>NC_053487.1:6982895-7296288 GCF_015227805.2 Hirundo rustica | reverse complement strand
ACAATTAGGGTTAGGACAATACGAGACAATAAAAACAAAGTTACAGATGTCTGGGTGCCTTCCCGAGCAAAAAAGCTCCGGAGAAGGACCCCCGTTAACAAAGGATTATCTCTTAAAAGCAATAGCCTGTTGAATATTCATACATTTCATACATGATGTATAAATTCCATTCAAACAAAGAATTGTCTCTGGTTAGTATCACTTTTTTCCTTTAATCTCTATGGCGTCTTCAGGGCTGAGCAAGGCAGGAGAAGTTGGTCTCTTCTGATAAGGAAGTAGTAAATTCTTTTTTCTCTGAAAGATTTACGTTTTCCTGTGGTTGGTATATAAAGACTACATTTTAACTACAAAACTACATTTACCATACTATCAAAATATTAATACAACATTAACAATCAAGACAACATAATACATATAGTAAATATCTTGTGTAGAGCCATATAATATGCACTTTTTACAAGCAACAATTAAAGTTTTCAAGGAATATTGGCAGCAGTCACAGCTACATATCTGCAGCCTGCAAGGGGCTATTCAAACACACCAGGTTTTATGCCAAGGGTAGGGCTTGAGGTTTTCTGCTCTATGGTCATTTGAAATTCAGCATTTCTATCCACATTCATGTGCTGAGGCCTGGTGTTTTTTCCTGCTGGATCACAAGTAGGGATGTGGGAGCAGCAGGCAGCTTGTGGCCACGGGCATCGCCCCACCTGGGCCCACATCCCTCGGACAGGGCAGCTCTGTGAGTGCACAGCTCTGCCCCTGTGTCTAGGTTTGAAAGACAGGTATCTGCTCGGGAGAGGCGGGGCCTCTCTAGGAATGGGGAATTCCAATCCCTTCCCTCCAAGTTATTATAATTTAGAAGATTTAAAAAAAAAAACTTTTCAGTCTGAGCTATGGGGAAAGGAATAACAGTGCTTTACTAGTAAATATAACCGGACAAACAAACAACAATGTAATAGACTATGAACACGAAGAAAAGTTCCAATAGGAATTTATTACATTGCAGCAGGCAAAGCAAAGGCAAATACAGCGCTGGACGGCAGGGGAGTCTTGCTCCACCAACTGCCGTGCCTTGGCAGGTTTTTCAGTCTTGCTTTTATCTTGCTTCTTTCCTCCGATGATGTATGTGTGACGTGTTGCTAGGAGGGTCTCTTTCTGTCCCTCAGTGGTCGCAGAGATGAAGGCTGTAGTTGTAAGCTGGAATTCCTGAAACTTAAAGCTGATTAAGCAAGTAGAGAAGGAATGGGCAAGGGTCTGTTTGCCTATAAGCTTAGATAGTGACATAGTAACTTCCTGTTATCTTGAGTTATTTGATCTCCAGTGAACAAAAAATAGTTAATGTTTATCACAATTCCCCCATTTCTCTTGTTCTTACTTATTTTTGTTCACTGTATCTTTGCAGTTCTTGTCTAGCTAACTCTAAAGTTTCTAAATTTTCTTCTTCAGGTATCTGATCATACTTAGTCCTAAGAAGCATA
Organism: Hirundo rustica; assembly: GCF_015227805.2. Lineage (NCBI taxonomy): Eukaryota > Metazoa > Chordata > Aves > Passeriformes > Hirundinidae > Hirundo > Hirundo rustica. Next base: position 7,294,810 of record NC_053487.1, on the reverse strand, counting down.
AGATGTGCCGCTTCCAACCGGCTTTTCACTATAGTAATCAGTTTATTAAATATACATGGTCTAAAGTCTGCTTGCAAATATTTATCATGCCCTCCCCTGGGTGTCCAGTCAGAGGCGATCGTTTTACAGCCCTAATATCCACAAAAATATTCCCCAGGATAATTACAATATCCTTTACCGTGATTTGAGCTTGGGCACATGCAAAATCCCGTTAGGTTCAGTACTTTTCCACAATGATCTATGTTGGTCAGATCACACAATCCTACTCTGAAACTGGGTGCTCCTACAGTAGTTACAGTTTGCAAAATCTCATTGTCATCCCATCGCCATAGTGACCATTTAAAGGGTTGGTGTGGTAGATTGTCTAAGGCATTAATCCCTCTCAAGTATAACATCAGCAAAAGAAAAGTAATCGGCTGGATCACGTGGTGAGCATCATTGGGGGCATAGGAATGGGAGTATATTTGAGGATTGTTCCATTTCATAGACCGCAACCTGTCTCTCTGCCCAGGGTCCTTGCTCTAATTCCTATTCCTGAGGCAATTCCTCAAATATTGTTTTGTTGTCCCACCCCTGGGGTTTCTTTCCTCCACAGCTTTTTACCCCTCTGCCTTTCCCGTCGACTCGGTTGCCTCGAGCCACGGGGGGGTACCATCTTCTCAGCAGCAGGGATATTCTTCAGGAGGTCCCCGGGGGCGACTCTGTTGCGTCTTGACATAGGAATCCCAGTTCTGATACTTAACTGGGGGTGTATCACACCGGATTCCCTTTAGGCGTGTGCGGCAGGTGCAGTCAACAATTTCAGCTATGAACGGGATGGGTTCATTAGGGTGATAACAATAATATTTTGGTTTAATCCTGTTGGGGTTTGAGTCTCCGTAGAATTTTTCCCCCCCCTCCCAAGTTGCTAGGAGACTAAGTGCTGAGTGCTTAACGTGGACAAAAGAACTGATAACTTAGTTTTGGGGGAGGGAAAAAAGCTCCCGGAGAGAGCGGAGAGTGGGGGGATCTCGCGGTTTTTTTCTTTTTCTTCTTCCGGGGGGGAGCACCGAGCGGGCCACGGTTGTTGGAGTCCACAGTTAACGAAGGAGTCTGGTCCTGGGAATTCTATCATCTGTTGGAGTATCCAGGAATTCGGAGTTTCTTCGCTGTCCTGCTGGATTTTGGGTGAGCCCGGGTCCCGCCGCTGCGGCTTCTCTGGCACTGCCACCTCTGCCTGCCGAGGACACCCCGTGCCTGCGGAGGACAGTCCACCGCGCCCGGCTTCCAGCCATCAGCGCCGGAGCTTCCACCGTTTGCCCTCGGGGTTCTTGGTTCTGTTCTACTATTGTTATAATTGCTGTTGGTTTTTTGTCTGTCCTGTTATATTTACTAGTAAAGGACTGTTATTCCTTTTCCCCATAGCTCTGACTGAAAAGTTTTATTTTTAATCTTCCAAATTATAATAACACGGAGGGAAGGATTCAAATTCCTCATTTCCTAGAGAGGCCTGCCTCTCCTTAGCAGACACCTGTCTTTTCAAAACCAAGACAATCCCTAATGCAAAAATCCTCCACCACTCTTCTGATTCTCCTACTAATCCCTCATATTTAACTTTATATTCTAGAATCCAATCAGTTATGTTCCGCTGCAGTACCCAACAGGGGCTGCAAATTCCTCTAGGGGGGGTTCCTCGCCTACAATGACTCCACCACCTGTCCCCGCAGATTTTACAAATATAACAAACAAAGGGATAACAATTGCACTCTGGGTCTCTACACTTTATCTTAACATCAGAGTTACAAATTAATCTTTCCTCCGTGTAGTGTGGTTCTGGTGCATATTCTACACGGTGTCCATTCATTGATGATCTCTCCTCTGGATCCGTAACTTCAGGTCTCCAGGATTGCTTGTTACCTGCTACTCAGGAGTCAGTTTGCTCACTGGCCCTTTAATTCTGCTAGCATGGGTCCCTCCCTTTTCTGCTGTTCTGACTGCAGTATCTGTAGTAAGCAATACAAGGTAAGGGCCCTCCCATTGTGGGGCCAAGGTTGCTTCTTTCCAGGACTTTATCATTACCCAATCTCCTGGTTGCACCTGGTGCAGTTTCAAATCTAGTGGGGGTCTCTGAGCTAACCTTCCCTTTTTCCATAGATTTTCCCTATATTTCATTAGGCTGGTAATGTATACATTCATATTTTGATCCCACAATTTTGGATGATCTTGCGGTTCCTCTATATTGTAGGGCATTCCATACAACATTTCAAATGGAGATATTCCCATATCCGATCTAGGTTGTGTCTGGATATTAGCAATGCTAATGGTAGGCATTTTACCTATGACAGTTTGGTCTCAATCACGAGTTTGGTCAATTGTTTTTTAATTTCTCCATTCATTCTTTCTACTCTTCCCGAACTTTGGGGGTGCCAGGGGGTGTGATAATCCCATTGTATTCCCATTATTGCCATGGTTTCCTTAATTATTTTGGATGTAAAGTGGGGGCCTCTGTCCGAGTCAATGGTTTCCGTGACCCCATATCTGGGAATAATCTGCTCTAATAGGGTCTTGATCACTGTTTGTGCCGTTGCTCTTGCCGTAGGGAATGCCTCTACATAATGGGTTAGGTGATCCACTATTACCAATAGATATTTATACCTCCCAGTCTTTGGTAACTCAGTAAAGTCTAGTTGGATGTTAGCAAATGGCCGGTATGCTGTAGGTCGTCCCCTCATTAAGGTTTTTCTTAAATTGGCCCTATTTACCTTTAGGCAGGTAACGCACCCCCTCACTACCTGCTTTGCCAAGTCATCTGCCCCAATACACATATGTTTGGTGGCGAATTGATCTACTAATGCTTGTGCCCCCTAATGTGTTTTGCTATGTATTCTCCTCATAATATCCATAGCTATGGATTTAGGCAGTACAGTTCTATTATCCTCTGGAAGTCGCCATTCCCCTTCTGGGTCTTCTCTCAACCCCATTCCTTTCATCTTTTCTTCTTCCTGCATAGTAAAACTATATATCTTTTGCAAATTCCCTCTGCTAGTCTCACGCTCTTTTCTTTCAGCCTTCGGATCTTTCTGGGGGGTAGATTGTGACGTCTGCAAAGCAGCCCTTCTTGCTTCCTGATCTGCTGCATTATTTCCCCTGCTTTTAAAATCCAATCCCTTTTGATGCCCTTTCAGGTGAACAACAGCAATTTTCCTAGGTCCCCTCAAGGCCTTCAGCAGTTTCCTGATTAGATCCTGGTGAACCAGGTTTTTTCCCTGGGAGTTTATTAACCCCTGTTCTTCCCATATTTTCCTAAAAGTGTGTATAATCCCATAGGCATATTTTGAGTCAGTATAGATGGTACCTGATTTATCCTTCAACAACTGCAATGCCCGCAGTACAGCATAAAGTTCACAGGCCTGCGCCGACCAAGATCCACTTAGAGGGCCTGATTCGATAACTGCAAGTCCTTCTCCCCCAACTATTGCATAGCCAGAGACCCTTTTTCCATTAATTACTCACGATGAGCCATCTACAAACAACCTATCCCCCTCTGGGGAGATGGGGTACTGTTTAACCCTTATCGGTGTCTCTGGATCTTTAATGATTACCGAGAAGGGGGGTATATTCAACCTTCCTACACTATCAGGAGTGTACCATACTTCTGAGTTATTTTTTTCCTCATCCTCTACCCTCAAGGGACAGAGTTTTATTTTGATTTCCTCATTTACTACTTCTATATTAATACCCATTTCTATAATTAAGTCTCTCCCTAACAAATTATAATCTGCTTCTGGTACTAGCAGAAGGTTCCCTATTCCTATTTTGGACCTCGATTCCACCAGTACATTCTTAATAACAGGGACTTCAAAGGGCTCCCCCTTCGCCCCTACCACTTGAGCAGTTTCCTTTGATATCTTACATCCCTCCGGTAGTACCTGGACTGTCGATCGCTCAGCTCCAGTATCTACTAAAAACTCAAATTCCTGCTGCTGAGGACCTATTTTTAATTTTATCAAGGGCTCCTGATGTTTCCGTGTCCCCAGCAAATGAAGCTCCTGACTCCTTCAGTCCTCTTTGAAGACTCTCTCATCCCTCAGCTGCTTCCTGCAGTTTCTCCGAAAGTGTCCTTCATTCCCACAGTAGAAACATACGCCTCCATCCTTTTTCTCTACCCAGAGAACCCCTCCCCCATTTCTCTGGGCCACTTGACTTGTTTTGGGAGGGGCATCAATTTTCCTAGTCTCCCTTACTGCTGCCACTATCATTCTTACTTGTCTCTTGTGACTCTCTTCATCTCTTCTCACACATACCTTCTGTGCTTCCCTCAATAGCTCATCCAGGTCTCTATCTTGCCAATTATCTAATTTTTCTAACTTCTTTCTGATATCTTCCCACGATTTAGCCACAAATTGTGTTTTTAGTAGCGCTTGCTCTAACGGTGTCTCAGGATCTAAGCCCGAGTACATCTGCAGGTTTTTTGTTGTTTTTTTTTTTTTTTTCAAGCGTTCTAGCCAATCCGTAGGTGTCTCCTCCTTTTTCTGTCTCTCATTAAATGCTTTGTTGATGTTCTGCCCCCTAGGCACCGCTTCCCGGATCCCCTGTACTATTATCCCCCTCAGATCCTGCATATTGATTCTGTGATCCTGCTGCTGCTGATTCCAATTGGGATCCTGAAAAGGCCACTTGGTGTCTGCTAAAGGTCCTTGTGCATGTTGCGAATCCCATATCTGCATCCCCGCTCGTCTAATCATATTTCTTTCCTTGGCCGTGAAGAGAATATTCAATATGGCTTGCAACTCGCCCCAAGTATAAATACTGGGTCCCAAAAATTGGTCCAGTCTCTCGGCCACCCCCAAAGGATCTTCCAGGAGGCTCCCCATCTCCCTCTTAAATTCCCGAACATCCCCAGAACTCAAAGGTACTGAAACAAACCCTATCGCTGGGTGAGGTCCCTGCCCCCTCCCCCCCACAGGCATTTCTCTTAGGGGATATAGGTTATGCTGTCTAGCCCGACCTCGGGTTATGGGTCCCTGCACTTCCTCGGGGGGCTCGGGATTACTTCCTGCTTCCTGAGGCTCCATTGGAGGTGCATCCGGAATCTGGGGGTTCTGAGGGGGTATGTAAGGAGGTGGGATTAGTAAGGCTTCTTCCTCTTTACTCCTGTCTTTCTTTCATCCTCCCTCTTTGAGGGGAAACAGGAGCACTTCACCCCCAGGTCTTGTAACTCATACATTAGCATATTCACTTTCTTCCAGACTAAAAGGAATTTTAGTGTTTACCCACAAGTTGAGTTTTTGCCTCACCCAATCTTCTGATGATCCAAAAATAGGCTAAAAAATATTCCGGGAAATCTCCTTTCCACCCCATACTACCACACAATAATGGATCATTTTAGCTTTATCTTTACCCCCTGTGTTAGGGTAATGTTTCCAATTGTCTAATATGAACCCCAGTGGGCTATCTGTTTTATGGGAGTAGAGGGCCTGCTCTTCCCCTGTCCCATCTTCTGGAGTGCCCTCACACAAGTGTGGTGCAGAAATCACTCGCTTCCCCTTGTTCGTGGCTCACGCCCTCTTGGACAATGAGAACCGCACTACTGAGGGTCCACAATCGCTTGGAAAATCCGAGCTGCCGGTTCTCCTCTCACTCACACACACACTCGCAGCACTCCAGGATACCCGACCCAGACCGAACGGAATCTTCCACACAGATACTCACGCGTCTTGCGTCTTCATCTGGACCTTTGTGCACAAAGTTTATAGGGTCTGCCGGCTTCCTTTGCCTAATGCTTTGAATTTAGGTTCGTCGGTCCAACCGAGACAGGAATCGGGTCTACCAGGGCCGCCGACAGATCGGCGGGGCGCCCCCCAGGCAGAACCAAAAATCCTATCTTGCAGGTGGATCCGAGTCACGGCACCAAATTGTAATAGACTATGAACACGAAGAAAAGTTCCAATAGGAATTTATTACATTGCAGCAGGCAAAGCAAAGGCAAATACAGCGCTGGACGGCAGGGGAGTCTCGCTCCACCAACTGCCGTGCCTTGGCAGGTTTTTCAGTCTTGCTTTTATCTTGCTTCTTTCCTCCGATGATGTATGTGTGACGTGTTGCTAGGAGGGTCTCTTTCTGTCCCTCGGTGGTCGCAGAGATGAAGGCTGTAGTTGTAAGCTGGAATTCCTGAAACTTAAAGCTGATTAAGCAAGTAGAGAAGGAATGGGCAAGGGTCTGTTTGCCTATAAGCTTAGATAGTGACATAGTAACTTCCTGTTATCTTGAGTTATTTGATCTCCAGTGAACAAAAAATAGTTAATGTTTATCACAACAACTACAGCAATAATAATAATAATAAACAGAACCAAGAACCCCGAGGGGCTCTGTCTCACAAGTCCCGGGCAGTCTGATCTCTTGGGACCCCGAGAGCACCAAGCCGAAATGGTGGAAACTCCGGGGCTGATGACTGGAAACGGTGGATTTTCCCAGCAGGCAAAGTGAGCAGTGCTGAAGAAGCCGCGATGGCTGGACAGGGGCTGACCCAGCTCCCGCAGAGCAGGCGAGGAGCTCCGAATTCCTGGGCGCTCCAGCAGATGATAAAATTCCCAGGACCAGACCCTCCGTTAACAGTGGACTATTCACGCAGCTAGCCGTCATCCAACCGTCCTCTCCGTATCCGAGAGCTGAAGAAAACCACCCTCAGCTCCCGGAGCCCCCGAGCCTTTTCCCTCCCCCCAAACTAAGTGATCTACTGCCCTCACCACTTCTTTTGTGTGGGTCAAGTACCCTTTAAGCATCAGTATTTAGTCTCTTAGCAACTTATGGGGGGGGGGGGGGGGGGGGGAAATTCTATAGGGAAAGAAAAAAACCAAAACTAAACTTAACCCCCAACACCCTGCATCCCCACACACCGACCTCATGGGCTGTGCAAACCCTGTCTAACCCTGAGCAGAGCCCACAAGCTGAAGTGTGGGGAACAGCCTGGCCAAAAATATAGTTTTGCTCCTGCACAATTACTGCTCTTTCTAGAACTTTTCAGCCACCCTCTGCCTAAGTCAAGTAAATTTCCATTGACTTCAACAACTGCTGGGACACAGTTTGCTTAAGTGTCTCCAGACTTTGGCCCTTCCAGGAAACACCTTTGCCAGACATTAAACAATAACAGGAATCCATCAAATATTTGAGTATTTGCACAGGCCAAACAGATAAAATTTGAGAAGAGGTTTGGTTCTTGGCCCTTATCAGTTATCAGTTCCTGGGTGAATACTTATTGAGAGAGATTTAACAAAGGTTTCTAATAGCAATGAGGTTAAGAAAAAGGAATATAATTTAAAGTTTTCCTTCAAACACAGTGTGAAAAGTGCATATTATATGGCTCTACACAAGATATTTACTATATATGTTATGTTGTGCTAATTGTTAATGTGGTATTAATATTTTGATAGAATGGTAAATGTAGTTTTGTAGTTAAAATGTAGTTTTTATGTACCAACCACAGGAAAATGTAAATCTTTCAAAGAAGAAAGAATTTACTACTTTCTTATCAGAAGAGACCAGCTCCTCCTGCTTCTCTCAGCCTGGTGGACGCCATAGAGATTAAAGGAAAAAAGTGATACTAACCAGAGACAATTCTTAGTTAGAATGGAATTTATGCATTATGTATGAATTGTATGAATATTCTACAGGCTATTGCTTTTAAGAGATAATTCTTTGTTAACAGGGGTCCTTCTTCAGAGCTTGTGGCTCGGGAGAGGCACCCAGACGTCTGTAACTTTGTTTTTATTGTCTTGTATTGTCCTAACTCTAAAACTGTTCCATTTTTTTACTCTAATTCTATTTTTATAACCATCTTATTTACTATTAAATTTTTAAAATTTTAAAACAAGTGATTGGCGTTTATCACACACAGCAAAGGGATTTGCGATGACATATTATAGGTACATGTATATCTGTTGGGGGTTAGGTTTGTTCCTTTTTTTTCCTATAGAATTTTTCCCCATAAGTTGCTAAGAGACTAAGTACTGATGCTTAGAGGGTGCTTGACCCACACAAAAGTCAGGAGGGGGAAAATCACATGAGTTTTGGGGGAAGGAAAAGGACAGGGCTGGGGGAACTGAGGGTTTTTCCTGCTCTCAGCATCGGAGAGGACGGTCAGGCTGCTGTTTGCTGCAGGAGGAGTCCACTGTCAACAGAAAGTCCGGTCCTGGGAAATCTACCGTCATCTGCTCGTGTGCCCAGGAATTCGGAGCCCCTTTGCCTCCCCTGCTGGAGCTGGGCCAGCCCTGTCCAGCCATCGCAGCTCCTTCAGCACTGCTCATTTTGTCGGGACATTCCCCCCCTCCCCGCCTGCCAAGGACATCCTGCCATCCCAGCCACCAGCCTGAGAGTTTCCACTGTTCCAGCTTGGTGCTCTCAGGGTCCCAAGAGATCAGATTGTCCCGGGCTTTGTGAAACAAAGCCCCTCCAGATTCCTGGTTCTGTTTATTATTGATTGTGAAAAATATATATTATATGGCTCTACGCAAGATATTTACTATATGTATTATGTTGTATTAATTGTTAATGTTGTATTAATGTTTTGATAGTATAGTAAATATAGTTTTGTAATTAAAGTATAGTTTTTGTATGCCAACCACAGGAAAACGTAAATCTTTCAGAGAAAAAAAGAATTTCCTACTTCCTTATCAGAAGAAACCAACTCCTCCTGCCTCTCTCAGCCTTGAGAATGCCACAGAAATTAAAGGGAAAAAAAAGTGATACTAACCAGAGACGGTTCTTTGTTTAAATAGAGTTTATGCATCATGTATGAAATATATGAATATTCAACAAGCTATTGCTTTTAAGAGATGGCCCTTTGTTAGCAGGGGTCCTTCTTCGGAGCTTTTTTGCTCGGGGAGGCACCCAGACGTCTGTAACTTTGTTTTTTATTGTCTCGTATTGTCCTAACTCTAATTGTTCAATTTTTTTACTTTAATTCTATTTTTATAACCATCTTATTTACTATTAAACTTTTAAAATTTCAAAAACAAGTGAATGGCATTTTTCACATTGATGTTGTAGTTGTTGTTGCTTGTTTGCCTTATTATACTTACTAGTAAAGAACTGTTATTCCTTTCCCCATAGCTCTGACTGAAAAGCCTCTTTAATCTTTGAAATTATAATAACTTGGAGGGAGGGGATTGGAATTCCCCATTCCTAGAGAGGCCCCGCCTCTCCCTAGCAGATACCTGTCTTACAAACTATAATAAATACGATTCACCAAATTCGATAAATCAAAATTTTGGAATTTTATTGAGAGACAAAATGACAGTCTCGGACAGCCACAATTAAAAGGACAGCGTCGAGCCCAGGATCGGCGCTGGGTGAACACAGTAACACACTTAGCCAGTATGTTACCCCCCAAGTTCACATTTCTGGCTTGAGCAGTCTCTTTTTATACACTGGATCGCTGAGAGAAACTCGGGACTTCGAGGTTCCCTCCTTCTGAGGCAGCCTCATTAGACATTCATGTTCCAGTTCTGGTGATTCTGAATAGGGTTGCTTGAGAAGACAATGCCTTTAATGGTCGAATCCAGGTGTGGCGTGAAAATGTTAATTTCAGGAGGAGATGGATGAGATATCGATCTGATGTAATCATCTGGTTCTCCAGGCTCTCATCTCCTCTTTCCATTGTCTTTGTTCTCCCCTTAATGATTCCCGGCAGAGGCATCCTCATATCTCTTTTTCTGGTAATTCCAATCATGGTTTCTTCGTGTCCCTCCTATGTCTTTTCAGGCAAAAGAAATTCCTGTACCCTTCTCCGGGCCGTTTTCGTCTGAGTTAACTCTTAGCATACTGGATTAGAAACAAAACTTATAGGGGTTGAATTACATTTTACATCTTTTTAACACGAATTAACTTTAGGACATATATCACAAAACCAAGACAATATCTTTATCTTACTATACATAATTACCCTAACGTTGGTCTTTCTCCGTGGTGCAAGACTCACCAGGAGTTTTGAGAGGAATGAGATTTGTCTTTACAAACAAGCTCTGGGTCTCCTAGTAGATAAAACTAGCACTGAGAGATAAGAGAAACAATGGGAAGGATTCTACTGATTGATGAATGGAAAAGAAGATACTTGCCTTTACAAACAAACCATAGGTTTGTAAATTAAATTGAATATTGAAAGATGAAAGCAACAATTGGGAAAACCCATAAATCCTATAAAAATTAAAAATTAGGGGGGGGGGGGTTATACATTAAAAGAGGAATCTTAGGCATTTCAGGAAGTCTGTACCTCTCAAGTACCTCAGCCAATGGGGAAAGAGAGAGGGAAATGTGGCCCGGAAATTAGGATAAAAAGGAGGCTGCGTTCTCCAAAAAACTGAGAGACCCCCAGGGGTAATGCCCCATGGCCTCTCCCTTTATTCGAATAAAGTAAAAGGACTCCTCTGTCTCTGTTTTTGGACATAAACCTCTGGTGTTCGTGGATTAATTTTCCTAACAGTTTCATGTTCCAGATTTGAAAAGATGGCTTCCAGGCATCAGACCAAAATAAAGCTTCTTTATTAATTTTAGCTTTAGATTTTAGTCTAGGAAAAAAATCATTCAAGGTACCCACAGACTAACATAAGTAAAATACATGTTTTAATAGCAGAGGAAATTTTCAAAGCATGACAAATTTCATTTTGCTTGAGTCTTCAGCTAAAATCAAATCAATTAGAAAGCTGAGGACCATGAAGAAATACATACAACTGGGTTAGATCATTCCATGAACATGAGAGACAACAGGCATAGAATGGGCTGTGGCTCACAGTGTTTGCTGCAGCTCAGGGCACCAAAATTAAATTCCCCATCACGGGGAACTGCTTGCTTGACTTGGGCTGAGTCAACATCAGCCCCTCAGGCAATACCTGCCTAGCTCCAGGGCTGCTGGGAATGCTGTGGACACACTCCAGAAAGGACCAGTAGTGCTCAGTGCCTGCAGTCCATTGTTTGGTCACCTGTCAGCATGACCACAATGGAGGGATTCGCTGAACGCTCCTCAGGTTCCTGTGTGTACACAAAGACATAATAGCATGTTTTGCTCTCCTCCTAGGGAGGCAGATACGTGAAGGTTTAAAATACAGGCTTTGCAACAACAGACAGGTAGTAAGAGGACAAGCTTACCCCATGGAAAAGATTCTGGTTCCAGAACAGAGCTGGAGACATGGAACCACTGCAATAGACTCTCACGAATCTCCTCTGCTGCCACAGCATCTTGCAGTCCATGGGATGGGATGCAGAGTCACACCCCAGCCCCCTCCAGCACTTGCCGCCAGCATGTCCTTGTCTCTCTGGATGCAAAGCCTTGAGCTGGAGAGTCTTAATAAATGCTCTGCTGGCTCCTATATAGTGATTTTCTGTGACTCACAATTAATGCCAGTGAAAAGCATATTTAGTGTCATAGTTAATGGCATCTGAATCTGTGCAGAGGTTTAAATTTGGTGTGCTCCAAGGTACCAACCTAAACAACATATATGGTGCCCAGGGTTACACCAGGAGCAAAGTGGAGAAAGCAGCCACTTGTCCAAGGCTGTGGATGAGCTCTGTCCCAGGTCTGGAACTGAACACCAGCCCAGCTCACCACACCCAAGTGCCTCTGCATAAATCAAAGTCTTTTTTCTTTTACATAAAGGCACTGGGAATCATACTGCTCAGACTTGCACTGATGGTGATGTGGAAAAGTCAGTGTCATGGGTTGGCACAGTTTGGTTTTTAGTTATGGAGAAATATGGAATGTATTTCCTGGTCAGGACATGGGAATTGCTTTAGAAAGGACAGGGACCTACCAGAGGGCTAGTTTGGGATACTGGCATCTGTTTTGACCACTGAGAATGTCAAATGTGACTTTGGGAAGTACCCATATAAAACCCTGATTTCCTGCAGGTTAGTCCTTTTCCCTTTGGCCAGAGGGAGAAAGGTAACATCGTACGGCAGCCAGGGGTCGGCCAGGCCCCACCGCCCTGGCCGGGCAGCCGGAGCTGGGCTTACCTGGGCTCAGAGAAGTGGCCTGGGCTGGGCTGTGCCTCCGGGCCCCATCTGCTGCCAGCAAGGGGGGCCGGGCAGGCCTGCCGGCCGGGACCCTGGGGACCCTGGTACCAGTTACAGGCCTGTCTGGGCTGGGACCCGCCCTGATTTAAACTGAGGAGTGGGCAAAAAAGGTGTTTTCTGATCCTGCCTGTTTTGGGTTTCTTTTGATTCCAGACTGCCCAGGTGCTCTGATCTCTGATCTTTCTGCATGAGTTCTTCCCCCCCACCCCAGCAAAGCCTTGAAAATCTAACACCATGAGCTGCAGCGAGAGAGAAAAAGATTCTGGGCAGATTTAACCCTTTCCTGGCAACATGAAGCTTCCAAGGCTTAACCCTTCCCCGAGAGAGAAAAGAAAGGGACAGAGTGAACATAGAGAAGACACAGCATGAAGTCAGTGGAGTGAGAGTGAAAAGACTACTGGGACAGGGGGTTGAGGAGTTTGTCATTCCATCCTTATTGAGCCATGGAAATTAACTTTATATGTAGATTATCCCTTTAAATCATGGGAAAGATATGCATTTGGGGAGATGGTTGTTTAGATTTGTGCGTGGATTTGAGCAAAGGTGTTTGTGATGGACTAAGTGATATTAATCCCATAAGATGCTTGAACAGAGATAGAGATGGGAAGCCCTCTGTGCCAGTGAAGAAGTGAGAAGATATCTCTGTACCTTGAGATGAAGAATCCTTTGCTTTAGAGTTATTCATCTTTAAAAGGTGACACCCCAGTATGCAAGAGTCTAAGACCCATGACCCATAAGCAGCTTGGGAAACTGCTAATGGGAGGGGTCACAAAAGCAGGTTTCCCCGGGCGGCTGTTTTTGTGACAGTTAAACTCACAAGAGAACTGTTCTCAGTTGTCAGTGGGATCTATGACTCTAAGAGAGACTCCTCTCCTAAAGATTGGTGAAAAACTATTTTCAAATGGTGAAACTGACTGAAAATTACAGGTTTTGTCTCTTTATGTTGCTTTGTAGGAAAGTTAACAGTTTGTAAGAGGAGGGAAGAGTTTTTTTGAGTTTCATTCTGTTTTGTTTTAGTTTTTTCCAACTTTCTTTTTCCATTCTTTTAGTGTGTGTTAATAAAACTATTTGTTCATTTTTAAGCTTGAGCCTGCTTTGCTTTTCTCCTAATCTTTCTTCCACAAAAAGAGAATAAATACTAGGACCACTACACTAAATTTGGTAACCAGAATTTGGCGAACTTGAAACCACTACATTAATTGGTGTTTCTGCCTGGTTATTGAATTAAAACCATTACAGCCAGGTCACACCTTTCCACCTTTTCTGCTTTCTCCTTGTGTCCAACAGCACTGGCTACATGAGCATTTTGAATTTCTATATCAGATCAATTTTCCTTTGCTAAAAAAAGGAGATTGTATTAAAATTATAAGACTACTGATGGAAAACTTAGTCACAAATGAGGCTGGGGTTTTTAGTCTCTATGCCAAACAAATCAAGGGAATGGTATCCCATTAAACTATATACTTCATGTCAGCTTCACACAGGCAAAAAGTAAATTTGTGCAAGATTTCCAGAGGCTTTGTTTCACAAACAAAAAAAGAAATAGTCATGGGAAAATTACAAACCATTTGGCATTAAGGAAATTATGAATGCAATTTCCTGAGCTCAGTGTGCTGAAGGAGCTGCAGTAAATAGCTGTCAGGCAGCTTTCTCAAACAAAAGATTTTAGACTTGATACCCAGCTGTGAAGGAGATTTGTCTGTGCTGGATTTTTGTTCTCCTTCCAGTCAGATGGGATTTTCAATTGGCTTCATTTGGCTGGCACAAAGGGAGCATGGGTGTGTTGCCTTTGGTTTAAATCAAATTTTCTGGGAATTATCTCTTAAGTAAAAATGACAGAACTCACTTCTTTGCTGAGTTCTGCTGAAGAAAAGTGATTTAATGATGATTTGAAGTCAAACTGAGAGACCCAAGAGAAAGATCTCAGATATATGCATAGCTACTGAGAAGCTGTCTTCCTGCCACTTCCAAACTGAAATAAATCTCTTCAGTAAAAGCAGATTGGGATTTTTTTTTTTCCCGTCAGCAGCTCAAGTGAGAGTTCAGAACAGAAGAAGAAACTAAATCAACAGCAGGAAAAATATTTGGCATTAGATACTCTGGATCTGAGGAAGAACATGAAAATCGTGCACAGACTGCTTAGATTTTGATGAAACAGCCCCTCAGGAGGGCAGCTCTCTACCATGAGGGGTGACAGAGGCATGTCCCAAGACAAAAAGGGCTCTGGGTGATGCACATTCCCTTTCCACCTCCCTCATGCAAACCTGAGCAGGTCAGTGAAAAATGCTGCCATTTGGGGGGCTGGTCAGTGCCTTGTGTCCCCCTTCCCAAAGCTGCTGGCTGATGTACAGGTGCTGGTGGGTGCAGTGGGTGCTGCTGCGATGTGGCAGCAGAGCCAGACCCAGCTCTGGCTGCAGGAAGAGTCAATCAGAGCCCTGGGCACTGCCGGACGGCGCCGCTGCCTCCAAGTGCCACAGCATTGCCCCTGGCTCCCTGTAGAGAGGATCCTGCCCCTGCCAGTGACCTCGGCAACTCAGAGCCACAAGCATCAAGTGGTAGGAGCCAGGAGGGACAGAGGGATTGGCCAAATATGAAACCTGGTAACTTGTTGCCATATTATGTGAGCTTCTGTGAGATGTTTACAGCTCTGACTGAATTTTCCCACAGCTTCCTGATGTAAACATCTTGTTTTTCCACATTCCTTTCTGATGATAGTTAACTGATGGACTTCTAGCCTGGCCAGTGGGATGGAGAGGTGGTAGCCTTGTTCTCCAATCCCTGGTCATTCTTCAAAACCTATAAAAGCAAGGTCTTTATAAACAATAAAGTCTTTCCTTCTTCAGCCTTCATTTTGTGGAGTCAAATCTGTGAGTATTTACTCGTGTCCACTAGTGACAGTGACTGGCTATAAATATTTACACACTGCTTTACTCAGTGGCCACGGAGTCCAGGTATTAACTGTCCTGCTTGTCGTGCTCCAGGACTTCCAGCAACACCATAATCTCCACTCAGTGTCCTGAGGCAGATCCACTCCTGGAGAGGCAAGTGGATGCTCGTTTTCCCAGCCTGAGGAGCCAATACATCCTTTTCTGACGGTGGTGTATCCACAGCAGAAGCTTTGCCCCTGCTCCCATGACAGCCCAGCCAGCTCTGCAAACAGAACTGCTCCAGTGCCATCTGGGCAGGACTGCCTGGCCCCCAGCTGGGCTCTTCTCCCTAGAACAATGGAATTCAGTCTTGCCAGCACTGCCAAGGCCAAGTGCTATCTATGGAATCTCAAACTAAATATCTGTAAAGCCAGGATGATCCATTTTTTCCAGGGGGTTTTTTTACTCAACCCCTACACCCTTGTTATGAGCACCATCAGTCTATTATCAGTTCTGTCATCGGAGCACAGATTTCAGCTGAAGCAACAAGTCTCTGATGGAGCTGAGTTTAGGAATATCACAGTACCACTGGCCTGTCTTCTCTCTAGCAGGACAATAGCCCTGAGCCCTCTTAGGCATCTGACCAGAACTGAGGTATTTTATCGACAGCAAATATCTCAGCAACAAAGCTCCGGTCCGTGCAGAGTAGAAACTAATCACAAGGGAAATTTGTTTGCCTTTTGTAAGAATTTGGACATTTTTGTGTGAGCAGCAGCCACAGGTCTGGGGTCCCAGGGTGGAAAACATATCCCAGACATACTTTGTGCAGTTTAAGAACTGTGTCACTTGAGCTGCCTCATCAGAGGAATCCTTGATTTTGCACTTTGAGAGGTGGGCACCAATGCAAATAGTGACCTCAGACCACTCAGACATCATTTAGCTAAACAGCTTTAGGATGTTCAGGGCTATTTCAAAGCTAAAAATTAATGGTGGAGTACATGGAGAAGGGAAGAAATTCGTATTAAACCTGGCCCATCTGTCACTAAGATACACAGACATTTCCAATTCTCTCTTATTGCAGATCTCAAAAGCTTCAGAACCTGGGAGAATTCGCATAACATACCCAAAGCACCAGTGATTAATAATAACTACCTGAGAAAAGGGAAAAGCAACCAATGCTGCATCTCTTGTTCTCTTTCCTCTTGTACCTCTGGGAATTCTAAGAATGAGCCATATCACAGAAGAGCAGATTCAGCCATCCATCATCAAAGGGTGCAGACAAGATACTTCAAGGCACTGCAGAGAATGAAGATGCTGTGAGGATGTGGAGACCTGCTGTCCTTAGCTGTCTTTAAGGTCATACCCTTGGAGCTATATCTTGGTTTGGAAAATACAGGTATCTGCCAGGGAAAGCTGGAGCTTCCTTTGGAATGGAGACTGTAAACCCCCTCCCTCCAAATTATTATAATTTTGCAATTAAGGGCCTTCAGGCAAAGATTTTGGAATAGGAATAACAGTTCTTTACTAGGAATATTAAAAGTTACAAATGTAGTAAAGTAAACAAACAATAAAAAAAACCCTAGAAACACTGACAGAGTCAGAATACAACCTGACATCCTGGTCAGGGTGTTGAGAGTAGTCCCAATAAGTCCTCCTGGAGTAATAGATGTGGTTCTGTTGGAGTAGAAATGATCATGTAGAAGGGTACAGTGGTGGTGAGATGGGTCAGGTCTTTCCTCTAGGAATCCAGTGGAAAACAGGCTCTCCTGCTGTGCTGAATTTCAGCTTTTATCTAGGTAGGAATCCTTGGCTCCTCCCACTGGGTGGAACATCTCACAATGGGATGATGTAATGTTGTGCTGAGCCTTAATGGCCCATTAACAGAAGATATCACCCAAGGGAGGATGGGTTGTGGAAGAGATAAGGAACATTGCTCCACCTGGTTTTAACAGCTGGCCCATTAACAGAAGGCAACCTGCCCCCTCTCCCCTGGAGTAAAAAGAAAAAAAACACCTCTTCAACTGGTTTCAACAGATTGGGAATAGAATACATGCTTTTGGTTATATATTACAACCCAAGACAAGCCATTACCCAGAAAAGGTGCATTTTGGTTCAGACCAGTGAACCAGTGAAAGGCAAGAGCAAATCTTTGCTGCTCTCTCAGCCCAGGCACATTTACATGGCCAAGTGTTTCCATGCTCAGCCAGTTGGCGTTTTCCTATTCTCAAAGCATCCTTTGCCCTGTAGTGCCTGCCCTGCTCAGCACAGCACTTGTTGTGGGTAGGCTAGTATAACTACCCTGGCTGCTGCAGGTGGAAGGGCTGACAGGCTGTACAGAGCTGATAGCTTTAATTTATGCACATTTTTAATCTTTTTCCACGTTCCTGGGAGTTTATGCACACAGGAAAGGGAGCAATGTTCACACATATCCTTAAAAGTAACCATGACCACACTATTGTGGAACATGCAGGCTTAGGAGATTGCAACCATATATAGGCTCTTTAGGGCTGGAGCATCCCTGGCACCCCTGGGAGGAGGACAGCTGGTGGAATTTCCTACAAAAGAACAATTAATAAAGACCAAATTCTTTTGTATATACACGTCTAAATATTGGACAACAGATTCAAGGCTTTGCTACCCCAGAATCCTGAACCTTACAGGGCTCCTGCACTCATTCAGAGATTTGTAGCCTCTGACCCAGGTTCTAAATGCAGGGACTGTAAAGGCTGGAGACAGGAAAAGCACCAAGACTGGTTTTAAAATGAATTAGCTATATTGTGATTTGATATGTTGAAAAACTTGTGTTATTCTGAGAATTGTATGCTTAGGGATGAGAAATGCTTATTTTTTGTCTTCTGCTGTCATTAATGGCATAACTAGTGTTTGGTAGTTTGGGTATGATTGCATATAGTGGTGTGGGATTTGTTTTGGTTTTATTGTATGTGCTGTTAATTTATGGTTCGTTCTATGTACCCCTGTTTGTTCCCCCTAATGGTCTTTCCCTGTTTTTCTCCCCTCCAATGGTTATATGTCAATCCCCTGCTCCCTCCCTCCTCTGGGGTCTGCCTGTCATCTTGGGGCCTTCCCCTGGAGCTAGAAAGTTCTTCCAAGGGCATCGAGTGATAGGTCAGATCCAGAGGGGGTCCCTCCCCATCATTTATGTTTGGTTTATGAAAATATCATTCATCAGTGTGACCCCTCCCTGGTGATCCCTGATTTGCTCACCCACTGCCTCTTCTCCTTGTTCCACCCCCAAATAAAAGGTGCTGGCAAGCAGCCTGGGAGGCTCTGCCTGGGCAGCTACCTGGAGGTCAGGAGGTCCCATGACGGGTCTCCAATAAACTTTTCTGACCCGCTCAGCAGAGTCTGCCTTTCTATCTCCACCATCGTTGCCTTGCACCACCTGTACCTACTGCCGAGGTCGCGTGGGAGCCAAGACCCCACAGGATTGGATGAGCTGGCGCTGCCAGCTATCCGTACCTTTCCACACCATGGTGCCTGAGCTAGCCCAGGCGAGCGTGGAGACCACGTTTAAAGCACTGCAACAATTGCACAATTGTTTTTGCCTGATTTTGAGATATGTGAGACACTTTTTACAAGTGTTGATGTATTCTGATGTAAGATGCATGGTTCTAATATATGTGACACAATACGGCTGCTGTTGAGAAAAAGGAAAAAGATTAGCATTTTTAAGTAAATTTTACAACTGAGTAGAACTTTTTCTTGAGTAAAGATGTCTTTGCTCTCCTTACTAAACCTGTAACATATAAAGAACTTATTAATATGAAATATAAACTTTAAAAAAACATGCAGATAGCTGTTAGTTTTATTTTGAGATATGGCTTTTAGACTTTCTTAGATTTCTTTGAGTTATTTATAAAAACAATTTATTTTTAGAGGTGTAATATTTTGAAGTTTCTAAATTAATTTCAAAGATGAATTTAATAATTTATGTTTAAGAAAATGAATAGAAAATTTTCTTGTAGAATTTATAGGGGTAGTTTGCAAAAACTTTTTGAATTTTGAATTAACTATTTTAATTAAATATATGGGCAAGCAAATTATTTTTGCAAAATCTTTTCCTATAAAGGAAAAATTATTTAGGAATTAGCTTTTATAATTAGTTTTATAGATTTTTTTGGCAAGTTATAATTAACAAAATAGGAAAACTTATTTTAAAATCACTAGATTTTTTTTCTTGAAATTTCAATGAAATATTAATTTATAAAGTGTGACTTTCTCTTAAAGCTGTAAAAAAAAAATAAGGTTAGGGTTTTAAGGTATTTTGGGCTTCTTCTTTTGGTGAATTTCTTGTGATGATTTTAATGTCAGTCCTTTTGGATAAAGTCTATTTTGCATCTTGGTTGCTGCTGAGAAGGCACGGATGGTTGGTTGCTTCTTTTTTTTCTCTTTTCCTCTCGCTGCTGTCTGTTTTCGTTCTCTTGGAAGGTTGTTTCTCTGCTGCAGCTTTCGTGATTCGTATGTTAATGAAGCTACTTCTGTCTCACATCATATACTTAGTAAACCGGTCTGGCTGTCTTTAAACTTCTTTTCTTCTTTGCTATTACTGTCAGCTTTGCTTTCTTGGAACTGGCACCGGACTGGGGTAGAGGTTCCGTTTGTGCCTCTCGCCGTTTCTTCTCGGTGCTGGGGCTGGAGTTGCTGTTTCACGGCTCACTCCTGCAGGGCACAGGAGGTTTCGGGGGAAGG
This sequence comes from Hirundo rustica, assembly GCF_015227805.2. Lineage (NCBI taxonomy): Eukaryota > Metazoa > Chordata > Aves > Passeriformes > Hirundinidae > Hirundo > Hirundo rustica. The sequence continues at coordinate 7,275,191 of NC_053487.1, read as the reverse complement.
GAAGCCTCGCCGCTCTCCGTTCTGGCTTCCATAGGTACCTCCGGGGATTCGCAGCTTTGCCCTGCCTCTCTCCCTCGCTCTTTGCTAGTGATTTTTAGTGTTCTGCCTGTCCGAGGCAACAGAGAAGTTGTAGCATTTGTGAAAACTGCAGTAACTTGGACTCGGGCTTTGTTTCACTTGTTTGAATGGCAGCTGCCATGCTGGGGGGGGGGATGATAGTTTTCTGAGTTCCCACGGTCATCCGAGCTGGGGGTGTCCCTGCCTGTTATGGGGATGGTGACAAAAGCTGAGACTGTGAGCACCGCCCATGAAAGGGGTGTGACTTGCCGCTGATTGGAAGGACTCGGTGACGTGTGGGAGTGGGCGTGCTATAGGCACAGATGGCTCCACCCACAAAGGCTGTTTTCTACCACACAGTAAGGATGGCTGCGGAAGCTATGTGGCTACTCACAACGGATTATTTTTTTCTGCGCGGTTTTTAATTTTCTGCGCGGCATTCTTTGAATTTGCCTCTCTTTTTAGCATTATTGGTACAAGGGGAACAACAGAAACAGAAGGATAAAGGGATATAGGATTTAGAAAGTTAACTTGCATGGCCAGTGCTTGTTCTCTTTCTGCGTGGGGGAGGGAGGTGGGGAGGCAGGGTGAAGTTTTCCGGACGGCTTCACTCATGCCTTTCAGGGGCAGTTTAAGGAATAGACTGCTTTTCAGGATTACAGATTCAAAGCATGCTTTTTTCTTTCACTTGGAGCTGCGTTTTTTTTTCTTTTTAATTTGCTTTGCTCCGATTTTTTTCTTGCTGTTATTGAAGGTATGTTACAATTCCCCCTACGGGGTTCCTCTCTCTCTCTGACGTTACAAAGTATTTATTTTTTCTCCAGACTGCATGTCCTTCACCCCACTCTGTCTTAAAAGTCCTGTTTCTACTCTCGGGTTTTCTTTTTTTTATAGACTCATTTTAACAAGTTTTTCAAGGTGTTTCTTCTCAAATTAAAGTCTTAAATTGTTAAATTATAATCAAAATAACAATGTCTCGCTCTGCTTCTAATGGCTGGTTCCACTCATCGAATCGGCTTTGTAATAGATTATGAACACAAAGAAAAGTTCCAATAGGAATTTATTACATTGCAGCAGGCAAAGCAAAGGCAAATACAGCGCTGGACGGCAGGGGAGTCTCGCTCCACCAACTGCCGTGAATTGGCAGGTTTTTCAGTCTTGCTTTTATCTTGCTTCTTTCCTCCGATGATGTATGTGTGACGTGTTGCTAGGAGGGTCTCTTTCTGTCCCTCGGTGGTCGCAGAGATGAAGGCTGTAGTTGTAAGCTGGAATTCCTGAAACTTAAAGCTGATTAAGCAAGTAGAGAAGGAATGGGCAAGGGTCTGTTTGCCTATAAGCTTAGATAGTGACATAGTAACTTCCTGTTATCTTGAGTTATTTGATCTCCAGTGAACAAAAAAATAGTTAATGTTTATCACAATTCCCCCATTTCTCTTGTTCTTACTTATTTTTGTTCACTGTATCTTTGCAGTTCTTGTCTAGCTAACTCTAAAGTTTCTAAATTTTCTTCTTCAGGTATCTGATCATACTTAGTCCTAAGAAGCATAAGATGTGCCGCTTCCAGCCGGCTTTTCACTATAGTAATCAGTTTATTAAATATACATGGTCTAAAGTCTGCTTGCAAATATTTATCATGCCCTCCCCTGGGTGTCCAGTCAGAGGCGATTGTTTCACAGCCCCAATATCCACAAAAATATTCCCCAGGATAATTACAATATCCTTTACTGTGATTTGAGCTTGGGCACATGTAAAATCCCGTTAGGTTCAGTACTTTTCTACAATGATTTATGTTGGTCAGATCACACAATCCTACTCTGAAACTGGGTGCTCCTACAGTAGTTACAGTTTGCAAAATCTCATTGTCATCCCATCGCCATAGTGACCATTTAAAGGGTTGGTGTGGTAGATTGTCTAAGGCATTAATCCCTCTTAAGTATAACATCAGCAAAAGAAAAGTAATCGGCTGGGTCACGTGGTGAGCATCATTGGGGGCATAGGAATGGGAGTATATTTGAGGATTGTTCCATTTCATAGACTGCAACCTGTCTCTCTGCCCAGGGTCCTTGCTCTTATTCCTATTCCTGAGGCAATTCCTCAAATATTGTTTTGTTGTCCCACCCCTGGGGTTTCTTTCCTCCACAGCTTTTTACCCCTCTGCCTTTCCCGTCGACTCGGTTGCCTCAAGCCACGGGGGGGTACCATCTTCTCGGCAGCAGGGATATTCTTCAGGAGGTCCCCGGGGGCGACTCTGTTGCCTCTTGACATAGGAATCCCAGTTCCGATACTTAACCGGGGGTGTATTACACCGGATTCCCTGTAGGCGTGTGCGGCAGGTGCAGTCAACAATTTCAGCTATGAACGGGATGGGTTCATTAGGGTGATAACAATAATATTTTGGTTTAATCCCTAATGCAAAAATCCTCCACCACTCTTCTGATTCTCCTACTAATCCCTCATATTTAACTTTATATTCTAGAATCCAATCAGTTATGTTCCGCTGCAGTACCCAACAGGGGCTACAAATTCCTCTAGGGGGGGTTCCTCGCCTACAATGACTCCACCACCTGTCCCCGCAGATTTTACAAATATAACAAACAAAGGGATAACAATTGCACTCTGGGTCTCTACACTTTATCTTAACATCAGAGTTACAAATTAATCTTTCCTCCGTGTAGTGTGGTTCTGGTGCATATTTTACACGGTGTCCATTCATTGATGATCTCTCCTCTGGATCCGTAACTTCAGGTCTCCAGGATTGCTTGTCACCTGCTACTCAGGAGTCGGTTTGCTCACTGGCCCTTTAATTCTGCTAGCATGGGTCCCTCCCTTTTCTGCTGTTCTGACTGCAGTATCTGTAGTAAGCAATACAAGGTAAGGGCCCTCCCATTGTGGGGCCAAGGTTGCTTCTTTCCAGGACTTTATCATTACCCAATCTCCTGGTTGCACCTGGTGCAGTTTCAAATCTAGTGGGGGTCTCTGAGCTAACCTTCCCTTATTCTATAGATTTTCCCTATATTTCATTAGGCTGGTAATGTATACATTCATATTTTGATCCCTCAACTTTGGATGATCTTGCGGTTCCTCTCTATTGTAGGGCATTCCATACAACATTTCAAATGGAGATATTCCCATATCCGATCTAGGTTGTGTCCGGATATTTAGCAATGCTAATGGTAGGCATTTTACCCATGACAGTTTGGTCTCAATCACGAGTTTGGTCAATTGTTTTTTAATTTCTCCATTCATTCTTTCTACTCTTCCCGAACTTTGGGGGTGCCAGGGGGTGTGATAATCCCATTGTATTCCCATTATTGCCATGGTTTCCTTAATTATTTTGGATGTAAAGTGGGGGCCTCTGTCCGAGTCAATGGTTTCCGTGACCCCATATCTGGGAATAATCTGCTCTAATAGGGTCTTGATCACTGTTTATGCCGTTGCCTTTGCCGTAGGGAATGCCTCTACATAATGGGTTAGGTGATCCACTATTACCAATAGATATTTATACCTCCCAGTCTTTGGTAACTCAGTAAAGTCTAGTTGGATGTTAGCAAATGGCCGGTATGCTGTAGGTCGTCTCCCCATTAAGGTTTTTCTTAAATTGGCCTTATTTACCTTCAGGCAGGTAACGCACCCCCTCACTACCTGCTTTGCCAAGTCATCTGCCCCAATACACATATGTTTGGTGGCAAATTGATCTACTAATGCTTGTGCCCCCCAATGTGTTTTGCTATGTATTCTCCTCATAATATCCATAGCTATGGATTTAGGCAGTACAGTTCTATTATCCTCTGGAAGTCGCCATTCTCCTTCTGGGTCTTCTCTCAACCCCATTCCTTTCATCTTTTCTTCTTCCTGCATAGTAAAACTATATATCTTTTGCAAATTCCCTCTGCTAGTCTCACGCTCTTTTCTTTCAGCCTTCGGATTTTCCTGGGGGGTAGATTGTGACGTCTGCAAAGCAGCCCTTCTTGCTTCTTGATCTGCTGCATTATTTCCCCTGCTTTTAAAATCCAATCCCTTTTGATGCCCTTTCAGGTGAACAACAGCAATTTTCCTAGGTCCCCCCAAGGCCTTCAGCAGTTTCCTGATTAGATCCTGGTGAACTAGGTTTTTTTTCCCTGGGAGTTTATTAACCCCTGTTCTTCCCATATTTTCCCAAAAGTGTGTATAATCCCATAGGCATATTTTGAGTCAGTATAGATGGTACTTGATTTATCCTTCAACAACTGCAATGCTCGCAGTACAGCATAAAGTTCACAGGCCTGCGCCGACCAAGATCCACTTAGAGGGCCTGATTCGATAACTGCAAGTCCTTCTCCCCCAACTATTGCATAGCCAGAGACCCTTTTTCCATTAATTACTCATGATGAGCCATCTACAAACAACCTATCCCCCTCTGGGGAGATGGGGTACTGTTTAACCCTTATCGGTGTCTCTGGATCTTTAATGATTACCGAGAAGGGGGGTATATTCAACCTTCCTACACTATCAGGAGTGTACCATACTTCTGAGTTATTTTTTTCCTCATCCTCTACCCTCAAGGGACAGAGTTTTATTTTGATTTCCTCATTTACTACTTCTATATTAATACCCATTTCTATAATTAAGTCTCTCCCTAACAAATTATAATCTCCTTCTGGTACTAGCAGAAGGTTCCCTATTCCCATTTTGGACCTCGATTCCACCAGTACATTCTTAATAACAGGGACTTCAAAGGGCTCCCCCTTCGCCCCTACCACTTGAGCAGTTTCCTTTGATATCTTACATCCCTCCGGTAGTACCTGGACTGTCGATCGCTCAGCTCCAGTATCTACTAAAAACTCAAATTCCTGCTGCTGAGGACCTATTTTTAATTTTATCAAGGGCTCCTGATGTTTCCGTGTCCCCAGCAAATGAAGCCCCTGACTCCGTCAGTCCTCTTTGAAGACTCTCTCATCCCTCAGCCGCTTCCTGCAGTTTCTCCGAAAGTGTCCTTTATTTCCACAGTAGAAACATACGCCTCCATCCTTTTTCTCTACCCGGGGAACCCCTCCCCCATTTCTCTGGGCCACTTGACTTGTTTTGGGAGGGGCATCAATTCTCCTAGTTTCCCTTACTGCTGCCACCATCATTCTTACTTGTCTCTTGTGACTCTCTTCATCTCTTCTCACACATACCTCCTGTGCTTCCCTCAATAGCTCATCCAGGTTTCTATCTTGCCAATTATCTAATTTTTCTAACCTCTTTCTGATATCTTCCCACGATTTAGCCACAAATTGTGTTTTTAGTAGTGCTTGCTCTAACGGTGTCTCAGGATCTAAGCCCAAGTACATCTGCAGGTTTTTTCTCAAGCGTTCTAGCCAATCCGTAGGTGTCTCCTCCTTTTTCTGTCTCTCATTAAATGCTTTGTTGATGTTCTGCCCCCTAGGCACCGCTTCCCGGATCCCCTGTACTATTATCCCCCTCAGATCCTGCATATTGATTCTGTGATCCTGCTGCTGCTGATTCCAATTGGGATCCTGCAAAGGCCACTTGGTGTCTGCTAAAGGTCCTTGTGTATGTTGTGAATCTCGTATCTGCATCCTCGCTCGTCTAATCATATTTCTTTCCTCGGCCGTGAAGAGAATATTCAATATGGCTTGCAACTCGCCCCAAGTATAAATACTGGGTCCCAAAAATTGGTCCAGTCTCTCGGCCACCCCCAAAGGATCTTCCAGGAGGCTCCCCATCTCCCTCTTAAATTCCCGAACATTCCCAGAACTCAAAGGTACTGAAACAAACCCTATCACTGGGTGAGGTCCCTGGCCCCCCCCCCCCAGGCATTTCTCTTAGGGGATATAGGTTATGCTGTCTAGCCCGACCTCGGGTTATGGGTCCCTGCACTTCCTCGGGGGGCTCGGGATTACTTCCTGCTTCCTGAGGCTCCATTGGAGGTGCATCCGGAATCTGGGGGTTCTGAGGGGGTATGTAAGGAGGTGGGATTAGTAAGGCTTCTTCCTCTTTACTCCTGTCTTTCTTTCGTCCTCCCTCTTTGAGGGGAAACAGGAGCACTTCACCCCCAGGTCTTGTAACCCATACATTAGCATATTCACTTTCTTCCAGACTAAAAGGAATTTTAGTGTTTACCCACAAGTTGAGTTTTTGCCTCACCCAATCTTCTGATGATCCAAAAATAGGCTAAAAAATATTCCTGGAAATCTCCTTTCCACCCCATACTACCACACAATAATGGATCATTTTAGCTTTATCTTTACCCCCTGTGTTAGGGTAATGTTTCCAATTGTCTAATATGAACCCCAGTGGGCTATCTGTTTTATGGGAGTAGAGGGCCTGCTCTTCCCCTGTCCCATCTTCTGGAGTGCCCTCACACAAGTGTGGTGCAGAAATCACTCGCTTCCCCTTGTTCGTGGCTCACGCCCTCTCGGACAATGAGAACCGCACTACTGAGGGTCCACAATCGCTTGGAAAATCCGAGCTGCCGGTTCTCCTCTCACACACACACACACTCGCAGCACTCCAGGATACCCGACCCAGACCGAACGGAATCTTCCACACAGATACTCACGCGTCTTGCGTCTTCGTCCGGACCTTTGTGCACAAAGTTTATAGGGTCTGCCGGCTTCCTTTGCCTAATGCTTTGAATTTAGGTTCGTCGGTCCAACCGAGACAGGAATCGGGTCTACCAGGGCCGCCGACTGATCGGCGGGGCGCCCCCCAGGCAGAACCAAAAGTCCTATCTTGCAGGTGGATCCGAGTCACGGCACCAAATTGTAATAGATTATGAACACAAAGAAAAGTTCCAATAGGAATTTATTACATTGCAGCAGGCAAAGCAAAGGCAAATACAGCGCTGGACGGCAGGGGAGTCTCGCTCCACCAACTGCCGTGAATTGGCAGGTTTTTCAGTCTTGCTTTTATCTTGCTTCTTTCCTCCGATGATGTATGTGTGACGTGTTGCTAGGAGGGTCTCTTTCTGTCCCTCGATGGTTGCAGAGATGAAGGCTGTAGTTGTAAGCTGGAATTCCTGAAACTTAAAGCTGATTAAGCAAGTAGAGAAGGAATGGGCAAGGGTCTGTTTGCCTATAAGCTTAGATAGTGACATAGTAACTTCCTGTTATCTTGAGTTATTTGATCTCCAGTGAACAAAAAAATAGTTAATGTTTATCACAGGCTTCTTGTGGCGTTCCAGCCCCCCTTGGTCGATTCCCCCGATCCTCTTCGGACACGCAGCGGTCTGCCTTGGCTCCGGCTCTGCCAGCCTTACAGGTTCCTTCGGGACTTTTTCCGCTCGGCGTTCCAGGATCGGTTTCTCCCGGCTAACGACCCCCTTCCACCGGGCAGGCGTCTGGTCGGGGAATCCCCCCTGGCTCCTAGACCCACCATGTGTTTTTTTCACGCCCAAAAACCACCACGAGCTCGCTTTAAAAACATGACCAAGACGAAAAGGCCGATATAGACTGAGGGCACGTCTACAAAACAAAAAAAACCTGAACGGGTCCTGTCAATATGACAGGTCCCTGCTTGGGCAGCCATTTATATTGGTTTCTAATACCTCCCAGGGTCCAGCCCTGTTCAGATAAATGGCTTAAATCACATAGCGAGACAACTTCCCCGGACATGCTTTGTAAAATAAAAGCTTTTACTAACAAGGAAAATAATAAATATAAACAGACAAAGAAATTGCAGGTCGAACACAGTGCAGAGAGCATTCTGACACTGGTAAGGCACTCCTGAAAAGCTCTTTGGTTCTTTTGTGTAATCCCTTTAGTACTTAATAGTCTAGGTGGGTTCCACTGGCAAATTGCCAATAAGGAGAGGTACAGACTTTGAAGGACAGTGACAAGGTCCAACAGGTGCTTCTCTCTTGGCATTGAGCCAATTACAAAGAGAAATACACAGAACTTTCTAGTTTGGTTTCCTTATGTTTCGGATAAGCTGAAACCCTTTTCCTTATAGAGAAATGCTCACTCGGGAGTGGGGGGTGCATTACTATAGTCTCCAGTGCTGCCCCTGCCACCAAGGTGCAAAGCAGCCTCTGATGTTAACGTGGCCAAAGGCACCAGGTGTGTTGCAAGTGTCTTTGGGATAAATGAGACACACATGGCTCCCAGCTGAGTGGGGGCGGTGGAAAGTAGGGGGCACACACAGTGTTTGTGCTGGGCAGCGTTGCTATGTCTGCACTGGACACAGAGAGTACACAAACACTCCCAGTCCCTGGGTTCCCTCATCAGCTTGGCAGATTTTGTTAGAGTTGTCAACAAAGACACAATTTCTCCATTTCCATATTACTTGTCTTGTCTTCCAATTATTCTCCAGTCACAGACACATGTGGCCAAAAGAGTTTTTTGCAATTTACTGTTGTGAGATTATATTTGGGCCCACTGGGATCTGAGAGGCACTTCCACCCCCACCTCCTCTCTTCACCTCACCAAGAAGTTTCCTCCATAAAACTCCCCACATCTGGTGAGAAATACTTTTTTGGAGTTGTGACAAGAGAAAGTCCTCTCACAACACCGCAAACAGCCATGATGACCACAAATTGGCTGCAGATGTCAGCAAAGCCTAGTGCTAGGAATGGCCTAATGCCTGGGGGATGTGAGACACACTCATGAGGCATGGGGAGTTTGTAAGGGAAGGTGCCCTTGCGGGCTCAGTGCTGGTGGGGAGGGTTTGAACCAGCTCTGAGATGCATCAGCAGTTCCAGCAAGGGCTGCAGCTCATCTCTAACCAAAACTCATCCTGAAGTCAACTTATGGCCACTGGCCTTAAACTCCTCATGCTGAAAGCTTAATAGGAAAAAATGGCCAACAAGCAGCTGGGCTTAAAGGGGAAAACAAAGCACAGGGCAGATGTCTGTGAGCATCTCCATACTCCCAGGTGTTTGAGAAGGTGGTGGCTCCTGCGAGGGGGCTCAGGGTGTCAGAGCAGTTGGTGTTGCAATAGGGTCTCCTCTCCTTTGTGCTAATAAGGACTCAGCTGGATGGTGCATGAGGTGTGGTGAACCCGGCAGGGCATGAGGAGGGTCTCTGGAGCTGGGGTGGGCTGGGCTCTGCATAGCCTGGATCTGCAGGGACACAGTGGTGATGAGCAATTGCTGTCCTTTCCAATATTGCCATCTAGAGGACCCAGCAAGGACCAGAGCTCCTTGCAGGCCATGATGAGATAAGGAAGAAGAATCAAAGCCTTGCTTTTTTAAAATTTTACCTCATATAAATGCTACCCCAGCGTGATGTGAAGATGCAGAGCCAAGGGTGCAGAACTGTCTGTGGCTTTGGGCATGGCAATACAGGATTGCTCTAAAAACAGCCCTGTGATTTTTTTGAGGCTGTAGATACCCAGTGTTGGCCCATTTCCCAGTGCTTTACTGATCCCCACATGAAGGTGGACAGCTGGTACTGACTGAAAGCTGCCCCTCATCAGCTCAAACTGAACAGAACTAATAAAACAGGGACTAATCAGCAAATGACAGCTCTGTGCACCTGCCTGCAGGGGAAGTTCCTCCCCCCCAGACCATGCAGGGAACTGCCTCGTCCCTGCTTGCTGTTCTTCTGAACAGCACCTATCCAAAATATGTTTGCTTGGCTGATATGAGATGCCAGCTCCTGGACCAGTGGGTGCCCAGCTGTAGCTGCCTGTGCTGGGGAGGGTGGATACAGAGCAGAGGATCCCAGCTACATTTTGGGTGCTGGGGATACCACTCACCAATGGTGAGGGGCCTGAATTACACCTTGTTTCAAGGAAACAATACATTCGAAGGCGTCTGCTGCAATTCTTCTGAGGATTTGGGAAGGTGAAGGGTTGCCAAAAGGCATTTGTTCAATTGCTAAATTATGTCCTTGTGTGTTTTAATTACATGCCCAAGTCCAACCCAAGCTGGGCTGGACAGCACGTATCCAGTGGGATTAGTGGTGTTTATTCCAACTGTTGAGATGTTGAGTTGGGAGTGTACAGCGGAATTGGCATCATTTCATATCAAGAAAATAATATAACACCTTTGTTTCCTGTCCCATTGCTGTGACTTCCAGTAGCACAGGCCACCCACAATCAGCGTGATTCCAGGCAAGCCCCTTTCGCTCAGTTTTTGTGAGCTGCAGTCTGTTTTGGAACAGCCCAGGAGGACAGCTTAGGATTTACCACCCTACACAAAGGCCACAGTCCCTTTGGAAAGCAGCATAGACACCGCCTCAGCTGCCCGCTGCTATGGGTGGGAGATAAGTGTGGTACATAGGTATCAGGGCTACCCTCCTGCAGCCAGGCAGAGCTGTAACAATGTGGTTTTACACCACCCAAGGGATGAAAACTGTCCTTTGTGAACCAGAGCCCTCAGAAAAAGATTCCTGAAGTTTCTGAGGTGCTCTCTGCACTGAAGGATTGTAAAGCATTGGAACAACTTGCTTTTTCAGCAAGCACCAAAAAAAAAATGGTGTGGCGGGAGTCAGAGGGCAGAATCACCAGCCAGGAGCCCAAGTGCAAATTCAACAGTCCCGGGGATATAAAAGCCTGGGAAAGCTCAGGAACCTTGATTTTGCAAACACCCTATGGTGATGCCCCTATGCAGGTCCACTCACTGCCCCAGGGCTGGGAATGAGCAGCACCATCCCAGCTGGATTTGCTGCTCCTGGAGGAGCATTTGGCAACCAGCACGGCTTGGCTCCCCAGCGCTGTTCCTGCAAGGAAGGTGTGTCCCAGGAGCTGGGCTGAAGGCAGTGTGTGCAACCCAGCCCAGCTGCCCTCCAGTCCTCGGGGTCCAGCATCTGTGGCTGCTGCCAAAGGCCATAAACAAACTGGTCTCAAAAGGTCAAGCGGCACGTTGTCACTTTGCTACAGATTTATTTCCATGTGAATTAATGAAACAGTACACACAATTCCAAAAAAAAAAAAAAAAACTTTTATAGGCCCATAATCCTTCTTTCACAGTACAATGCAACAGTAAAGGATTTAGTCAGTGTAAACAGAAGGTCCAATAGTGATCATCAGCTATCACAGATCAGCTGCACAAACACCATAGCTATGGGGTTAATGCCATTGCCACACAAATCGACAGTACCAGTACAAATCATAACTTTACCTACAATGCTTTTTCATGTGCAAAAACCATGAAAATTCAATTTACAGAAGAAGAGCACCTTCTCTAAATCTTTGTGGGGACTGTAAAGTGCCTCCTCAGGGCTGTCTTATCTATTTGGCAAAGGTCTCAGGCCCTGATTCTCCAAGGTACCCTTAACTCCATCTGCAGCACAAAGCATCAGGGCTCTGCCTCTGCACATCAGGCATTCCTGTGTGCTCTGCTGCAGCCCAGCACAGAAAATAATCAGCTGAGGACAAATCCCATTCATTTATGAAATCACTCATGAATTTAAGCTTAGATTAATTAATTGACTAAGGCTATTTGAAACAGTCCTGGTTATATTATATTATATATGGATCATAACGTAACCCATAAAATCATCATTGGTTAACTTTTTTTCCTTTCATGTACTAACTGAACTGTTATTGGTGTAAAAGTTGAGGCTTATGAGTAATGCGTTGGCAAGTTTACAGTGAGTGGATAAATTACTGAAGTCAAAGGGTCAGAGGAAGAGAGGAATGCTACCACAGCCATAGGAAAACATCAGCTGGTAGCCACCTAGCAGCAAATTTGCATCTCAGCTGGGAATGCCTGGGAGGGAGCCCTGGGGTAGCAGAACTGTCCTGCACCTCCAGCTGCACCAACTCTGTAAATTGAATTCATAGTCAGGCTATACAAGAAAAAACAAGAGGTAGTTATTTATCATACCTCTTCAAAAAGGCAGAACGAACAAAAACCAGGATGCAGAAGTGATGCAGTAAACCTAAAATCAACAGGTTCCTACTTTTTTTTTTTCCTCCTTTTTTTTTTTTTTGTTTTTGTTTTTTTAAACACATGAAGTTAAGTTACAGACATAAAAAATGCACACTCACTTTATGGAATTCCTGCATAGTAGGAAACAAAGGCCATTGCTAATCCAACTTTGTTAACAGCAGGATGCCATTTACAGGTGCAAGGACGATGCCCCAAATATACCCAAATATAAACAGATCATTACCCCCCCTTTCTAGGGAAGTCCTATGGCAACACTTACACATTTTGTTCAGAAGGAAAAAAAAGCATTTTCTTGGGGATAAACTGCCAAAATAATTATCGTTTCACATCCATAAATTTAAGGCAATATTACTTAGACCTGAGAAAATTAAAAAAAAAACAAAAAACAACCATGTGGATTTATTTTCTCAACTATACATATACACTTGAAACGTCAGGATTTTCTGTCTCCTCCAACTCTCAGGTGGTGCTGGGGAAAACAGCTGTGGGGACACTGCTCTGAGGTCTCAGGGTCAGATCCTGAGAGATGCAGAGTTTGTTCCAAAGACAGCTAATGGGAGCTGTGAGTGCTCAGACTCACCTGGCTCTTTTTCATGTATTTTCATTTTAAATACCTCTATTTAAGCCCTCTGGGGAGGGTTAACTCCAGAATGGACCTTTAGTGCACCAGTAACCCTGAAAGGTTTGTATAGCAAAACTGTAGATAAAATAGACAATAAAATTACGTACAGTAAATTTCCACGATTCCCTCTTTCCAGGAGAAAAAAGATATCAGGGTTAACAGTTTCACTGCACCTTTAGCCATTCCCATAACTACAGAATAAATCCTTTAACAGTACTGTGAAATCGCAAATTGTTCTGTTCTCTTCCTTGAAAAATAAAAACGTAAATTAAAACCAAAAATCAACTCGCAAACATTTCTCATTATATGATGAGACACAAGAAAGGTCGGGTGGGGACTGCAGACACACAGCATGCTAAGGAATGACCAAAGTGCAATGGTTTCTGACTCTGTAGGAGAACGGACAGACAGCTCCCCTTCAGTACCAGCTTGATGCCTCTGGAGAGCTCCGGAGGTACCGTGTGGATCTGCAGCCCTAAAGCTCGAGTTTGAGGTTGGCTGGGCTCCACAACCCCATGTGCAGCTGCAGCAGCTCTGCATACCTTGGCTACATCTGTGACTGCAGGACAGGGATTCACCCACGCAAAGACACGGCCACTTCCCAAATGTGAAATTTAGTTGCCAAAAGAGAATTTGATGTCTGGTTCTAGAAAGCTGCTCGAGCCACAGCTGAAAGATGGACTCAGACCTAAAATCTGTGCATGCCTGGTGTAGTTTCTGTAGGATTGCCTCCTTCTCCTGAACACAACTACAGACACCAACCATCTTTCTCTCCTGCTCCCATCCAAGCAGCCGGACACTCGCAGCCCTTGCTGTCAGCTTTGGCTGGGGTCTGCCATGAGTCTACTAAAGCAGGGCTTGGGCAGAGGGTCACTAAAAAGCAGAAAGTCTCCAGGTTCCCACAGTGAAACAAGTTTATCACCATCCACTGCCTGGTGAGAGGGTCTGTGGGCAGATTTTCTGCTGATATTTCAAATGTGACTATCCAAAGATCAAAGACCAAAAGAAACTCAACAATCCTCATCGGACTAGAAAGCAATTTCCACTGTTCACCAGCAACTCCCTACCCTCCTCTCCCAGGTTCAAAGGATGAACAGGGAGTCACAGCTCCTTTACTCACCCGCTGGGAACTAAACCCTTCATCAAATCACATTAACAAAGCTCACTATGTGCAAAAGACTTATGCTAAAACAATTCCACCCTACATAGTGCAATCAACAGTTTTTAACTTAAATTTGCAGCTTGCTCTTTAGAAGTGCTTGGCAGAGAATATTTATATTCTTTTGACACCATATAAATAATATTTATACAGCTTAGACATTTTGAGACATGCATTAGACTTTAGGTAGTACATACTTCTTGATCATATATGCAAATATTACTGTCAATAAAACCGAGCAACCTTATGCTGGACCATGTCTTGCGTTATCCAGGACGTTTGACGGGGGCTCCGAATCATCCATGGGCAGGACCAGGCGTGTTCCCCGGATCACAAGTTCATGGTCCCCAAAAGCCAGCTCCCGGTCCAGGGCATCCTCCAAGCTGTTCCCCATGAACCGCTGGGACGTGCCACTGGATGCCACCGAGTCAGTGTTCACCGTGGAGTCCCCGTACGTCAGGCTGATGTCCCCATCATTCAGAATGAGGTCGGAGTCATCGTCCTTCAGCTGCTCTTGATTCTGGGGAAGAAACAGGAGGTTGCTTGCATTTGTGAGTCATTCAGGAATGAAGGATGGAGCTTCCCTAGTTGCTGAGTGACTGTTTATAAGAGGCCTCCAGGGAGCGCAGTGACCTGGAGCACGGGGAACAGGGGTGTGGCACATCTCTGGGGCGTGACCACAGCAGTTTGCATGGCAGTTCACACAGGCAGGGCAAGCAGGCAGGGTTGCAAGTTCTCTTGCTAGTAAGGTGTGCTGTGTGTTGTTTGAGGTGTTTCTGCTGGCTGGTTGGTCTTGGGGTTTCTGTCAGTAATGGTTTCAACATGGTCGAAAACTGGTTGGTACAAGTGTATGTGACCAAGTGGAGCCCTCCAAAAAGGATGCATCTGTACAGACCCATTCTGGCCTGGAGTGTTTGAGCTTATTGGTGGTTTCAGGGGGTGTTGTGGAGGAGGCGTGCCTGAGATGTGAACAGGTGAACGACCTCCTTTCACTCTGGTGGCTGAACTTAGGGAGGAAGTTGAAAGGTTAAGGAGTATCAGGGAAAGTGAAAGGGAAATAGACTGGTGGAGTTCAGCCCTTCCATCTTTAAGGGAGGCCCATCAAGATTCAGAGGACTCATATGCCTCCCACTCCCAGGCAATAGAAGGGCACCTGGTAGATGAAGGGGAGTGAAAATTGGTCCCTGCTCAGGGAGGTAATAATAAAAACTCCTCCCGAGCCCCATTCCCTAGCCAGGTGCCACTTCAGAATAGGTATGAGGCCCTTGTATCTAGAGAGCCAGCCAGATGATTTAGAGGGAAATTATCTGCCCAGTGAGCCTCCCAAATATGATTCATCTGTAAGATGAATCTCTACCTCTAACATCAAGAAGAAAAGAAGGGTAATCGTAGTAGGTGACTCCCTTCTGAGAGGAACAGAGGGCCCCATATGTCGACCAGATCCATCCCACAGGGAGGTCTGCTGCCTCCCTGGGGCCTGGGTACAAAATATCACTGAGAGACTTCCTGGGCTGATTCAGCCCTCTGATTATTACCCACTGCTGATACTCCAGGCTGGGCAGTGATGAGATTGAAAAGAGGAGTGTCAAGGTGATTAAAAGGGTCTTTAGGGCACTGGGTCAAGTGTTTGATAAGACAGGGGCCCAGGTAGTGTTCTGCTCAGTCCCTTTGATAGCAGAGAAAAATGATGAAAGAAATAGGAGAACTCATATCATTAACAAGTGGCTTAAGGGTTGGTGTCATCTATAAAATTTCAGATTCTTTGATCATGAGGCAACTTTTACGGCACCTGCTCTGTTGGAACCAGATAGGATATATCTCTCTGTTAAGGGCAGAAGGTTCTTAGCTCATGAACTGGCAGACCTCATTGAGAGGGCTTTAAACTAGGTTTGAAGGGGGAAGGGGATGCAGCTGGGCTGCCTGGAAGCAGGCCCAAAGGCGGTAAGCCTGAGTTAGGGGTGAAATCAGTAGCCCAGCTGAGGTGCATGTATACCAATGCATGCAGCATGGGTAACAAACAGGAAGAGCTGGAGGCCTTGGTGCAACAGCAAAGCTATGATGTAGTTGCCATCAAAGAAACGTGGTGGGATCAGTCACATAGCTGGAGCACTGCACTCAATGGCTACAAGCTCTTCAGAAGAGACAGGAAAGGAAGAAGAGGTGGAAGGGTGGCCCTTTATATTATGAAGGCTTTTGACACCATAAGTATTGAAACTAATGAAGATGGAGTTGAATGCCTATGGGTAAGAATTAAGGGGAAAGCCAACAAGGCTGACATCCTACTGGGAGTCTGTAATTGTCCACCCAACCAGGAGGAAGAGGTGGACAACTTATTCTATAAGCAGCTGGAGAATGTTTCAGGATCATCAGCCCTTGTTCTTGTGGGTGACTTCAACCTGCCAGACATCTGCTGGGAACTTAATACAGCAGAAAAGAGGCAGTCCAGGAAATTTTTAGAGTGAATGGAGGACAACTTTTTGTCGCAGCTGGTGAGTGAGCCCACCAGGGGAAGGACTATGTTAGATCTGCTGTTTGCAAATAGAGATGGGCTGGTGGGAGATGTGGTGGTTGGACACCAATTGGGGCAGAGTGATCATGAAATTATAGAGTTCTTGATATTTGGTGAAATCAGGAGGAACACCAATAAGACTCTTACACTGGACTTCTGGAGGGCATACTTTGGCCTGTTTAGGATGCTTATTCAGAGATTTCCTTGGGAAGCAGCCCTTAAAAACAAAGGAGTTCTGGAAAGCTGGGCGTGCTTCACAACAGAAATTTTGAGGGCACAGGAACAGACTGTCCCTGTGTGCCGAAAGAGGAGCCGACAAGGTAAACATCCAGCCTGGATGGGCAAGGAGGTTTTGGAGGAACTTAGGAATAAAAGGAGGATGTATCACTTTTGGAAGGAGGGTCAGGTCTCCCAGGAAATATTTAAGGGGGCCGCTAGAGCATGTAGGAAAAAAATTAGGGAGGCCAAAGCTCAGTTCGAACTTATATTGGCAACTTCTGTAAAGGATAATAAAAAATGTTTCTACAAATATATTAATGGTAAAAGGAAAGGTAAGGCCATCCTTTGTTCTCTATTGGATGAGGGAGGGAACTTAGTAACTGCAGATGAGCAGAAGGCAGAAGTGCTTAATGCTTTCTTTGCCTCCATTTTCAGTGGGGAGATGACTTGCCTTCAAGACAACTGTTCTCTTGGGTTGGTTGGTGGTGTCAGGGAACAGAATGGTCTTCCCATTATCGAAGAGGAGGCAGTCAGAGAACTGCTGAGATGCTTGGATACTCATAAATCTATGGGCCCAGATGGGATCCATCCCAGGGTAATGAGGGAGCTGGCAGATGAGCTTGCTAAGCCACTCTCCATCATCTACCATCAGTCTTGGCTCACTGGTGAGGTTCCAGATGACTGTCACCTGGCCAGTGTGACACCCATTCACAAAAAGGGTGGGAGGGAAGATCCTAGTAATTATGGACCAGTCAGCCTGACCTCAGTACCTGGCAAGATAATGGAACAGTTTATATTGAGTGTCATCACACAGAATTTATCGGATGGCCAGGGTCTCAGGCCCAGCCAGCACGAGTTTAGGAGAGGTAGGTCATGTTTGACCAACCAGATCTCCTTTTATGACCAGGTGACCCGCCTGGTGGATGCAGGAAGGGCTGTGGATGTTGTCTATTTGGATTTCAGCAAGGCCTTTGATACTGTCTCCCACAGCATACTCCTGGATAAGCTGGCAGCCCATGGCTTGGACAGGAGCACTCTTTGCTGGGTTAGGAACTGACTGGACGGCTGGGCCCAGAGAGTGGTGGTGAACAGTGCTGCATCCAGCTGGTGGCCAGTCACCAGTGGTGTCCCTCAGGGGTCTGTGCTGGGGCCAGTTCTGTTCAATATTTTTATTGATGACATGGATGAGGGTATTGAATCTTTCATTAGTAAATTTGTGGATGACACTAAGCTGGGAGCGTGTGTCGATCTGTTGGAAGGTAGGATGGCTCTGCAGAGAGATCTGGAATGGTTGTATGGATGGGCAGAGTCTAACAAGATGAAGTTTAATAAGTCCAAGTGCCAAGTCCTGCACTTTGGCCACAATAACCCCCTTCAGCATTATAGGCTGGGGACGGTGTGGCTGGACAGTGCCCAGGAGGAAAGGGACCTGGGGGTACTGGTCGACAGCCGGTTGAACATAAGCCCAGCAGTGTGCCCTTATGGCCAAGAAGACCAATGGCATCCTGGCCTGTATCAGGAATAGTGTGGCCAGCAGGAGTAGGGAGGTCATACTTCCCCTGTACTCAGCACTGGTCAGGCCACACCTTGAGTACTGTGTCCACTTCTGGGCCCCTCAGTTTAGGAAAGACATTGAAATGCTTGAGCATGTCCAGAGGAGGGCAACAAGGCTGGTGAAGGACTTGGAAAACAACCTATATGAAGAACGACTGAGGGAGCTGGGGTTGTTTAGTCTGGAGAAAAGGAGACTCAGAGGTGACCTTATCACTCTCTACAACTTCCTGAAGGGTAGCTGTGGTCAGCTGGGGGTTGGTCTCTTTCTTCAGGCAACAATGGACAGAACAAGAGGACACAGTCTCAAGCTGCGACAAGGGAGATCTAGGCTGGATATTAGGAAAAAGTTTTTCACTGAAAGAGTGATAAAGTACTGGAATAGTCCACCCGGGGAGGTGGTGGAATCACCATCCCTGGATGTGTTTAAAAAAAGACTGGATGTGGCACTCAATGTCGTGATCTAGTTGAGGTGTTAGGGCATGGGTTGGACTCGATGATCTTGAAGGTCTCTTCCAACCTAGACATTCTGTGTGAAAGTGCTGTTAAACTCTTCCACAATGGCTATTTACAATCACATGGTGATGGTGACTGAGCAGAGACAGAGGCACTGAGTCACAGGCTCTCCTGCACCGTGACCAGAACCAGACATGACACACACACATCTCAGAGCTCAGGTGGCTCATGCCATGCAGAATTTCTCTGCAGACTGCCTAAAAGGGCTCTCCCGGCTCTCTTCTTTCTGGTGCCATAGCCAAGTACTCGGGGAATGCAGCATTTGTGGCTTTGACTGGATCAAATACTCATGAGCACAGGAATTGCATTTCTGACCCATCACAGCCATTTCTAATTTGTCAGGAAACCTGATGCTGATACTGTGCAGACAGGGTAAGAAGACTCCTGGCATGGATAGCTGCCACTGCAAGGGGCCCTGGGCATGGCAATGCTGGCTACCTTTCTGGTTGTGAGTGATGCAGCTGAAAGGGCTGCAGGAATGGCTCAGCTGTAAGGCTGGAAGCAAGCAGGGGATAGGAAATTGTGTGTCCTCCCAACTGGGCCTGGGGAAGGACAGCTGTGACAACTTCATTGAACCAGTCACTGAGGAACCACCATGAATACACCACAAACCCCTTCATGACCTAACAGCAGGCTGGAAAAGCAAAATACCCATGGGAATTAGTTCATCCATCAGCCCCAATATCTGATTTCCCTCATGCTCCCAGCTTGATGCTGCAGAGCAGCATCCTAAAGAGAAACAAAAACACATCAAACCCACAACACTGTGACAGAAAGAAAACTAAAGGTCTCACCTCATACGCCTGCGGGCTCGTCAGGCACCGGGCAACAGGCCCACAGCACCCTGGGAGTGTGGTGGTCAGCGGGGGACCACTGTGTGTCAAGAGAGGCTTTAGATAGCTACAGAGAGGGTTAAGAAAAAAAGAGGAATGGGGCCATGTCGGTGAGTCAAAGGCTGGGAGGGTAGCACTGAAGGACTTGGCATTGCAAGGAAATCACAGAAAGAAAAACACAAATGCATGGAAGCACAGAAGTTGTAATGGTGTGCAACGAGAATGCAACCAAACACAGCAGGCACAGTCCTGGTAAGATGCTCAGCAGCATCGCTTGTCCCATCATCCTGTGCCCCTCAGCCTAGCATCGCTCCTCCACTAATTCACAGCACAGCATCTGAAAGGGAGGAGAGGCACGGATCTACCAAGAGGGACTGCAAGTAAGAAACCCCTCACCCCTTCCTGCCCACCTGCCCCTGGGATTAAGGAGCCTCAGGATTCCAATCATGGAGAGCCCAGCTTTGAATGGAACTGCTACTGAATTCTCACTGACAGAGGGTGGAAATTGTCATTTCTCGCAGCCACAGACATGAATAGGTGCAAACCAAAACACAGCAATGTCATGGGAAAGCAAATACTGGCTCCTCTGCTAAGCAGGGAGCAAGTCATGGTCCCAGTAAGAGGTGTCTGGGCAGTGGGATCTGCCATGGCATACACTGCTGCCCAAGGATACTTGTGGTCGAAGTTGTACCACATGCGGAAAACCCAAGCGCTTTCAGCCTTCGTGCTCCTCCTCTCATTCTCTGGAACACCCTGTGGGAGAGCAAAACAGTAAAGAGGGGCAGGACAACATGCCATGACCTGGATCAGGGTCAGGAGACCCCATGGGACACTGGATTATCCCCAGGGGACACAGAGACAGACTTTCCCACTGTTTCTTGAGAAGAAGCCTTTGGGTTGTCGTGTGTATAAGGACGTTCACACCACAACAGGCTGCATTTAGCAGCATTCAACTGCCTCAGGGAGGTGGTATCAAGGCACAGAGTGACCATTTTGCTGCTAGAACCTTCCAGTGTCTGGCCCCGAGGTTTAAAGTGCCTCAGAGCCAGCAGCTGCACCCAGACATCACATTTAATAGTCACTGACAGATCCAACCTCCATCAGATCTCGCCTGACATTGCTACATGCAAGTAATTGTGTGTTATGGGAACTCCAGGCTTCCTTTTAGTCAGAGAAAAAAAATAAAACTGTGTGGAGGAGACTGTGAATACAATTACACATTTCATAGAAATCTGGCTTACAGATTTATGGCCCTGGGCTGCCTGTTGCATTTGATGCTTTCTCTCCAGGAGGTGAACAGCTCAATAAATAGCTCTGAATAAAATGAATTGCCAAGGTGCGGAATCCACACTGAAACCAAGGAGAGCTGCAGCCACAGCATGACCAGGCTGCAGACACATGAATGAGACAGCTGGAACTACCAGGCAGGAAAACTCCTAGGGCTGTGGGGCTCCAGCATTGATCTCAGTGTGGTCAGTGGTTCTGGGGCTGCCACATAACTACCCACAGGAAAAGGGGGTAAGCAGGGGCTGAGGGTACCCATGGGTAAAAGTGGGGCAGAAGATGCTACATAAAATAAGTCAGTAAATGGTGTTTCTGTACTGCCCTGGACACTGGGACGAGGCAGAGCTTCCATGTCATGCTCATTTTGGGTTTTATTTCAAACCCAGCAAGGAAGAGACTGAATCTATTGCAGCAGCAACATGGACTGACTAAACAGTCCAGCATTGCTTCTGTCCCCTTCTTTCCAGCTGAGTCAAAACAAGGCTCACAAAAACTAGAGAGCACAGAAAAGCTGTGACTCCCACTGACTGCAAACTCTTTCACAGGGGGAGCTAAAAACTCCTGCAGCTGGAAGGAAGCAGAGTACAGACAGGCATTCACAGGGTCAGGATGCAGAGGTGCCCAGCAGAGCACACTCACCACATTCTCCTGATCCGCATCCACACCGACCCTGTAAGGAGAGAACAAGCAGTGTCACACACAATGCCAGGGTTGCGATCCAGGGGGAAGGACGGGATTTGCCTCTGGTCTCTGAAACCCAAGCAGCCTGAGGTGAGAGCAGGCCGAGGGGGAGGCCGTGCTGAGCCAGGGGAGCCCCGCACTGACCAGATGTTGAGGCAGGACAGCATGGCTGTGGTGCCCCCACCGAACACCCACACCGTGAAGAAGACGATGAGCAGGGTGGTGCTGAACATCATCTGCCGGGCATATGTGGCTGTGTCACGGATGGCCAGGGCGAAGGCCATGGCTCCACGCAGCCCTGCAGGAAGAGAGAGCATGGGAGCTGTGTCAGCCCCCAGCACAGGCCACCCCCATGGCCAGCTTCCCACCTGGGGTTTACATCTTGCTGCCCCTCTGCTGGGACCACCAGGGGAGAATAGTGATGATTTTGTCACCCCTCTTTCCAAGACCAGAAAGGCAAACCCTCCTCCTGCCTCGTGCCATGCACTTGAAGCAGGACAGGAGGAGCTCATTCCTACATCTCAAACCACTGAGTCCCTTCCTGCCCAGCCTCCCCTCCAGACATTGCCCATAAGAGATTTAGAGTTGAATAAGGAATATTTCCAGGTTCTCAGGGGCAAGGAACTGCCAATGGGCCACATGGTCAGAGGAAGGATGCAGTAACGTACCAGCAAACATCATCATGTGCTGCAAATTCATTCCAATCTTATTTCTTCTCCCCAAATTCAGTAAAAATGACAATGGGTAAATATTGGCAGCTCTTCCTAGGAAGATAGCAAGCTGTATTTGCACATGTTAAGGAAATTGCTCTTCCTATATCTCCCATCACATCCCACCTGCACACAGAGCCAGTTTCTACTGCCCAAAGGAAACTGGGAGCCGCAGAAATGCTGGTGCTCTGGCTGCAAAGAAAATAACCCAGCTCTGAGTACTACAGCACTGTGAGAAGAGCAGGCTACTGTCCTGCTGAAACACAGCACACACTGCAATTCAGGAATATCATACAGAGACAAGCACAAATAAACAAAGGTAATGATGAAAGGACATGTTAGACAAGTGAGAGGAGGGAAAAACCACCATTTCCCACAGTACACTCTCTGCTGCCAGGTCCATTTTGCATCCCAAGAATTATTTGTCTTCCGTGAAGCTCAAGTTATCACAGCTATGACAACCCCTCTGACATTCCCCAGCATGCCACACTTCAAAGATGGGTTTGAAGCTTTAAGTCAAGTCCCATTCCCAAAGATTATTCAGCAAAATGAAAGTAGCAGCCGTTGAGAAGGAAAAAAGAGAAAATCTAATACTCTTTCCATTTTCATAGCCTGCAAGATACAAGAATCACTGGCCCCTTCATATTGCTTTTTATCTTTGAAGTTGTGTCTTTTAATACCAGCACCCAGATGGCAAAAATAATCTTGGAGCCAGTATTCAACACATCCTTGAATAATATGGAAAATGCTTCTAGCTTTTATGTTCTTTCCTGAACATCACAATTTGCATAAGAGATGTATTTCATGATGTCTCTCATGAATGAGCTATTTCATCAGTGAGTTAGCCAGTTCCCACTGAAGAGGCACAGCACAAAATTCCAATATAACAGCCCAAATGGCATTTCTCTGTTCTCCACCCCTTCTGCCCTACTGCAACCCCACAAAAGCTGATCAGGGAAATTCAGCTGAGCCTGCTGCAAACCCATGGACCAGCACTGGTAAAAACGTTTTGTTTACCAGTATAAATTTGCATCAGTGCTGGAAAAGGGTGAAAATAATTCTGTACATTTAACTGGCTTTCCTGTGATGTGAAAAAAATTCCTTTAAAATTCTTGTTTTTATGAGACATACCAGGGCCCTTGTTCCTGTTAGCATCAGCCTGCAGAACAGGAAATCCTTTCTCATTACATCATTCAGAGGCATCTACTGTAGCTGTAACTGTGCTGTTTGACCAAAAAAAGGCTTTTTTTCAGGGTTAACCAAGTGCACTAGCAGAGAAAAGAGGAAATAAACAGCTAAACCAGGCAGCCCTCCTTTGCAAAGCCCCTCCTGGTGCCCCATAACAATGCCTGGCATTGGCATCATGGTCACATTGAATGATGAGTCCCTGCAGCAGCTGATTCAGACGCCCACAAGAGGAGAGAAGACAGGGAAAAGAAAAACAACAGAAAAGCTGGAAAAAGAATCTCTGTCTTCTTAAAATAGCCAGCAAAGGCATCACTACATGGCAGAAATCCCCTTTTAAAAATAAAGCTAGACTGATTGAAAAAATACAAACCCACTCATTTGAGTGAAAAACACAAATTGGGAATGAGGCACCTCTCCCTTTCTTTCTGTCTTATAAATTGGCCTCCAGAGGATACAAAGGCCCCCACCACAAAGGTAGGGTTAAAGACATGGTTCTGGAAGGTGAACAGTGCAAGTCCCATGTAGGAGAAGATGAAGTTTTCTGCCAAGAAATTGAGAAGCTCAAACAACTGAAAGAGAAAAACAAATTAAAAGTGAGTTAGACATAATATAGATTTAACAAGAAAAGCATGTTAGCCCATCTGTCATGCAATAAATACTTCTGCAGAAGCAACCCTAGTGAAATGCAGCTGTAAGAAGACAGATGCACCTAATTCTGGCTAGAGGGAAGGAAAAAATATTGAATTTGAAATTCAGAGAGGCTGAAGGGGTCTGAGGAATTCTCACCTGCTTAGTTCTGTATTGGGACTCTGTAGATAAGTTGTTATAGGTATAATGGGCCTGTGTGATCCCACAGAAGAGCACAGCCACCACACCTGGGGAGCAGAGCATCACATAAGACTCCTGGTCAGGAAAAGGGAGCTGAGCTGCACCTCAGGCCTGTAGGGAACTTAATGCAGTAACCCCAGAACCCAGAATCATTACACTTCTGCAAACAGAGGGAGATCCCCAGCTACAATTGATCCTGAGAGAAGCAAAACTCAGTGGCCCCACCACCCCTGCAGATCTCCATCCCAGAGGCAGGGCTGTGCTGGAGCTTGCCTGTAAAGCCACACGCTTCAGCCAGCAGGAATGTGCTCCAGGACATCAAGAAGAACAAGCCGGTCTCCAGCAACGGGAACTCCTGAAGTTTGGTGAACTTGGTGACGTTGCAGATGGTTAAGGACAATTTGGAGAGACACTGCAGGCTAACAGCATATCAAATCCAATTGTGTATCACAGCTACACAGTCCGCCCCTAAAAAGGCTATGGCACTGTCCTTCATTAATTTAGGGGAAAAAAAATAAAACTTCTGGGTGAAATGCAGTGCAGCAAAAAATAAATAAGCTGTTATGCAAACACTTGGAAAAAAAATCAAAGCATGAAAAGGATATTAAAGCTGTCACAACTCCAGTAGCTGCTCCCATTGCAAAAGATCCACTGAATATCCCCAGGAAGATCCCGATGGACTTGAACATTGCTGTCACATCAAACGTGTGGCTGTTGTCACCCGCTGGCTGATACGCAACTATTGAGCTAGAAGAGGAGGGAAAGCACAAGAACAAAACTGCTTAGTCTGGAGGGAGAGGCACCTCACTGTGCTACAGGAGCCTTGCAAAGTGCTACAACTGCTGCAAACACTGAGCCTGAGGAACCAGGGAGACACAACACACTGCAATCCCCTGGGATCACAGTGTGTAGTGGCTGCACACCCTCCCTGTCTTGGGAAGTTTGGGATCAGCCACCCCACCTAAGCCTGGATGTGCAGTTGTTCCTGGACATTAGAGAGCAGGGAACCAAAGCCTGTGTCTCATGTGATGTGTGATATTTATGGTGGTATTTGGAGGGGTTTGGCACCAGCTCTCTGTAATGTCAGGTGCTGTGGTACCACAAGGTATTCAAGCGGGAAACCTCCATTCCTCCACCGAGGCGGCTGATGTGAACGTCTCTCGAAGAGCTGTAACTGCTCCCGTTCTGCCACATTTAACATGTGCTACATTTAGTTTGTTCTGCTCTGAGCTCCAAAGTGCAATACCACAGGGTAGCCAAGTCAGACAGTGCCATGCGCAGAAGCAACACCATTCTCTGCATCCACCAGACCTCAACAGACCTTTGTGATGAGATGGCAAACAGGTCTGCAGTGCTGATCCCATCTCTCAATCTGCTCCCTCCTAACTCCTGATGAGCTGAGCCTTGCATTAGCCATTCCATTGTTCTACCTGGAAAGGCTGAGATACAGGGGGGCCCTTATCCAGCTCCTAAATCCCATTTATCAACTCCTCACATCACTTTCCTTGATGTAAACTTATCAAAAACATTAACTTCCTAGTTAGAAATCCCTTGGCTCACTCTGTTAAAACTCCTGGATGTGAACTTTAAATGTTTGCTGTTTAATCTGCTGAGAACAGACACTGCCTTGCACACACATCTTGCAGCTTTCTCCCCTAACTATACACCATTTTCTGCAACACAAATTACAAACCTCCCCTTTCCAACACATCGCAAGTAATTTCCCTTGCTAAACTTCCCTGCTTTTAATACAGCTCATTTTACAGCTCTTTATTTCCCCTGTTGCTGCCCATGGGGCTTCTCATGGTGTTTAATCGCTGTGAATCCTCCCTTTGGAAGAAGCAGGTAGAGATCCTGCAGCTGCATTTACCCCTCTGCTCCCAAACTGCAGCTCTGGCACTTCACTGCCCACCAGCTTTTGGCTCTGGGTTCAATTCCTCTTCATCTTACAACAAGTTCCAGCTGCCAAGCCACGGCAGGCCAAGACAGAAACAGAAAGGCACAGATCCTGCTCCTTAAGCACAGGAACAGACATTTGCCCAGGGCTGAAAGCAGGCAGGAGAGGAGCCTTGGGGCACCCAGACTGGGAAAAAGCTACTGAAGAGCCCAGCTCTGCATCCTCCCCAGCCTGCAGTGCTGAGGCAAAATAAAATAAAATAACTGCTGAGTGAACTTGGTGCTGCTGCCTTGGTGCAAATTATCCTGTTTTGGGGAGGGAGTGGACTGAGCTCAGCTTGTGGAGAGAGGAAAGCAGGAAATCAGAGCAACAGCTATAGAGCTGGCACTGAAGCAGAGCAAGAGGCAAATCACTGGGTGGTGCCGTCACCCACATATGCAGAGATCCACCACGAATTCCATTACTCTGAAGCTGAATCCACCCACTCCCACCCAGAACCTACCAACACAGGCTGGAAGACCCCATCCCCTTCTCACTCATGATCACTTCTGAAACAAAATCTGACTGTGCAGCATTTTCTCTCACACCAGCAGTGACACAACCAGCAAAAAAGCCAGAGTGAACAATAGAAAGAGTTCCAGAAACCTCAACAGAAACACTCAATTCAGTAAATACAACACACAGCTCACAGTGTGTTACTTGCTGCCTCCAGTGAAACCCACACAACCAGCACGCTGGAGTGACAAGTACTCCAGAAATATTTTCTCCATTAGTCTTAGCTATATGTTAAGCTGTCACCATTGTAGGTATTATATATTACCAAACAAATTCCCATGATGACAACACAGTGAAAACACAGATAAAATATGTCCTGCATGCAAAGGACATAAAATATTAAAGAATATAAAACATTCTTTAGAAAGGCAGCAAGTTTCCCATGTGTTCAGTCAAGGGCATTAACTCCAGCTGTAAGAACATTAACTCCTCGAAGTGGGGAGAGAAAGGAAACAGCTGCTTCACCAACTATTTCCACCTAAACAAAAGCAGGGATTTGTGGGTGGGAAGCAATGCAGGAAGGAGCAAAGCCATCAGCAAGGGGTTTCAGTGGGATCTTGTAGCTGAAAAGCAGACGTGGTGCTTTTCCTGTTTCAGAAGGACATAAAAACTTCCCTATGGATGGGTCAACTGACCACAGAAGCAAAACAAAACCATCCATCATGCAGGGGGAAGCTGTAAGGGTAATCTGTAATCCCAAGCAGTGGTAAGCAATGAGGACATGCATCAAAATGTCACTACAGCTTTCTGGGACACTTAAAATGCTCTTGCAAGCACCCATGTTCCTATTTTACAGGGGCAAGGCCGAGTGACTCCCCCTAACTCCTGGCATGTAACACACATAACAATTCTAAATAAAAACAGAAGACACTTACGAAGACAGCACTATGGCAACGGCATCGTTGAGGACGCTTTCACCAAAGAGAAGGGCATACAGCTCAACATCGACCTGGAGTTCATGGAATATGGCAAGGACAGTCACTGACAAATAGAAAAATAGAGAGACATTCAAAAAGGTGCTGTTATTTTGATGTAATCAAAGATCAAATGTCCTTTTTAGAAAGCTGCCTTCCTGCACATCTGTGCCACTGCTGTGATGGTGCCAGCTGCCCCCCGTGCTCTCTTTGATAGTCTTCCTTCTACTCTTTCAGATTTGGATTTGATTCATCATTTCCCTCCTCCTTTTACTAAAACACATCTCAGCCTATTGAATCTTTTGCAGGCTGTCCTAGGGTAACTTTATGATGCTTGTATCCCCAATCGTCTGTTCTGTTTGTGCTGTATATTAAGCCCTGTGCCTTTAAGACTAGTTCTAAGAGCAAGGAGAAGCGCGGAGTTTGTTTTGAGAAAACTGCCTGACTCCTCCACATTCTGCTGCGGACAGCGTGTTCGGCGGAGGCTTGGAGACTGCGGGACAGAGACTTTTTTTTGCTTTTAGTTAGTTTCAGCCAGCTAGGGCAGAGAGGTTCCCTGGACTGTTTTTTTTTTCCTTTTTCTTGGAACTGTTTAAACCTGCTCTGGACTAAAAACCCAGGGGAGCACTGGGGGCTGCACCTGCGGCCCACCGGGGCCTGGACCTCGGCATTTTCCAGCAGCGCCGGAGGGACTGGGACTGAGGAGAGGCACTGAGAGAGCGAGCCGAGCTACACCCACGGCAAGGACTTTCTCAATTTGCCATCTCACTTCAGAAGGAGAGGTTTTATTGTTTCATACTATTCATTCTTTATACTTGTATGCACTTCATTTGTTTAGTAAAATAGTTTTTTCCACTTTTCTCCAAAGAAGGTTTTGGTTTTTCTTTTCCGGACCGGTTGGAGGGAGGGGCCACTTGGGTTTGCTTCCTTAGAGGGATCCTATACAGGGGTTTTCTCCCAAATTTGTCCCAAACCAGGACACAGGCATACATAAACAAACTCTGCTCTGAGCTTCCCAGGGTCTGAGCTCATGGGCTGGGCCACAGTACCAGGCTGGCATGAGCCACCCAGCTGTAGGGATGCTGCTAGCTTGGAGCATCAGGGAGAGCCTTCCTCCACCTGCAGAAGACCAGAAGAATCAGGCTTGTCCAGGATGATGACTGCCTTTTCTTTCCATTCCTGATACTCTTGAGAGAAATCCTTGGATTCAACACATTCTAAGTGCCAGCAGAGACACCCAACGTTTCAGACCTGACTGGAAATAAACAGGCATTGGCTCAAACCCCATGTGGGGGTTTCTGTGATTTACGGCCACATGGCAGAGATCAGCGTTCCCTCAAGCTATTCTGTGATCCAGCAGCTCCAAGAGGATAATGGAAAGCAGCAGGTTTTGCACATCAACCTCGCAGAAACATCACAACATCCAAAGCAAGCAAGATGTAACACATGGTACGTCGGGCACAATTCAGGCTGAGGGCTGAGCCAATTCCAACCAACTTCTGTGAGTCGTTTCAAACAGCACTCAGGGCACACTGAGGGGGGTTTAACCCATTTATGCACAGGGAAATGCTCCATTTCTACCTGTGAAATAATCTTGTTCCTATTTCAAGCCCAAAGAAGGGATGCCACACCAACAGCTCATCTGCAGCATTTCTAAGCATTAGATTTCCAGCCCTGCCCAGCAAAGGGCAGGAACAGAGAGGCCTTTTTGTGGCCCTGTGTTTTTACATGAGACCATGCAAGTAAACAGCTACCACATACAAGCTATCATGAACTAACTTTAATTTAGTTGGACAAGGCATGTTTTTCATAGTTTTGATTTACAAAGTGCATCAGTAAACCAAGGTGTCACTACTGTCCTCAGTACTGCTCATTAAGGTGTCTCATTAATTTAATTTCAATTAGATTAGTCCCTGCCAAAATCCAACCAAACTGGAAGCAAGAGAAAATAGCTAAACTAACTAAAACTATAACTGAACCCTCCCCACATTACACATCCTGTTCTGCAACAGCTGCTGGCACAGGGTGGCAGAGACACAATGCCAAACTCCAGCAAAGTCAAGAGAAAGGCTGCCTAGGACTTCACTGCAAACAAGGATTCAGGAAAGCGGAGGTTTTGAAGCTGTATTGCACATAACTGAAGAAAATTAAAAGGCACAGAGATAATCTGACCTCTAAGAATGTCCCAAATAAATTAAGCTCCAAAATTCAGAAGGAGGGAACTCACAGGGGTTTCAGACTTTCTTCCCCTGTGCCCCACAGCTCAAACCAGGCCAAAATGTAGGGAAAGCATATAACATACCTGGGTCAGTGGCCGACACGATGGCCCCGAACAGGAGGCAGTCAGTGAAGTAGAAATCTCCCCCAAGCTGCCCAGTGACTTTCATCAGCACCACGCAGCCATACACAACAGAGCTGGGGATCAGAAGAGGCAGTTACACATCTCTGCAATGCATTAAAACAACATTCATATGGGCTTGGTTTCCCTGAATTTACCAGAATAAAGCTATCCAAATGCCAGAACACCAACAAACTGCATGGGATACACTGAGACTGGTGAAACCCCAGGGCCATGACCTTGGAGGTGAATGCTGGACCACGCACACCAAAGCACCCTCTGAACTGGAGCACAAACATGGTGCCAACAGGGAACTGGGACCAGAACTCCTCCAGGAGCACAACATGGCTAAAGAAAAGCAGCAGCCAGGCTTATGGGGTCGAACAATCACTTTGCAGTGCTGCACATTAACACAGTTCAGTGAAGTCAGCTTGGATGGACTCTGAAATGGTCAAAACTTTCAGTGAGGAGCAGATAACGCAGATGCTGAGTTTGCTTGAATCCACTGGACTACAGTGGAAAACACCCTATGTCAGCCTGTGTGCTACTATCCAGAGTGGGAACCATCCAGCAGCCTCTGCACTGAGGGATAAACAACTTGAAACACATCTGTGCTCACTAGACACCTGCCTTTATGGTCCTGCCCTCTACTCTTGTGCCTCAAGATTATGAGGGCTTATGCTTTCAATAATTTGAAGTTGCTGATTTATCAAGACGATTTTCTCTGAAGTGTGAAACTTTCCTTACCATGAATAACTATTCTCATGGGATGCTCAGATGCTGAGAGAGCACTTCACAATTAGACAGCAACTACCCTGTCCATGCAGCAGAAGTTTGCACAGTAAATAGTATTATTTACTGCTGCTGAGCAGCAGTAGTAGAGCCTGTGTGACCTTTCCAGGCTGGGATTAGCAGCTTCAGTTCCAGGCTCAGAGCACTTCTCCCAAGCACAGCTCAAACCTCTGTGGAAGAACCAGACCAGTTCCATCTACTCACCCAATTACCAGGCAGGAAATGGCAGTGCCGAGGAAAGCATATGCCAGGATGGATCCCAAGTTTCTGAAGAAGTGCCTCTAGCAGGAGAAAAAACCCAAAAACTGAATTATATTTTGCTAACAATTTATTTCAAGCCTGCACAGGCACCCATAGTGTCCACAGCAACTTGGACCCAGCTCAGACACCATGAGCTGGACAGGCACAGGGTGCCCAGCACAGCCCAGTGCCAGACCAGCAGTTAATGCAGCATTAATAAACATGAATGTACCATTTTCTCTTAACTGGGCATTTAATAAGGTGCTATTCCAAGTCCTGGGAACTGATTTCCTAACCCAGCAGCACTCCTCCTTCCTTTGCCCGCAAGCTAAACTGCATCATTCTCCTCTCCTTCCAAGTCAGCATTTCAGAGAGCTGCTGCTTTCTAAAACCTTCCCACACTCCCATGTGCTTGGAAAGCTGGGATGGCTGAAATGGCCTGGCTGACCCCAAAAACCCCTGCTGGAAACGGTTGAAGTCACTGACCCTTCCCAGGACAGAGGGGCAGACAAGAAGGATGGGGGCACTTAGCTCTGCTTCCCACAATCCCACATTTGTAGGGTAAAACCATACCCACCCCCACAGCCTCGGTCTGCTGAGCAAGCATTAAAGCACTCGCAAGTATTAAAAATTCTCTGGAGGCAGAGGAACTAAAACCATCAGCATTGTAAAGGCACATACCCTTTTCAAGCTGTAACCTGCATAAAATATAATGGGAGGAAGCAAAATGTTGAAGAATACTTCAGGATCAAAAGTCACCTATTAAGAAAGAAAAAAAACAAAAAAACAAAACCAACAGTAAAATGATTTGTTAAAATTTTGCAAGATAAAACACAAATAAGAAAATATATGGAGGAAGCCCTGTACCCCCACCATGTGAATCCTGTTGGGTCAATGATGAGGATGTGTCTGGGATCTTCTGGAGACAAATCCCAGAGTCTAAACAGCTTAAATTAAGATGAGCTAAAAATAGAGTTTAATTACATTGTGTTCAACATATAAATTACTGCTCATCACAATCACAAGTTAAAAAACCAAAATAAAAACACTTAATCTAGCAGATCCAGGACCCATCCCCATGGAGGGAGTGGGAAGCACCGCTCACCTCTCCAGTCACTATCTCCCTTACCTTTCTCAGCATCTCATTATCCTGGACATTGTTGAGCTCCTGGGCACTGATTTCCCCCTTCAGGGTGTACTCGTAGAACTTCCCGCTGACGTTCACCAGCAGCGTGGCCGGGCTGGTCTGCACTTGGCAGCTCAGGGTGACATTGTTGACATTGCTGGGGACATGGATGCCGTAGCGCAGGACCACACCAACCAGGACACCTGGGGAGGGACACAGGTCTGTGAGACAAACCACAGCAAACCCCCAGAATGATCCCTCTGAGGGTACATCATGGGTACAGCACCAGGATTGTCACCGTGAAACACAAAGAAATCACACGAAGACAAGAGATTTCTGCAGAGGTTCTTCTGATCCAGCTTCCAGCTGAAAGGGCGGAGAGAAGAGACCCCTTTGTTTATTCTTTTACTTTTATACATTTGTGGGTCTAGCAGAAGATTGGCTTTTTGGGGTTTCCACCCCTCAGCCTCAGTGGCCAGACGAATTGTCAGTTACAATTGTTTTCAGGTTAGAAATATGCAAACAAAGGACAAAGAATGAAAAACAAAGGATTTGTTTATATTACTTCTGTGGGAAAGGTAGAAAAACTGCTCTAATATTCTACAGTAACTAAAAGATCTGACTCCATTTATGAAAATCAAAAGGCTAATAAAGAAACTCAGAAAACCCAGGGTAACACAGGATCCTGACCCCCCTACTCAGCTGCTGAGCACAACCACAATCCAATAACTGCCCGTGTGAATTGAACCATCCTCATCCCCCGTGAGCCAGGCAAATGCTCCATGCTCATGGGGAGTTTCTAACACAGTCATGGACAAGTCCTGAAGGATTTGAACCACACAGCCATCAGTCAGACCCTCACTCCAGGGCAGCAAACAGCCAACATCGAGGGCACACTGGGTTTTTTAAGGTAAGCACATCACACTGCTGGGCCAGGTGCTGCTCACGTGCCTAAACTGTGCCCTTTGCACCTTGAAACCTGACATTGATACATTAAACTCTTCATTTTGGCAGGGATTAAAGATCATACCCAGCAACCACTCTGAACACTCTGAGGCTGGCAAGCATCTTTCCTAAGGTGCTGCAGCACCATACAGCCTCCTCCCAGCCCTCCCTGTTTTTATAAAACCACATTTTGAAATATAAACATATAAACATATAAAACTGTTTCCCAATCCAGGCAGACCACCCAGATCTAGTCCTTGCCCCTGCAAACTTCAGCTCTGCACCACAAGCAGCAGCCCCAGGGCAGTCCTGTGAGGCAACTCTGCCTCCAGCTCAGCTGCTAAGTAGGGGCATTTTGGGGTTAATTTGCAAGTCAGCAATTTATAAGGCATTTTTATTTTGTTGTCTGAGGTCTCAAATCCAGATTCAAGTGTGTTGAGCACTCTCCTGGCAGAGTATTTTGACATCTGCAGGCTGGGGAAGAGGGGTGTCCCACAAGACACCTTTCCACATAGCCTTCAGCACAAAAGGGTTTGGAAACTCCTTGATTATGGCGGCCCCAAGCTGCCACAGAAATCTGGGATCTTAACCCCATCTCTGAACCACACATTTCTGAAAAGCTTTCAGACACTAAACACAGACCACAACACTCTGAAGGCTTCTCCATTTGCCTCCCAGGACGCTCCTGTTCCTTACTGCTGCCTCAATTAAGGCCGTGCTCCGTGCTTTCCTACAGGCAGGGCACAACCCTGACTGACAGGAACACCCAATGCTTCCTGTGCCACCACCTCTTGGGGAGCAGAGCCTGGGCAGGACACTGTAGGGCCACAGATCATTCAGCATCTCCTGCAGCCAGTTCCTGATCTGCCACCCACTTTTTGACTTCTCCTCCCTTGGCCACAATTTTTCCAGGACAAGATTTGTTATTTTTCTCGATGGCAAAAAGAAAAGCCCCCACCTCCCATCTCAGGGGGTGCCATACACAACAGGGACACCAGAGCACCCAGGCCACAAGCACAGGCAGAGGAGGTGGCTGCACACGAAGTCGCCATTGCTGACCTAGAACAGCTCAGCTCAGGGACTGGACAGATCCAAAACCCTGGTCTAATACAGCACTTTGCAGCACAGGTGAGCTAAAAGGCTACAGATGCTTTTAAGCCATGCACCATCAACCAGGTGCTCACCACTGGGCTTTATCCTACCCTGAATCACCCCAAGAGTCACAGAACAGTTCCCTCTGGGCACAGCCAGGCACCGTCAGCTCCAGCAAGGAGAGTTCAGGGCATGTCACACTGTGCAGAGCAGCTGAGGGCTGCTTTTACACCATCATCACTTAGAGGGGACACCATAAGTAATTCTTTAACTTACTTATTCTGCCAGGCTCTGCTCCTGTGATCTTCCAGTGCTCCAGAAATAAGTGTAGAATGAAAGCAAGTATGTCAAGCACATCATGATACCACAGCATGTATTTACAGGAGCATGTGGGAGTGGCTGCATGGCACCACAGCAGTGGGACAAAATACCCCATTTTCCTTTCACCCAGATGACAATCCTAGAGGTACCACAGGAAACAACTAAAACCCTTTACTGGGATAAAAGTAGTTTCAAAGGGTTATTTACATCTGCTTATGGCTATTAAGGTACACCACACTTTGCAGCCCTCGAGAACTACCTGGGGTGACTTCTAAAAAGTTTCATCTTAAAAAAAAACTGTTTCAGAGGTTCATGCATGAATCAGAAAGCAGCAGCTGCCTGCCCTTGCTCAGATGGAAGGAAACCCACCCAGCAACCCCTTAACAGCAGGGCTCAGCACTGTAAGATGAGAGGCCCCACAGGAGGAAGGAGGGACAGACAGAAGGAGTCACAGCTGTGAATTCAGAAGGGATCCTGACTCACCCACCTCTCCACTCTTAATCCCTGTCCTAAAGCAGTGCTACATCTGATAGCACCCCTGTTCCTCTGCCATCTTATCCAGGCAGCTGTTCCTGGCCCCGCATGCCAGCCAAGCTCCAGACAGGGCCAAATTCCCATTCTGGCCAGGAATGGGGTAAGGGAAAAGGGACAGATAAACCTACAATATCTGCCAAGGACCCCTGTTTGGGAGCCCCAAAATCAGACTTTTTGTCTTGCTCAGTAATAGGCTGCCTGGGAGGCTGCCAGGTGGGGAAAGATACCCATGTGCAAATACACAAATGCACAAATTGCTCCTGGGCATTGAGTGTGACCCTGCCAGCGGCCCTGACACAGAGACACTGTCAGTTACCTGCAGGGAAAGCATCCTGATGCTCTGCTGGAAACCAATTATTCCACCAACATCAAATGGCCCCACCAGCAGCCCCTCCTGCCCCTGGTGGATCTGATCAACCCTCCTTATCCAATGATGCTCATGGGAGGCACTTGGGACAAACTTAACATGGTTTTCCAGACACCAAGCCCAGTCCTGAGCTCAGGCTCCCTGGACCAAGCCCAGGGGACCCTGTAGGTGCTCCTGGTTCTGACAGGCTCTTAGGAAATGGTTCAGACTCTCCTGGCACTCACAGAGCCCCAACAGCAACCTGTGAGCCAGTATCAACATGCTTTTGCTGCCAGAAGTTTTGCAAAACTGAGCCCTAGGAGGGAGCTGAGCTGAGCAGAGGGAACCCAACACCGAGGAAGCTGCCAGCTGAAAGCTGCAAGGAGTTGAGAAGCTGAAGGCAAAGCTGGCAAATTAATTGAGTTCTTTTATACAAAGTGCAAGAGATTATTTTCATTGCATTTCTCCTGACTTCATTAAAAAGAACAAAAGCCCATGGGCCTTTTTTTTAAGGTGTTGTTGAACATTTCCGAGATAATGTTTTAAATGAAAACATATTACCAAACCCAGCACTTAACAACAATGAAAGCAGACAGGATCCCCAGGCGAGCATTAATCTGGACACCAAAAGGAAAGAAAAATGTAACAACTGAAGACATCCTGACAACAAGCAGTTTGGACACACACAATCCAGGGGCCAAGTGGGAACAAGTACAAGAAAACTAAACTTCTAGAGAAGCTCCTGCACATCCACCATCAGACTGAGAAGAACTGAAATAAAATTGTTCAATTAATCATCCTAAATGCTGAGCACCTCAGATGTGGGAACCTCATTTTAAACACTGAAATTAAGCTTAAGGGCTACTAAGCACCTATTGTCTATCACTGTGAAATTACTCCAGCCGGTGTCCAGCTCTTGAACATCAGCTCTGAGCTGACAGTGTGATTTGCACAATAGAAATCCACCTGGAACAAGAGCTTATAACTTCCAGTAAAAACAAAGACAAGGAAACTGATGTGTTTTGCCAAAAGAGATATATGCGAAAGTTTTGGCTTAGTTGTTGTTGGGGTTTTTAAACAGAAAAAGACAAGCTTTTGCAAATTGCTTCTCTTGTTCAGATTTCAGGGTCTGTTTTGCAGCCTCTTCCACGTTTTCAGTGAACTTCCTCCTTTCTTCCCTGCAGATTTTAAGTTGTCATAGTAAAACAACAGCATTGCACCACTCCTTGGGAATTACACATCCCTTTTCCTATGGCACCTGCCACTACCTGAGAAGCAAATGCCAAAAGCCTTGATACCAGGGAAAACTTGGGATTTTCTGCATGATCAGACAGGTGACATTACCGATTTCACCAGCAATTCTCTAAGCACAGTCTGCAGAAGAGCAGACAGAAAAAGTGCATTTTATGGATCAGCAGGAGACTGAAACAACCCAAGTTGTGCTCTGAGAATAAAGTGAGCACTCAGGTAGGTAAGGGAGAGAGGATAATCAAGAGGAAGAAATGTCCAGGAGAAGAAGAACAAGGTTAAGGGCAAGTGTGAAAGCATGAAAGGAATAGAAAGTTGCATGTTGGGAGCTCTGGGGCAGCAGGAGAGAGACCTTCTATGCTGGAAGCATGTCCTCTGACAGCACAGCTCCTGTCCCACTAGGTGACCATCCCCACCCTGGGCAGGAAGCCAGAAACATCTGAACCCCCCTGAGCGGTGGTTGGAAGGAATCTGAAAATGCAGAGCAGTATTTTGTGCCCCTGAAAAAGCAGACCAGTATTTTGTGCCTGTTGGCTGATGCAAGTGTCTCCACCCCTTCATCTGGAAGGACACTTCTAATTAACTGAAACTTGGGATCACAAAAGCCAGTGGCCCAAATAGGTCAAGTCACAGCCTTCAGATCAAAGCTCTCTGCTGGGTGGGAGGTTTGGCCACATCTGACTGTGTGGTCACACGTCACCCCCAGTCAGCAAGGGCCACACAGAGGACGGACACTAACTACAGCACGCAGCAGATGTCTTCTCAATCCTAAATGCAACAAATCTTCTCTAGATGTGAATCCATGGCCACGTTAATCACTTCCCCAGCACACCTCCCAGTCCTACTTTGGTTGAATTCAAAGTCATGCCAGATAACCCAGGGAGAGCCATATATGGCCCCTCCATACCCTGGTTCAGGCCACTTCACGAGGCCATGTCAACTCAGTAAATCACAGGCCACCATTAAAACCCAAATGTCTACAGCTCCACTCCACTGACCCACAGCCTTGCTCCACTTCCTGTGGGAATACACATGGGGCTCCTCTCCGAGAGGTCCTGTCACAGTGGAGGAGGAACTCTAAAGGTAGGGGCTTGTGCACACAGGTCCCCAGGCAGCAGGATAGAAGGCTGCTGGCTCTGCAGGCCCCTGAGCATGGCAAAGGGTGGGAGAATCCCCCAAATGGCCTCTCCACTCTTCTTGGGCAGCTTCTGGAAATCTGGATGCTCTAAACACAGCCTCTGGCCCCAGCATGTGAGATCACAGAATCACAGAATGGTTTGGGTCAGAGGGGGACCTTGATGATCATCCAGTTCCAACCCCCCTGCCATGGGCAGGGACACCTTCCACGAGACCAGATTGCTCAGAGCCCCATCCAACCTGGGATGCAAGGCTCCTGACCAGTGCAACAACTGGTCTGTTCTGCCCCAAGTCCCCACTCTCAACCCTGGAGCAGGTAAGTGGGACCTGCCAGTGTTTGGTGACATGGTAGCCCATGACCCTGCCAGCTTCACCCTGTGAGGCTGTCTGGAAAAACCCAACCAGTTCCTCACTGCCAGAGATTTGGGAGTAATTGCCCTTGAGAGCCCTCCATATCTAGGGTATGGAAAACAACTACCCCTTCCTCCAGCAACACCCAGATAGAGCTCAGCACGGGACACAGCAGGACGGGGCTGTCCCGGTGACACAGCAGTGTCCAGCTGCACCCACGAGAGAATGTGTCGTGCCCACCTGCACCCCTTCGCCCACCAAACAGATCCTCGGCCAGGGGGCCACCAGGCACTGACCCAGAGAACGATGCGCTGCTGTTCCCCACTCGTGCTGCCATGGAGTGGGCGGTTGGGCAAGCACCCAGCACCGCAGCTGGCCCAGCGCAGAGCCGGGACTGTTCGGGATGGGGCTCCCAGCGCTCGGAGCAGCTCCTGCACGGGTTTCGCAGGGAAGAGGTGGCGGGGAATGCACGCGTGGGGCGGGCGGCGCTCACCGTAGATCATGGCCAGCCCGGTCTCGTGGAGGAAGCGAGCGCGGCGGTGCTTGAAGAGCCAGATGGTGAGGATGGTGAGGGTGAGCAGCAGGATGAAAACGAGCAGGTTGGCGCTGTCCTGACGGTGACTCTCCTCCGCCGCCTTCTCGGACACGATCTCCTCGTCCAGCGCTCCGGGACGCGCCGCCGCCACCTCGGCGCCCCCCGCCCCCCGCGCCCACAGCCCCGCGGCCGCCGCCAGCACCGGCCCCGGCCCCGCCATCGCCCCGGCACCGGCCCGGCCCCGCCGACACCAGGAAGCGGCTCTGGGCGCAGGCGCCGGGGGCGGGAACAGCGCCGGGAGCCCGGATAGGGATGGGACGGCAGCGACGGAGCAGGAGAGGGGCGACGGGGACGAGGGAGGTGCTGGGGAGTTCGTAAGGCGAGGTTTGGGAGGGAAAGGGATGCCTGGGGCTGCTATGAGCCCTGGGGAGGCTGAGACGAGTCAGTCCTAGGGAACGGGATGCGAGGAACGACGAAGGGTGCGAGAAGGGGGAAGGTGATCAGAGTTCGAAGGGGTTTGTAAGAGGGAAAAGAAATCCCCAGACAGACTTGGTGCAAGGTAGTTTAGCGTAGTCACGCACAGGAGCAAGTGTTGTTTGTGCGCAGGGTGCTTTGGAGGGATATCCTGCAGGACACACCCCGGCCCCGGCTCATGGGGAGACGGGGTCCAGGTGGATCCTGGAGGCTGGTCATGCCTTCACACCGTGCCAAGGCATGTGGATGGTGCCAAGAGCCGCCGTCAGCCCCGAAGTGGGATCGGGGTAAACTTCCCACCTTTTTTATACCAAGAAATAGAGGGGGATGGGTGGAGCCGGTGGGTCAAGGGTTGCAATAAATGCCAATGATCAGCTTAAATTTAGGTGACTTGTAGGAAACGTCCTCAATTGCCTTTGTGCCTTGGGGGCATGGAAGACCCAGGATGCTTGACTGTGTGGGACCCTGCTGTTTCCGTGCTTTGCCCCAAACCTGGCTCGGCCAGGGACGTCCCTCCTGCACGTACTGTGTGCATCCCTTTGCCTCGTTTTTTCATGCACCGGTTTCTCAAGCTTTGAGGTTAAATACATGGAAAATGAGAATTAACTCGAGCACCACTGGCTCTACGCTCTGTTTTTGGCTGGAAGGGATCCGGCCTGGCCCGGTGGAAAGAAAGGGCCTGTTGGGGGGAAGGGAGTATAAGCCCCTTCTCCTTCAGCCACCCCCCAGAACCACTCTCCTGGGGTCTACTCACCCTCTCGCATTTTATCGATAGCTCCGCCCCCTGCCGCTGAAGCCACGCCCTCTTTGTACACCACACTCCCCGGGCGCGGTCTGGTCCCACCCCCCCGGTGACGCCATAATCGTGCGCCGGGGCGTCCTGGTGCTGGCGGGTGGCTATGGCGGTGGGGTCGGTGTGGAAGGGGTTGGTGGGGCTCGGCCTGTTCGCCCTGGCACACGCAGCTTTCTCGGCGGCGCAGCGTGAGTCACTGCCCTTGGGGGCCGAGCTGCGGGGAGAGCGGAGGTTTCAGGAGGAGCGCGGGGCGAGCCTCGTGTGGGCGCCGCAGCAGCCGGGAAAGGAGGGAAAAAAGAAGGCTGGGAAGGGAGAGCTGCCGCCCGCCGGGTCTCGGCTTTAGCCTGGCTTCTGCCGTCCCGCTGCCTGCCTCCCCACGGCCCGCCTCCCTGCCGGCTGCTTGGGGTAGGGCCAGCCGTGCTCCGGAGCAGCGGAGCTTCAGTGGCACTAGGGGCGGTCCAGCTGCCCGGGGAGGCTGATACTTGTCTCTGCAGCCACTTCTCTGGGGGTTTGTGTTACCGGGCTGTTTATTTGTATACATAGAGTGTTTGACGCGTGCGTGTGTTTCTGTTTTGTAGATCGTTCTTACATGAGGTTGACAGAAAAGGAAGATGAAACGTTGCCCATAGATGTAAGTTTTTACAATGTGTGAAAGGTGTAACTGTGGGGTGGTTTAGTCTCTAAATTGCTTCCTTTTAATGTGCTAGGCAAGCATAATGAGTAAAGTAGCTTTTAAGCTGCACTTTCATCAGTGCTCCCACTGTTGAAAAGAACCACACTTTTCATCCCAACTTCCTGAGTGTGTTGTAGTTATCAGTGAAACCAAACCCTAGATCCAGACCTCCCTCTCTTTTAGAACTACCCTGGAGCATCTTGTCCAGGATTCCCTGAATGTAGCTCAGAGAGCTTTTGCATCCATCACCTCCTTTGCAGCATAAACATCCTGCACCCTCTGGCTCTGGTTGGCTGACAGGTGTTTATCCAGTGTGACTGTTTGATCCCAGCACAACCTGCTTCAGGAAGGGGGCTTTTATTTACTTTATTTGCTTGCTTTTCAAATTTCCACTTCAGTTATCTGTTCCCTCTCTCCTTAATCAGAAGGGCAGGGAGATTAGGTGCCAAGGAGAGCCAAGCATGGTGCCTGGCCTGGGACTCCAGGCTTGTTCCTGGCAGGAGTTTGGATCCTGGAGTGCACAGAACCCAGTGTTTGGCCTCAGGCTCTTGCTGAGGAGCCATGTGAGTTGATTCAGTTGGTGCAACCCTGACCTGTGCTGGGGCAGCTGGAGCTCTGCTAGAATTCTGCTGTGCAAATAGGAGGGAATTTTAATTCTCCTGTACCTCAGTTTCCCCACTGCTGGATTGCCCACCTCTGTTTGCTTTCACTGGATGAAAAGCACAAGAGATACTGTGTGAAAGCTGAGATTTTTTTGGTAAACTTGCAGAACACTCAGTAATGTGTGTGTTGCACTGTGCTCCCTCTGTTGCAGATAGTCCTGCAGACTCTGATGGCCTTTGCAGTCACCTGCTATGGGATAGCACATATTGCAGGAGAGTTTAAAGACATGGATGCCACTTCAGAACTCAAGAATAAGTATGTTTTATTTCTTCTTTTTGTATGCACCGGTATCTGCTTCTCTGTACAAACTGAAATCACTTATCTTTAGCTCAGTCCTTCAGTGCATGCTGTAGGCAGTGACCTGAGGGGAGCAGCCACGCTTGCGAAAGCCAACAGTGTCTTGAGTTTTAGGGAGAGTTAGATAACAGGCAGAAATCAAATAAACTTCTTGCTTTTCCTCATCTGAAATCCTGCTGTGCAGACTTGGTAGAGGAATGAAATGTGCAGGTGGGAAGTAGAGCTCAGGAATCACCACCTGCTGTCATGACATGGTCTCAGACTGCAGGGTCTGGCTCTCACCCTGCTTGTGTTTGCTTCCTCATGAGAGTCTGAGTCACTTGAGTCTCACACAGTATGTTCAAGGCAGGACAGCTGAAAGACATTAAGAAAATAAGGAATTTTGGATCAAGATTTTAAAGAGGATAGTTGGTTAGAGCATGCCAAAGTCGTAGGTTCAACTGCTTTATGAGCTGTTCACTTCAGAGTTGGACTCAATGATCCTTGTGGGTCCCTTCCAACTCAGAATAGTCTGTGATTCTGACAGGAAATTGGATGGGCAGACATTGCCTCTGGCCATTTCCAAAACCACAGGGGAGTATGGGAAGTGAAAAAGTTGACATAATTGTATTTCAGAGTGTTTACCTAAAGCCTTTAGCATGAGGCTCCCATGGAAAGCTGAGCATCATGAGGGTGTTAACACAAGCGACAGCTGAACAAAGGTTGGCATGTGGTGTGTCTGCAGGCAGCATCCACAGGCTGCCCCTGAGCTCCAGAGAGGAAGGGGAAGTTTTTGATGTGGACATCTTGTGGTCTTTTTCACAACTGGCTGTGTATTTCTTCAGTGTTTTAGTTTGGGAAACTTAAAAGCAAGTAAGAGTTTTGTATTGAAAACTTGTATTTCTGTGTTCAAGTCAATACACCCCAGATTGACTGTTCAAAACTCCCTGCCCTGAGAGGGTATTAACCTTGGCTTTTTACATTTATTTTGAAGGACATTTGATACATTAAGGAACCATCCGTCTTTTTATGTATTTAATCATCGTGGTAGAGTATTGTTCCAGTCCCCAGACACAGTGAATTCTTCTTCAAACCAAGATGCTTTGTCATCCAGCTCGGCACTGAAATTTCGAAAATTTGAACCTCTGCACCACTAAGACTTTTACAGATGATACCAATAACCCAGGACACTGAGATGTAATATTCAAGTTGGGGATGTAAACACTTTTTTAATTTCTGGAGCAGTATTTATATTGATCTTCCAGACTTTATTATATATATATAAATATATATATAAACTAAGGATCTTCTTTGTACACTGTTAATGAGAATGACCAAATTGTGGATTGGCAATGCAGTGTAAATTCTACAGTTATGCTGTGAAACACATCTTCAAAGTTTCAGATATTAAAATGAGTTGCAGCTAACTTAACTTCAGTTAAAACAAAAAGCAAACTAGTTTTTCCTGCAATTAATGTTCTTTAACAGGAGGGAATGTTTGAGTGTATTTATTTTCTCAGTTTGCCTCCACTACAGTCTATGGACCCCCTCAAATGCTGTGTGCACTGCATCACTGAACAGCAGGAAAAAGGGCAGTATCTGATCCTCGAATGCCTGTGGGACACTAGCACGGTGTGGCAGGGGAAGTCAAAGAGATTGCTTTAATTTTTATTTTTTTACGATGCTGAAAAACAGTTGTGTGAAGGGTTATTCTTTTTTTCCTGTTTTTTCACTACTA
This sequence comes from Hirundo rustica, assembly GCF_015227805.2. Classification (NCBI taxonomy): domain Eukaryota; kingdom Metazoa; phylum Chordata; class Aves; order Passeriformes; family Hirundinidae; genus Hirundo; species Hirundo rustica. Next base: position 7,232,225 of record NC_053487.1, on the reverse strand, counting down.
CGTTATTTCCTTGTTGCCCTCCTTCATTTCATGTAAGTTGCCCCAGGTTGGCTGGGCTGTGGCTGTGCATTGGTGCTTGTGTGGGGGAGGCAGCTCACGTAGATCATCTGCCACACTCCATGTTCTCTGGCTGTGAACTGGGGAATGCTGAACATTGTGTACATGCCGAAAATGGTGTTGGCACCAGGTACAATCTCCAGGTCATCTTCATATTCAAGTATCAGTAAGAACTGTCCCTTCTGTGAGTGATCCAGGGGTAGGGTCCAGCAGCTTGCTCTGTTTGCTGGCACTAATCCAGGACAGCTACCCCTTTTCTGCCAACTGAGCCCTTTGTTGATTTAAGATTACTGTCTTGATTTCATGTATTAGAGCTGATCATACTGTCCTTAACTCTTACTTATGTCTAAATTCTTATCTCCCCTCAGGGGCTGAATCAATGCTAAAATCTCTCTTGGTCTGGCTTTTCACCTCCCTGACACAGCAGAGGGAGGGTAGGTCAAGATACTAGTGGGGCCAGCGAGAATTTGGCCTGGTTGGAGGATGTTTCACTGGCACAGTGGAAACTCAGCCTTTTGTCCTGGCATTGGTTGAGTTGTGTTTGGTATTTTTTTAAACTGTTAAGAACTGTCAAAGGCAAAAAGCTTGGCAAAATTACTGTGTAAACCAAAGCCTCTTTTTCTAGCTCTGCCCATCCTATGGAGTGGGTGCCCCAGTGCTCAAGCAATATCTGTGGCTGCTGCTCTGCAATCACTCTTAAGCATCTGGGTTTGATTAGAAAGGGTTACTCTGCCAGCTGAAAGCATCTGAGCTGCAGGATTAGTTCCTGAAGTGTCCTGGTCCCCCTCTTGCTGGTGTCACAAATCAGCTCCTGCCAGCACCAAAGGCCTCGAAAATAGTATTGGGTCATCTCTCCATTGTGGACAGAGCTGTTCCCTTGGGGAACAGGGCTGCTGTGTAGCAGCTGCTGCACAGAGGGGAGGTTGAACATGGGCTAGGTGACCTTGTAGGGCAGAGGAGAGACAGAATTAGCAGAGGGAGGGAGAAGCATAGCAGGAGCTCAGTAACCATTGTAGTAGATGCCATGGTTGCACTGAGCCCTTTGCAGAGGGTCTTAGAGCAGAGCTGCTCGCACAAAATGTCTGAGAAGCCCCGCTTGTGCTGCTGGAAGGCTACAGGGACCTGCTGCTTGGAGCACCCTGTGACTGTGTCAGGGCCCTTCTTGTGAGAAGTAGCCTCACTCTGCAGCAGCAACGGTTCTATCAAAGCTGTACAAATTATTTTTTCTTATTGATCTCACAATGTCAAATAAAAATTGATATCCTTAAAGTGTTTGTTTATTTCTGAGCATCCTGGAGTCTGCTGCAGCAAATCCTTGGTGAGTGACTATTTAAAAGTGACTGCCCAGCACTGACATGAAGTGATTGCCTTAATTATGGCAGCTCTGTGGGAAAGTGCTGTCTGGCTTGGTGTTCATTACTGGGAGATAAGATCAGAAGATGGAATCAAAATAGCTGTAAGTAGCTGAGTAAAACAGGAGGGAAATCTTGCCAGCCTGGGGATCTGCTTGCCTTTGAGGCTCCTTGTCATTCTCTCTGCCAAAGCTGACACATTTTCTGTCTTCAATTTAACCACAGTAAAGGCTTTTCTACCATGTGCTAATCCCCTGCCAGCCCATGGGACAGGCTCCTGCAAGGTCTCATGTTGCAACAGTCACTGGGGGAAATATTCCAGCTGCTCCCAGGGCTGACGATAGTTAAAATCCTGGACTTGAGCAAGATCACTTTTCACTCCTTGCTCTGCTTTTCCACTGGAGGAGGTTGCTCAACTACAGCATCCATGAGGATTGCACCAGAGAGAGCAGCAAACTCACCTCTGTTGCTGTGTATTATTTGGTTTCATATTGCATTTCATTTTTATATTGGGTTTCGTAATGGTTTCTTCTGTATCCCCCTGTTCCCCTGGAAAATGTAACATCCCAAAGTTTGTCCCTACCCATCTCCCACATTGTTCCCTTCCTGGAATGTAATCCAACCCTGTTTCACTCCCACCTTATCCCTGATTGGGTGGTGGCTTGTCCCTGCCTTTAGCCCCTTCCCTGGATATAAGCCAAAGCAACATGTGGCCAAGCCCTCTTGGCTCCAGGGGTGGGAAGGGGCTCCTGACCCAGGCTGGGGCAGGATCACAGAAGAAAGACTGAATGAAGCCCTGGTTTCACACTCAGATCAAGTGCAGACCTTCCTTTGCCCTCAATGGGGATTTGCTCTCTCTCCTAAGGGAAAAGTTCTTGGCCGCTCCTAGGCTTTGGGTCCCTGAGGAAAAATCCTTCCAACTGCGGTTTGTCTCTCGAGCTAGCTGGAGCGAAAATGGAGCCGGGGCTCCAAGAGAGAGGCAAACCACAAGTGGCACCTGCAACGTGGTGCCCAAAGCCACTGGCGTAGCTCCCAGGAGTGAGGCCCAAAGAACCAGCATGGAGCACGTGGCCAAAGGAATTCATGCAGGCACGTGAGTCCAAAAACGTGGCAAATCCACACAAAGAGACAGACCCGTCAGGCTTGGCGTTCGCTGTGGAGTCCCTGGAACACCAGACTCCACAGAGCGAGGCTGCACTTTTCCTGTGGACTTAAAAAGCCCATCGGACTGCTGCGAAGAAGCCCCCCGAACGGCAGGCTGCTCCCAGAAGAAAGCGACCACGTGTGTGGCTAGCTGACCCTGGGAACCGAAACTGGAAGATCTTTTTGCACCAAAGGGTCAGTTTCAGGCAGAGGGAGCGACTGGGAAATTTTTTGTCACCATGCCAGAGTTTGGTAAGTATTCCCACTCAGGAATCTTAGGAAAAAAAATCTTTCAGAGGCTTAAAACTTCAGGGAAAGGATTTTCCTTTGGGGAAAGTTCTCGCCTTCAGGGCAGACCTTCAGGGTTGCTTTTAAAAGCAAATCGGTTTAGGCTGCGCAGCTCCTGGGTTCTGGAGGTACTTTTCTCCTCACAGGTTTTTGGTTTTGTCATGGATTAGTACAGTTTGTTTTTTTAGTTATAGAAAAATGTAAAATAATTCTCCAGGTCAGGACCTGGGAATTGCTTTAGAAGAGATAGGGACCTATCAGAGAGTTAGAATATTGACATCTATTCTGACCACTGAAATTGTTAGCTGCGACTTTGGGAAGTACCATATAAAACCCTGTGAATTTCCTGTAGGTGGGTCCTTTTTCTTCTTCTTTTGGCCAGAGAGAGATAGGTAACATCGAGCTGGGCCTGCTGCTCCCCCCTTTTGAGAGGGGAGCTGGCCTGAGGCCTGGCCGGATTCCATCGGCTCCCAGGTGAAGGGGGGAGAAGGAGAGGTTGCTGTTTTACAACAGCTACTTTCTTTAAACTTCCCTGGAGCAGGGAGAGATCTCTGCTGGGCCCTGATAAGAGCTATGGGCACCATTTGGGCTGAAGCCACCCCAATTTACATTGAGGGGTGGCTGAGAAGGCATTTATGATCTTGCTTAGTTTTTTTGTGATTCTGGACTGCCTGAGTGCTCCAATCTCTAATGTTTCTGCGTGAGTTTTTCTTCCCTCATCAGCTCGGCCTTGAACATCTAACACCACAAGCTACAGAGAGAGAGAGACAAAGACTCCGAGCAGATTTAACTCTTTCTTAGCAACATGAAGCTTCCAGAGCTTGGCTCTTCTCTGAGAGAGTAAGAAAGGACAGAGTGAACATAAAGAAAAAAACATCATGAAGTCAGTAGAGCAAGAGTGAAAAGACTATTAAGACAGAAGGTTGAAGAGTTGGTTGTTCTATTCTTACTTAAGCCATGGAAATGAACTCTATATTTAGGTCATTCCTTTAAATCATGGGAAAGATATGCATTTGGGGAGATGGTTGTTTTAATTTGTGTGTGGATTTAAGCAAAGGTGTTTGTGATGAACTAAGTAATATCCTATAAGATGCTTGAAAAGAGATAAAAATGAGAAGCCCCCTGCGCCAGTGAAGAAGTGAGAAGATATCTCTGTACCTTGAAGTGAAGAATCCTTTGCTTTTGGAGTTATTCATCTTTAAAAGGTGACACCCCAGTATGCAAAAGTCTAAGACCCATGACCCATAAGCAGCTTGGGAAACTGCTCCTGGGAGAGGTCACAAAGGCAGGTTTCTCCGGGAGGTTGTTTTTGTGACAGTTTAAAACCCACAAGAGAACTGTTCTAAGTTGTCAGTGGGATCCATGACTCTAAGAGAGACTCTTCCCCTAATGAATTGATGAAAGACTATTGTCAGATAGTGAAACTGACTGAAAATTACAAGTTTTGTCTCTTTATGTTGTTTTGTAAGAAAGTGAACAGTTTGTAAGGGGAGGGAAAAGTGTTTTTGAAGTTTCATTCCATTTTAGGTTTTTTCCAACTTTCTGTTTTTCTATTCTTTTAGTGTATGTTAATAAACTATTTGTTAATTTTAAGGTTGTGCCTGCTTTGTTTTTCTCCTAGTCTCTCTCTCACAAAAAGAGTAAGTACCAAGACCAAAATTTAGTGAACGTGAAACCACTACATTAATTGGTGTTTCTGCCCAGTTTGAAATTAAAACTATGACAGGTTTGTTTTTTTTTTTTCCTTCAGCATTTTTTTTTTCTCTCGGTTTCCTAGTTGCAGACAAGGGGGACACAGAATCTTAAAATCTGAGCCAAAAAATGGGTGCTAGGCTGTCTGTGTCCCAGAAAAAGGTCTTTTGCCAAGTTTTAGGTGCCTTGAATGATGGGGGGACCCATTGTTCAAAAAAACAGTTGAAAAAATTTATTTGCTGGTTGTTTTTTCACTTTCCCCACGTGTCCTTAGAACAAATAAGCAGCCCACAATTTTGGGAGGCTGTTGCAAATAAATTGGCTGAATCAGGCACCTCTAAGGACCCAGAAACCGCAAATTTTGCTCCCTGGAGTTTGCAAATTTGGCTTGCATTGCAAAAGCAAAATGAAGAAACAGCCAGTTCCTAGTGAATTTTCCCCAGTTTCCCCAGTTTCCGCCTCTCCTGACCCCAAAATCCCTTCCCTAAGCTCGGGTATTCTGAGGAAAGCAGCCCACGAACAAGCACAGGGAAGCTGCAGTCCCCTTGGCTTTCCCTGAATTCCCGATTCCCCCTGCCCAAGTGATCCAGGCCAGACTGCTCGAGAAACCCCTAAACCATCCCCAAGCCTCCCTTCTTTCCCAGTTTGTAAATCCTGTGTTCAGTTTACCTTTGCAGACAGTTTGGGTGCCCAAAATCCTCATTTTAGTGATCCCCAAGTTAGTTTTGGGTTTGTAGGGGGGGTCACAAGATGGACGGGACCATGCAGCATTCTTCTCCTTTGTTCCCCAAGATGGTGGCTGCCATGTGCTCCCAAAACACATGGAGCCTCTTTCTTTGTCTAACCCTCCTTCTTCCCAGAATCCCTTTCATAACCTGAGCAACCCCTTCCTCTTCCCAGACCCCTCCTTCCCCTCAGTGCCTCCCCCGGCACCACCCTCTCCTCCAACTCTGCCCCCTACCCTCAAACCTCTGCCCTCCAACTCCGCCCCTTGTGACTCAAGCCTCCATCCCCTCCCTGACTCTGATTCCCACGGTTTCCCCACCCACAATTCTAGTCCCACACCCGGGGCGGGGGGGGGGGAAGCCGGGAACCCAGAAGCAGGAACCGATCCCAGTTTTTCTGCTACCCCTGTCACATATCGACGGTCAAAAAAGAGGGTGTGTTGACCATGGAGATTGGGACCCCTTCCCCTAACAAGTGATTTGGGATTTATGCAAAGTTCATAATGAATTTGGACGTGAAAGTGAATACTTTCACAACCTTTTAAAAGCAAATTTAGCAGGCAATGTAATTCTCCCATTCAACTTGCGAAAACTTTTTTCGTGTCTTATCATCCTCCACAGAATTTAGACTCTGGGAGGCAGCATGGAAAAAGCTGTTAAGAGATTTACTTCCCAAGCTGTGGCAAAATCCTGAAATGGCTGTTGATAATAACAATTTGCCAATTCGATTAGAACATCTATGTGGTGATGGTGAATGGGTCTCAGCCCTCAAGCAGGCTCAGGAAATTCCTTTAGCTGTTTTGGAGTGCATGAAAGATGCTGCTTCCAAAGCATTCTTTTTCAATCCAGCCCAATGGGCCTTTCCAAGCTTACAGTAAAATAAAGCAGCTTCCATCAGAACCTTTTGTAAAATCTGTGGAGCAATTAACCAGAGCTATTGAGTTACAGGTTAAGAAAGAAGGAGCCCAAGAACAGGTCCTGGAGGAAATGGTGCTGACCAATGCAAACGAACAGTGCAAGGCAGCCATCCTCAGCCTGCCCATGGAACCGGCTCCAACCTTAGATGACATGCTCCAGGTGTGTGCCAGGAAGGTTCCCTTCATGACAGCTCACCAAAGCCACAGTTCCAGAGATGCATTCAAGCCACCTCAAAGAGCCGCTGCTGCAGACACCGTGCCTCCTGTGCCTGTGCCATGACCACCGCCCAAGAGAAGAAGAGTGTGACCACCGCCCAAGAGATCCTGTGTGATCAGGCTGGACATTGGGCATCTCAATGTCCTTTAAAGAGACAATTTTTGGACTTTCAGGACAATGGGGGTGGGGGTCTCGAGGGTCCAAAGGGAATTTTTCAAAAAACTAAAAGGTGAGCGCCGCCTTGCCCAGCGTGCTGACGTAAACGGGGCAAGTCCGAGGAGGCGGGATGAAAAACTAGAAAATGCAAATGTTAAATTAACTAATCCTGCTATAATCAGTTCTGCTTTTCAGCAGAAGTCACCAGATGTGATCCTTTCAGATCATGATGTGAGCAGACCCAATCTAACCACTGAATGTTTCTGAAAGCCTTTTAGGTTGCAGCTGACAGAGTCCTTGCACCTAGGTGACACAGACTGGCATTTAGGTTCCTTGGATCTGCAGGTGCCAGGCTCCTGGCAACACGCTGGCAGTAAGTATGTCATCCTTGGGGACACCAAATACACACCAAGAGAGATCGAGATCCTCCCAGGTCGCATCTCATCAAACCCTGAACAACTAGTTCTCTGGCTGCGCTGTGTCCATTCACCCTTGTTTCTGCCTAAGGGGCAGGTAATAGCTCAGGCAATTCCAGCACCTGACCTGTTCCCTGAGAAAGACATCACGAGGAACAGACACCCAGAAGTTTACCCCACACAAGCTATTGGGAGGGACAAACTCATAATATGGTGTGAGGTCCGTCACGGTGGGGGTAGCCATAAACATCAAGGGGGTTTTGGACAGAGGCGCGGATGTAACGATCATACCAGAAAGGATGTGGCCCTCACGTTGGGAACTGCAAAATGTGGCTGGGCACGTAGAAGGTGTAGGGGGGATGAAATTGGCAAAACACTTAAAAAGTGTTGTGCAAATTAAGGGGCCAAATGGACAATTTGCTACACTGCATCCATGTGTTTTAGATTATTCAGAGCCCTTGTGGGGGAGAGACCTGATGGCCCAGTGGGGGGTCACGATTGGCATTCCAGATGCCCCCCCGGTTTTTCAGGCTGTGGCCACTGAAGAGCGCCCTACCCAGAAACTCAATTGGAAAACTGATTCACCAGTCTGGGTAGAGCAGTGGCCACTCAGTAAAGAAAAATTGAAGGCACTTCAGGAGCTAGTGGATGAACAGCTAGCTAAAGGCCACATTGTGGAAACCACGTCTCCGTGGAATTCCCCAGTCTTTGTTATAAAAAAGGCAAACAAAGGCAAGTGGCGGCTCCTCCACGATCTCTGTCAAATTAATAATGTCATTGAGGACATGGGTTCTCTCCAACCAGGGATGCCATCCCCAGCGATGCTCCCCCAAAATTGGAATTTGGCAATTATTGATATCAAAGATTGTTTCTTCCAGATTCCTCTGCACTCTGACAATGCCCCATGTTTCGCCTTCTCGGTCCCCACCGTCAACCAAGAAGCCCCGAGGAAATGATACCACTGGAAATACCTTCCCCAAGGGATGAAAAACTCGCGATTTATTCGTCAGTGGTACCTCTCTTCCTTGCTGTCCCCAGTGCGCGCAGCTGCGGGAGAAGCCATCATCCTGCACTACATGGATGATGTGCTCGTGTGTGCCCCCAATGATGACTTACTGTCCCACGCACTTGACCTGACAATTGATTCTTTGGTTGCTGCAGGGTTCGAGCTTCAGGAGGAAAAGATTCAAAGGATGCCGCCTTGGAAGTACCTGGGTCTGGAGATTGGTAAGCGGACCAGTGTACCACAAAAATTGGATGTCAAAACTAACATCAGGACCTTAGCAGATGTCCAGCAGCTGTGTGGATCTTTAAATTGGGTGAGACCTTGGCTAGGTCTGACCACTGAGGACCTAGATCCCCTCTTTAATCTGTTGAAAGGGGGAGAGGAGCTAAGTTCTCCTAGGACCCTCACCCAAGAGGCACGAGCAGCCCTAGGAAAGGTACAGGTCTGTATGGCCACCAGACAGGCCAACAGGTGCAAATCAGACTCGCCATTCAAATTCATCATTTTAGGCAAACTGCCACACTTACACGGGATGATTTTTCAGTGGGAAAAAGTGTACCAATCAAAATAGGACAAAGACTGTAGGGATCCCCTCTTAATCATAGAGTGGGTTTTCCTCAGTCACCACTGGTCCAAAAGAATGACCAGGCCACAGGAACTGGCAGCAGAATTGATCCGGAAAGCCAGGACCCAGATCAGGGAGTTGGCAGGATGTGATTTTGAGTGCATTCACATCCCAATTGAGGTAAACTTGGGCCAGATCACAAAAGCAATGTTGGAGCACCTGCTTCATGAAAATGAAGCTTTGCAGTTTGCTCTGGATAGCTACACAGGTCAAATTTCAATTCATCGGCCTGCTTACAAATTTTTCAGAGAACAAATTCAGTTCAAATTGTCATTAAAAAGTGTTCAGAGCAGAAGGCCCTTAAAGGCTCTAACTATTTTTACAGATGCATCCAGAGCATCCCACAAGTCACTAATAACTTGGAAAGATCCTCAGACCCCGCAGTGGGAGAAAGATGTATTCGAGGTGGAAGGATCACCTCAGGTAGCTGAGTTGGCTGCAGTTGTTAGAGCTTTTGAGACGTTTCCTGAACCATTCAATTTGGTCACAGATTCAGCCTATGTAGCAGGTGTAGTATCCAGAGCTGAGCAGGCTGTACTGAGTGAGGTCTCCAACACTGCACTTTTCAACTTGCTCTCAAACTAGTAAATCTGATCTCCCACCGAGAGCAACAATTTTATGTGATGCACATCAGATCACACACCAATTTACCGTGATTCATAGCCGAGGGCAACAGAAGGGCTGATGCTCTTGCTGCGCCTGTGGAGATGGCCCCACTCCCAGACATCTTTGGACAAGCCAAAATCAGCCATCAGCTTTTTCACCAGAATGCACCAGTTCCACCTAATTTGGGAACAGGCTCGGGCAATTGTAGCAATGTGCCCCTTGTGCCAACAACACGTACTCCCAGCCTTGAGTGCAGGAGCGAATGCCAGGGGATTGAACAGCTGTGAGGTATGGCAGACAGATGTGACCCACATCATGTCCTTTGGTAGGCAAAGGTATGTTCATGTATCTGTGGACACCTTTTCTGGAGCTGTCTGTGCCTCTGCTCACACAGGGGAGAAGTCTAGTGATGCCATGAAACACCTAATACTGGCTTTCTCCTTCCTGGGCATCCCCAAATCAATAAAAACTGATAACAGACCCACGTACACATCCAAGGAGTTCAGAAGCTTCCTGCAGCAATGGGGAGTAGAGCACAAAACAGGCATCCCCTACTCCCCGATAGGTCAGGCCATCGTGGAAAGGACCCCCCAGAATTTCAAAAGGGCCCTCAGCCAACAACATCAGTCTCTAAAAATAGAAACACCCCAAATCCAGTTATCCAAAGCCTTGCTCACTCTGAATTTTTTGTATTGCACATATGAAAATCTTAACCCACCGATTGTGCTCCATTTCAGAGAGATCTGCCAACTGCAGCTGAAAGCAAAGCCGCCAGTGATGGTCAAGGATCCAGCAACCAGGGAAACAGAGGATCCTCATGATCTGGTCACCTGGGGTCATGGGTATGCCTGTGTGTCTACTCCTCAAGCCACACACCTCTCATCTGCTTTCTCTGCTGCAGCACAGAATACAAGGGGAAAACACCAATAAAACCGGTGTTTTGGGAAGGGGTACCTTAACTAGATCCCAAGGCCACCTTGTGCTTACCTTGCAGCATGGGGTTCTTCACAGATGAGCTTCTTCTTGAAAAGCAAAGCAAGAGTTCAGCCAAGAGTTTCTTGAATTAGACTGGAGAGTTTCCAGCCTTGCCCAATGCACAGCCAGCTTTGGCTACAAGCCATGATATTTCTACTACATTAAATAGTTAAATAAAAATATGTTGGTAATTTCCATTCATTGCTGAAGTAGCAGGTTTAATCTGCATTAATTTTGTTGGGTTTTTGAGCTTTTCCAGCCAGAGCTCAGTGGGGAATTGCTAAGGAGGGCAGGAGTCATTTACACCCTTGCAGGTGAGGGGATGAGGACTATGGTTTGTGTCAGAGACTGGTCACTCGTGCAGCCCTTCTGCATGAGGCTGGAATGGGAGTGCAGCTGGCAGAAGCACTTATTCTAGAGGTCAGTGAGGGCTGAACTGCAGCACCATGTGTGAAAGTCCCTCCTGGTCACACATCTGATGTGTCCCCTCTGCATGTTCCAGATGGAGTCATCACTGCAAGTCTGGTTCAGGACCCACGTGCTCCATGCCCCACTGCTGCCCAAAGCTGGAGCATAGCTTTCTCGGGAAAGCTGGAAGCTAATGGCCCCTTCCAGGTGCTCTGGAGCACCCACACAGTCCCCCTTGCTGAAGAAAGTAGGGAATGACAATTACTTTCTAACCCTAAAATGATTTTTGGCTTCCTTATCACTTGCTTCCCATGGCTTGGGTTCTCTCACACTTCACCACACTGCAGCAGATCTGCCCTTCTCCATCTCTGACACCTTCAGCAAGGGCATTACTGTGGGGACATCCTCCAGCTGGATACAGCCCCCAAGAGTGGCACCATTTCTGCTCCCTTTTGCCACCTGCACCAAACAGCAGCAATTTTCCACCAGACAATTCAGGAAGGCTAAGGCTCACCCCACAGCATCTGAGGCCACAGTGCTGCCCCCAGGCTCCCTGTGGGAAGCCCCCCAGCCGGGCAGGGAAGCTGCAGCTCTGCAGTTCCCTGCTGTCCCAGCCATGCTGTGCCAGACTGGCAGGCTGCCTGCAGAGGGGAAGGGCAAAGCAAGGCTATTTTGAATGTTAAGCAAGCAGAAAAGACTTTGGTACCAGCTTTCCACAGCCAGCACTAACAGCGAAGGCAAAACACTCCTTGGATTTGGCCTTGAGGTTCATCTTGAAGCCATAATCACCAGGGGCAGAACCCCAGCGGAAATAAATCTGATATTCCAGCAGGTAAAAGCCTTTTAATCAACCCCAGGTTGGTCTCAGTGACATAATGCCATTTCAAAACACTTTGGACTGCGACAAAAGCTACATCCTTAAAATGGCAGCTAATTAATTTTCCTGTCCTGCTAACCTAATACTTTTTCCAGCCAAGAAAGGCAAATGGGAGTTCACAGAGCAGCAAGGCAGCCAGGAGCCTGGCAGCATGAACAGGAACACAAGCCCCAGGGCTCCTTGGCAGGGGCCCAGGCTGTGTGGTGTCAAAGCTTCCGAGGACATTTTAATAGGGAGATGAAAAAAAAAATAAAAGGTGGCATTTGGATTATCAATGGCTCACCCTATGCCAGTGGTCCCGGGGAACCCACAGCCCCCCCACACAGAAAGATGTGGCTCTATTCCCAGTTCATATCCCAGTGCTGCCAGCAGAGCACCCAGCACTCGCAGTGTTCTCCCTGCCCAGACTGGTGCTGGCTGAACCAGTTTCCCCGAGATCTGCTGGAGGCAGGCTGTGCTGCAGGGGCACTTCACTTTGGATTTCAGGGAAAAAAAAAAAAATAGAAGGAAAGAAAATAGTCCCCTCCTCCCCCCAAGGTATTTCTCCTGTATATTTTAGAGCAGTTCAGGGCCAGCCACAAAAGGCCAGCGCTGATGTCCCCAGAGCCCCAGGCTGCTCCAGAATCCCTTGCCTCTGCCCCAGGATGTCTCTGCTCCAGTGCAGGATGCAGGAGGAGTGTCCTGTGTGCACAGCAAAGGCTGAAGCAGTGATTTATTCCCCATCCCGGATGCAGAAGTGCACAAAACAGGACACAGCCCAAAGCAGTTTCGGAGCAGCCAGTTTGGCAGGCAGTCCAAAGAGGGCCTCTTCTTCCCCACATCCACACCAGGCTGTCACTCCCTGGGCCATTACTGAAGCCTCCAAGGCACCCACAGGTCTGGGTGAGCCCTCAGTGAGGACAACCCCAGTGAGGCACCACCTCCCCAGCACAATGCAAAGCACATGGAGGGAAGGGGTCAAATAATGCCCTCTCCTTGCCCAAGGCCACCATGCTGCTCTACAGCCTCCTGTCACACACAGATCTCTGCTGAGGGACCTTGGGGATGGTGGCAACATTTTAAAGTCACCACCACCACTCTGAAGCTGGAGCTGGCTGCTCCTTCCATACTTGTTTAAATACAGCAGCTTCAGATCACAAAGGAAAAGCCACAGCAGAGCGAGGCCCATGTTCATCTCCCATGGGAGGGACCCACATATCCTACAGGATGCAACAGGGCTGGTTAAAAACCTAGGTCTGCTGGTGGTCAAGCACAGCCACAGCCATGCTGCTGCCTTGGGTTGTCCTGGGCTGGCAGGGAAGACAACCTTGGAAATAGCCTGAGCTGTCTCCCAGCATGGGAGCAGTGGGCAGGGGAGCTCTGCAAGGCACTTTCTTCTCTGTCTTTGCTTCTTGTGCTCAGGCAGCAACTGCAGAGCTTGAAAGGGGCAGACCTGAGGCTCAACCCCACCACATTCCAGGAGCAGAGCAATGGGATGCTCCACAGAGATGAAGTGCAAGTTAAAACAAGAGCAGTGAAATGAGTGAGTCACGACAGATGAACTCCAGACAGAGCAGAGCACTCCATCAGCATGAAACCCCCTCGCAGGGCCCCACGCCAGCCTCGCACTGAACACAGCACCAACCTTCTAAATTCACCACTGGTCAGTCCCTCAGAGGAGCTCCCACCTCTGCCTGACCATGAACAGGGAAAGGTTTTCAACCTCTTTCTGGTTTCTTATCATAGCAAGAGCTGTCCCTTTCATCTCCTTACCTTCACAACCCCTTCTCCCTTCAACAATGGGTACACCAAGTCCAGGGGTGCAAGGCAGACCCTGGGAAGGAGAGCCTGTTGTATCCACATTTGCAGGAATTCAGCTTTGGCCACCTGGAACCCAAACACAAAACAGTTTTCAGCTGTCCTACGAGGTCAGAGCCTCCTCAGGGTCCTGATGCGTGAAGAAAAGCCACCACCATTGCTCAACCTATTATCCAGCAACCATTTCCCATCACAGCCTGGGCTGTGACTCACCAGTAACTGCCTTTCCTGCAGGGAATTCACACAGTTCCCAGGAGTCGCTCTGACCTGGTTTCACCTGCTGGAAGCCACAGGGGCTGCCGCCGCAGCAGCTCGGTGAGTCTTCCCAGCTCACTGAGCCTCGTCATGTCCTGCCTACATCCAGCTCCCAGCAAGCCAAATGCTGCCACCGCACACTGGCAATCCTGTTCTCTGCCAGAACTCCTGTGGGGGGGTTTGATGGATGCAATACACTTAAAAGCCTCTTCCAGAGCTCCTGAGTCTCCCACTGTCTCCTTTTCCACTAATGATCATTTTGGATAGTGGCTTCTAAGTTCTGTGTGTGCAGAGAGAGGAGCCCTGAACCCAAGATGCCAGCGGAATTTCAAAATGTGCTTTCACTGAGCTGGGAAAGGAAAGGTGCTGGAGCAGCTCAGGTCAGAAGCCAAACTAATGAATAGGCAGTACCACCACAAGTGCCTACAAGCTTGGGCAGCTTCTCTGCAGCCCTCCTACCTTCCTTTCCAAGCTCCTGCTTTTTTCCAGCCCCAGAAGCATACTGCCAGCCAAAAGGCACCCACTGCAGCCAACTCTGTGAGGAAGCAGTAGGGAGCCTGTCCTGCCTCCACCTCACACTGCTCCCATGCCAGACCCAGCTGGCAGGTGGGAGAGCACAGTGAAAAAGGAACCCACTGACATGTACAAGAGCCCAGCAGCCAGTGTGTTGGTTTGTGGTGGGATTTCCCACACCAGGGAAATAATTCAAGTGTGCAAGACCAAATTAGGGCACAGATTTTATAATCATCTTTGTTAGTGATACACTATATGACCTTGGGTAAGTCCCTCCATCCATCTTTAAAGACTCCCTCAGAGGAGGGCCACAAGACTTTAATTAGCAGCCCTAAAAGTGCTTGAGATAGTTTGTCTCTCTTCCAAAATAACCAACTGCGGATGAATTGGAACAATTTTATTTTCAAAATCTGCAAGCAACTGGGATCCAGGCTGCTCTCAGATCAGTCACTTCAACAACATAATCAAAGTTAAATGTGCCAGCTGTGCATGAAGGGTTTTAATATGCTGTGCAGACTGGAAAACAGCTCAAAGAATCGATGTTATTTTTCCATGGCTGGGATGTCACTGTCAAGCAGCTGTATTATAATCATCTACAATCAGCAAAATACCTGTTTTTTTTAAATCACTTTCTAGTCTTGGGTAACAGGGCTCATTTTTACTTCTGTCCTACTTAGGAAAGCACCCTTGATCCCTGAGACACCCACTGCCAAGGGATCAGGCAGCCACTACAGCAGCGTGCCCTGACCAGACCTGTGGCTGCTCAAACCCCAAATACCTCGACAGCCTCCTCAGCTCTGAAAGTTGTGCCCAGACAAGAACTGCTCACACTGCTACCACCACCTCAAGAAACAGTAAGTGCATTTCCACAAACCCAGCAAAAATCAGCTCCAGTTGCCTTTTGTCACTGATCTGAGACCCGGGATGGTTCCAGAGTAGTCCTTCCCTGTGGAAAACCTGAGCACAGCCCAGCATCCTTCTCTGCAAGAGCCGCCTCTGCACAAGCACATGGGTCACAGCTGCAAGATGAAGCAAGGGGGGAAGTCTCCCAACTCAATCCTTTACAAAAGGCTGAATCCCTCTTTGATATATTCCACATATTAAACAGTTACAAATACAATTTAACATTAAAATATACACCTGCTCTGGAGTAAATGACAAGAAACAGGCTGACCATGCAAAAAGAGCTTTGCCCTAGTAATACTTTATATACCAAAATGCTTTATAACCCTCTCCTCCTGTTCAACATCCTGCAGGGCTCTAAGTACTTTTAAAATGAGCACACACCATGGAGATCATTCCCAAAAAGCTCTGTCCATCCTACCAGCTGCTCAGCAGTGGCAAGTGGAGCACTGGGATACAGAAAATTGCCAGAGGTGTCCAATATTTTAAGGGACATTATACAAGACTTTGCATTAGGAGTGACAGTGATTGAGATGACAGCAAGCATATAGAAATACCAAGGATCCAGCTACTTCCATTGCAGCTGGAGCTGGTCCAGGACTAGGAAATAGCTGTGAAATTCCCACTGCAGATGTAAAGAGAAAACTTCCCCAGGCTCTGAAAAACATCAGATCTCCAGCAAAAATCTCATCTGAGGTTTCCATTCCACCACCTTTCCCAGGCTAAACTATTCTTCTGGACTTCAATATAAATTGTTTGAGAGCTTCATCCCAAAAATCTCAAGAAATCTGAAGAAATATGCAGCTGTTTTGAGCACTTCCAAGCTCCTGCAAAAGAGCAATTTTCCTTACATGGTATCACCAGTCCCCATTCCTGGCAAAGCCATGTGGCTGAAGGCATGTGCAGCTCAGTTCTTCCACTGCCTATGGAAATATCCTCCAGCATTTACCACGAGGCTGCACAAGTCTGTACAACAATTTAACTCCTTCCTTGGTGCATCCATCCTCTCAACTCTGAGTAATCAGCTGCTCAAGGCACCAGATCTGTGCTCCCAGCCCTGAGAAGCATCTTGTGCACTTTTAAAATGAAGGCTCTACATGGAAGAGGTGAAGCTGAACCACCTCCCACAGCACACAAGCAGCAACTCCCTTTTCCACCAACTCTTCCCACAGCCCCTGTCTGTGCACCCAGCTCCATGGACAACCACAGGGCTCCCCTGCCACACTGCTTTAGCCACTACCAAGAGGCAACACCACATCACAGACAGAGAAGAAAAACACCAATGCCAAAGCCAAGCCAACAGTCTTTCAGTGATGAACAAGCCAGGTTGCAGCTCAACTGAATGGATAATTTCAGCAAAGTTCGACATTTTTTGTTTAGTCCATCCTCCTTGAAATAATCTCAAGATTCAGATTTAGAATACAGCTTAACAATTCCTGCAGGCCAGAAGATTTTTGCTAAATCCCAAGGCATTCTTCTTCTCCAGTTCCTTCCTTTTCCACTTAGGATAGACTTCAACTTGTTTTTGCAGACCTGCAAGCAGCAGCTCCTTTTAATTCCAGTGACTAGTATTCCTCCTTCAGATCACTGCCAAACCTGTCTGCCAGATCTGAAGTGTCTTTGGCCTTGTTTTCTGCTTAACTAGGTTGCACATTCTCAAGACAAGCACTCTTAAGTCCTTTTGCTAAAGGTGTGATGTTGCAATGTTGCTGGTGTGAAACACTGTAATTGAGCTTTATAGGTTTTTTAACTGTTTGTTTCTGTTAGGTAATGCATTTCTTGCATTTTTCCATCAGAAGTTTCTTAGTAGATACTAAAGAACAGACCAAAAGAAATCAAACTCAACAGCCTACACTGCTGCTATTTCAGCCAGGCAGTTTAGAGGAAGAACCAGGAGAAAATTACCAGATGAAAAAAAACCCAAAAACAAAAAACAAAAATAGGTTTGAGGTTTTTTTTTTAGTTTCCTGCAAAGGGAGACATACAATTGCTTGACCACAGCAATCAAACACAGCAGAGTAACAGCCTCTGCAGCTGCTATTTTGGAAGATGACAATCACTCTCTGATGCTGGTTAAACCTGGGCAAGAATACATGTGCCCACCATAAATGCACTGCACCCCCAAACTGGGAACAGCAGCACCCAATTGACACTTGCCATAGTGACCAGCCTGGGAGCTGCATGGCTTAGGAGGAAAAACCCTTCATGTCTACAAGGGAAAAAATAAAGGTAACGCACTGAGGAGGCCTAGTTAAGAGAGGGTCAGAAAGCAGATGCAGCAGAACTCACACAGATATCCAGACTCCAAAGCACCTCACAACCCTTTCACCCAAGGAAGGCAAGCGCTAAATTTGCTAATTCAGATTGTTAAACAGTGCTCCTTACAGGAAACACAGAGCTGTATTTCTTCCCTACTTCCCAACATTCAACTGTGCCACATTATTTCAACCTTACATAAACAAGGGGTCAAAAATATAAGTTTGTGCAAAGCACAAATGACTTCCAATTCCAGGAGGCATCAGTGGACCCATCCTCTCTCCTGAGCCCTTGCTGAGGTACTCCTTCTGCAAGAGGTTCACCTATCACACAGGTCACAGCCCTGGTGATACAGCTCGTGCTGCTGGGCCATGGTCTGTACCAGGAAAAGCAATGCCTGACATCAGTGTGGCCCTCCTGGCTGTCCCTGAAGTGCCAGCACAGCTTGGGACTGTGTTTGTTCAAGGCATGTCCCACCCACATCCAGCACTGGGGTCTGGCTCACAAGGAATTCTCTCCATTAAGAATCTTAAACCAGTTGTGGAGCATTTTCTGCTTCCTAAATGAGCCATTCCCATGTGAAATTCAGGGCTGTATGTGCTCTTCATCAACTGGTGTTGCTCCTTTGTTTTCATCTCTGCACTGATACAACCCCTGAGGACATCTTCCTTCCTTCCTTATTATTAAGACTCATGTCCAGTTCACTATATGGTTTCTGCTGCTCTAAAACTCTAACCCAAATTCAATCTATTCAGATAAAATAATGGTGAGGTAAGGGAAAATTCTCACTGCTTGCACTTGAATATTTTGTAGCTTCTGAGGTGCAAGATTCCAAATGAGTGAATGGAAGATACCAGCTCCCTGCAGCTGATTTGGCAGCCAACTGCATCCCACCAAAGAGCAGATTTACACACTAACAAGGTCACTAGTTAAAAATATGGCCCCTGCTCAGACACACAATGATCAAGTGTCTCTGGAATCAGTGATGAAAATTAAACAGCCATTAACTACATGGAAGAAAGCTGTCTCCTCTTATCACCTACTATTTCAAGAATAGCACATTACATGCAACTTGATGCATTTAACCAGGCCATTTTATAACGAGGTATGCACAGCATATCTGACCCTCTGTAAATAAAATCCCTTATAAGGAGTCCAACATTTGGCATGGGAGGTCCACCACAGTGACAAACAGCTGCCATGTGAAAGTTGAAGGAGTAAATCCCCCATTGTATCATTTCAAGGTATTTGTGGGGTTTAAAAAAAAAAAATTCAATTTTATTCATCTGCACAGATGAATAAAAGTTACTTCTAAGAATCAGGGAACATTTATAGTAATGCCTTCCCCTATGTCACTTCATTCATATACACCGTGACAGAGATTTGCTGTTGCTGTATTTCATTTCCTTCTTGAATTTCATTTCCTTCTTGGATTTCACTGGTGTCATTCCAATGGTCAAACTGCATCTTCCAAGGAAACCAAGGCCACTGCTTCAGAGCAGATGGAAAAGAGGTCTCACAGGCTGGTTTGTACTAAAAATACCAGCAGGAACAGAGAAGTACAGGCTCACCATGAGAATCTGTTTCCCTGCCTGGCCAGTCCACTGGAATCCCTGGGATATTTCCCATACAAGGCCAAGAGCACAAGTCAGCATGAGCACAACTTTAACCTGTCTTTTAAAGAAAGTTGTTAGAGGTTCAGAGGAGGTTATGAGCAAACAACTGAAAATACACACTCATCCTAGGAGCCACTTAATACTGGCACATTATTAGTATTGCTTTAGAGAGAAAAAAAATTACATGCAGGTGGCTTCAGTCTTCTTTGTATGTTCTGTCATATATGGAATAGCCTTTGGACAAAATAGTTAAGAACAGAGGAGAGGATACCAGCTCAGGTAACCAAGGGTTTGGTAAACTGGAATTTATGGCCCTCAAAACTGAGTAAAAATATGCACTCCAGAGGCCAAGCTGAGTGACACCTGGGCAAGTGCTCCAGGGTACAAACACATTCTGCAGCTAACACCACAAGCTGAGGTGTGAAAGAACAGGTTCAGCTGGTTTTACAAAAATATCCTCAGTCTGCTGGTAACAGACAACTGGAGGAACTCAGTGCTGCCCGCTACAGACTCCTCAGATTAGCACTTCTTAAAAATTAATAAAATGGTTTATTTTATATATACATATGTTCCAAAAAAATTATACAGTTAAAATATCAAATTAGTGATCTGGTAACAATACTGTTCAAAATAATCTCTTTTGTATGAACATTAAAATACACATTTTGAAAAGCGTTTCCTTTTAGTGCTTCCAAAGCACAGCGTGTGCCAAGGCCACCTGAAGAATCTCCGTCCTCCTCACAGGATGAAAGAGAACTGAAGTCGGGGACCTGGGAAGCCTCAGGTGCACTTTCATAATGTCTGCAGACAAAACAGAAGAGAGTCTGAGGTAGATTGTTTAGTGACCATCAGGTGGTAACAGTCACAGGGCTGTCTTTAGCTTTCATTAACACAATAGCAGTTTCTTTACTCTCAATCTACACTGAATCTCAAGTTTAAAGGCATGGCTAGCAGTTCTTGGGAACAAGACCCTTGTCTCTGTGGTGGCAACATGCAATTTTACCAGTGCAGGTGTTTCTGGGAGGGTTTTTTTGGGAACACACGGGCTCTCTCCACGATGCAGACTGTGTGTGCATTTGACAGTGCCCCATTTTAGTGCAACCTGCTGCCTATAGCACGTAAATGTCTAATGACAGCGTTCAAATGAGTAAATTCTCATCACCTGCAGGAGGGGCAGCAATGGTTATTTTCTTCCGCCTGTTGAGCAAAGAGCACCCTCCACAGGAAAAAGCCACACCTTTCATAGCAAATCCTTAAGGTTATAGCCCAGCTGCCGAATCAGGCTCTTAAAGTTAAAGCTCCACTGCTTCTTCTCAGACTGTGACAGTAAAATCACTTGACTGCCGAGATGGTAAGGGCAGCAGCTACATCCTCTTCCACTCTTCTGTGGCACAGCAAACTCATTCCTGGTCCACATTCGTCTGTCCGGAACATTATTATCTACTGTTGACATGATTAACTCTGTTGGGTGGGCTGGTGAAATCTAGTTCCTCTAGTATTCTCTCTAAGTGTTGTATTAAGACCCGTTTTTTAAACCTACAGAAGAGAGGGAGAGCAATATAAATTTCTTTTTCCAAAAATACAGTTGAACAACTCAAGAATATTCAGCCATGATAAATCATATTACCAGAGGCTCCTTGTTGCCAGTAGGGAAGAGCTTTCTTTATTTGTGGCATTAGAATGGCTAGAAAATTTAATACATCTGCCCCTCCCCAACCCACTCATATTTTGAGTTGGTCTTTAATAACAACCTATTATCTCTCTAATTCATATTTAAACTTTAAGTAAGGACCATTTACTACATAAAAATGTAACGGTAGTTTGACCACTAAAAAAATTATAATTCTGTCAAAACAGAAAATCAAAAATACTAGCACTGATAAAGTTTATTATTTACTACCATGATCTAAATTAATATTTAATTTATGACTCTGAGTCATTTCTATCTATACAAACCTTGCTGCTTCCTTGATAGCAAATTCAATGAAATACTTCTGAATTTCCATAGGTCCTTGCACCTCCTCAAGAAGAGAAAATATTTTTTCATAATCTAAAAAAGAGATGAAAATTCAACCATGTATTAAAAATGAATGTTGCAGATGCAATTTCAGAAAAGCTCAAGAGCCAAAAAGGAAAAGCGAAGCCCAATTTCATGTATCTCTGTATGATAAAACACATAAGGCAAGAAAAACACATGCATTAGCTTTAAGAGCAGAACACGGGTGATAGAATAATTTAAAGTAATAGTGATGATCTGGGAATTCAAATGTGGCACCAAAGATTAAGGTTCTCATTAAAGAGCAGCAGCTAGGAACATTTATCCTCAGAAAATGGAGGCTGGGTAGAGAGAAGCCTCCCATTTCCATGATCACAGTTAACATGCACGGGGCCACCAAACCCTGATCTAGCCTGGAGCCATCGTTTCTGAAAGCAGAGGTTGCCATTAGATCTCTAGAAAGACAAATTATCAACCCTTAGTGTGAGCACAACACAACTGTCCCATTGGTACAAGGTAAATATATCCACTGCAAAAGAATAAACTAGACATATTAAATTGGAAACAAATTTAAAACCAGCACTGTTTCACTACTTTCCATAACTGACCCCAGTATGAATACATTTATGGTGCTGTGACCAAGAATCTGCTGTAGAGGGCAGTTTCCTTGGGGAAGAAGAGAACCCTGGAAAAATGCCTTGGGAAACTCCATTTTCAGTGCCATAAGCAAAAGGCTTATTCACATGCTTTCTATGCAAATTGTTACTAGAAAGTTCTTAGTTCTCTGTGTTATCATAGGTTGATTTTTGGTGCAAGAATTTTAATATTCTTAATCGTTGTCCCCCATTGGACCCTTCCCTCAGACCCCACCTTAACTCCCCACCCACATCAGGGTGCATAAGTACCTCTTGTCTGACCAAAGACCCCGCCTTTGGCATTTTGCCTTTTGCCCCTTGTTACTGCCTTGATCCAGTTCGGTTTCTTATTTTAGTATTATTAAATTTACTTTTTGGACAACGGGATCAAAGCTGTCTCTCTCTCCATTAAGTTGCCATTGGGCTGAGTCCCGAGGAAACTCAAAGGGGCCTGATCATCTGGACTCAGACTCCAGGGAGTTTCAGTCTGCTCTGAGTGATGCAGTAGACAGAGGGAGGATAAATGGTCAGACCTCTGAACAGATGTACATATTCAAGCCACTACAATTTAGCTTCTTTTGTTGATGACTGAATTCTGCAGCAAGACAGGTGACTCACACTGAACACACTGTTTTACTCTACATCACCATTTACTAGGCATGAATTTGGAATAAAATTGGACAAGCCCACTTTGCAGAATGTCACTTTTAGTCTTCAGTTCTTACAAGTTTGCAACTCTTAGTGTTTCATCACTAATTAGTCTCACAAAATTAAAAAAAAAAAAAATCACTCTGCTAGAAACTGTTACTACTCCCTTTCAAGCATATTCAGAGATGCACCCTTACAGAAATGTGCCTTTGCCCTGCAAAGGGAGTTTTGATGGACACAGAGCAACAAACACACTGTGTACACAGGAGCAGTGCAGCCTAAGCCAGAGCATTCAGCCTCATTAGATCACTGGTAACAAAACCAAAACCTCTGAAAGGTGCTGCTTTCACAGGGTACCTCTTATACCAGTTAACTTGTCTTCGAGGGCAAACAGGGTGACTTGGCACTCAACCTCCCAAGCACAAGTCTAAACTTCAACTCACCTGCACAGCATTTGCTCCTTTTTTGCCCCTCCATTGCTCATTTATGAGCAACCAGAAATCACTCAAAATCTGAAGTTGTGTGTATACTGAAAATAGCTCCTTTCTTCCAGGAAAACTTTTCTCACACCACATATAATACATACTACTAAAATAAAGAAACCCAAATAACTTACTTCTTCCAGGCTTGCGAACCTCTTTCATCACTTTGATTTTGATGTCAGCATTGTTTCCTTCCAACATGGTAGGTGTTATTTTAAAGGAATTTGGCACAGATTCAGAAGTAGACTCTATGGCCTGCTTTTGGTCATCTCCACTCACACTGTAATTCAGAGGCCCTCGAACAAGTGCATTGGTACCAGGTTTATGATCCAACCCATCTTCACTTAAACAATTGAATTCAACAGGTAAGGAGTCTAAGTCGTTGGGTAACATCTCATTCTCTCCCACAGCAGCTGGAACCACAGGAGCCATTTGCACAGGTAAGCCATCAATTTGCTTCTCCATTGACTGACAATTTTCTGCTTTCTTCTCTCCATTGCCATCTTGGACAACACTGTTACTGGTATCTACAAGTGAAAAATACATATCTTACTGGTGCATAAGTGCAGCATCAAAAGAACTAAACAGAAGTAGCTCTGTATCCTTTTTGTCTGAAGTGCTGTGTAGCAATCTGACAGCACTGGACAACACTCTAATACTTTTATTCAACTGTGGATGTAACCAAGGGAATACTTCCCCTTTGGACTGTTACATCTCCTATCACTATTGTGAAGTCTCCATGTTCTGTATTCCTAGTGCAATGTCATGACTCCTAAGTAAACTCATGTCTTCCTTCTCTTCCCAAAACCCAGCTAACAGAGTTTTCTTCTGACTCCATTTGCTGAAACAGGTGGGTATGAAAATTCCTGTTTGTGGGAAACTAAACAACTGTATTTTAACTTGCCTTCTTTGCCACAGAATACACAAAGAAAAACTAAAAGCTGATCTGAGATACTTTCTATCTCCAAACAGCTTTTTTTTTTTATTTCAGATTTCATCAGCTGTAGCAGCAGCCTGTTTATCTAAGCCAACAAAAGAAACCCACTCCTACATAACAGCGAAGCACAGACACGCTGGCAGAACCTTTTCCCTTCCTCCCCAAACCCCCCGCCACCCAAGCTGCTGTACCACAGCTCAGTATACCTTTATTTGCTGGGACACCCTTGAGGATCAGGTAGGAGGGGAAGCCAGGAGCAGCGGGTGGCCCCTTGCCACCCACGTGGTTGGTGACGACGGGCGGTGACTGCGGCCGCCGCAGCAGAGGGGACATGCTGCGCCGCCTCTTCAGCGACGCCGGCGTGTTGGGCTCCCCGGGACGCTTGATCTTGTTCTGGGGCCCAGCCACAAACTCATCGGCTTCATCTATCATCATACCCTGAAAAAAAAGTAATAATTGAAGTAGCAGTACAAAACAGCAACTGTTTCACCAATCCACTGATGAGTCGAGTCCCTTTGTGTTCAGACTCAAATGGCTTTCAGAACACTTGACAGCTCTCAGAACAGAGATACCCAACGTAACCAGAGAGAGCCCAGTGCCACTCTGTAAACCAGCACAATTCCACACACATTCCTCTTGGACCACATGGGAGACATCCCTCCTTTCCACAAGCTGCACAGGTTAGCAATATATTGTAGTTGTGGGGGAGAAATTCTACTCACAAATTATTTCAAGTTGCGTTAAATATAAAGGCACAGCAGGCAGCAAGGCCCCTCCTACCTTCTTGTCCTGTTTAAATGGATTGCCAAATGTATGGAGTCTTTTTGGTTGATCTGGATCAATTTCCCGAAGAGGTGAAGGCATCATTTTCAGGTATTCCTGGTAATTTCCCATCTGAGCAACAGGAACACTATGAAGGCAGTCTGCAACAGAAAAGAGATCTTAATTTAGTCTTAAAATTCAGGCAATACAAACTTCACACCTCAATTTCAAGTGTTAGCATTTAAGAACTAGAACTGATTATTTCTTTTGACTACAGAGGATGAGCTGAAAGACTACAATTGTGGAACTAAGCCTGGCAAGAGCTGAGCTTAATTGGCAGAAGAATAAAAAATAAGCAAGTTTAATTTCTATCCTGAAACTGCATCTTTAGACCACCAGCACCTCACAAAAAACAGAGAGCTCCTCTCTGCCGTAAGCCCCCATCACTTTATAACACGTCTACTGAACCCTGATGAATGTGAAAGCTCTTGCATGAAACTTATTTTAAATTTCAAAGCAAGGATGACATCTTGCATGACAGAAGGCAAAGATTTCCTTCCTTCCCCTTCAGAGTCAAGAAAAGGACATTGTCTGACTCAGCAAGAGATGCAATGGCCACTTCTGCTCCCACACCAGAGACAAAAACCATTACCGTAAGAAAATAACAAAAATAGCTGTCTTCTCTTCAAACTATTGATGAAGAACTGTGACTCCTTACCTTCATCCTGCCCCAAGATAAGCCTGTGTGTTTTCAGAAGATTGGTTCTCATTCTAGTTAGCTGGTCTAGAAGACTGCGACGAGGAATATCATATGCATTTCTGAATGCCTGTGGCTTCAAATCCTAGTTTTGTAACAAAATAAGTAACTTTCAGTTAATCCATCAGTTCACATACATGGAGAAATTCCACTATGAACTGTAATACCATTAACTTTTAAAAAATATTCTTAAGTAACTTTAGAGCTTCATAACTGGCTACAAGCAGCTCAGTGGCTATCTTTTCAACACCAGCTTGTTCAACATTAATGCTTTCAGCTCCATTAAGAGTAAGCACATTAATTAGTGGATGAACAACAATAGCTGTCTTTTGCAGAGGCTGGCACTTAAAACACAGTAATTTTCATTTACTACCATGGAGTTTTCAAAGTGTCCCAAAATCAAGTGCAAAAATATTGCATTTATTCTTCTCCCTCCTTGTGTCTATGCTGTACTCATCACAGTTCAGCCAAGGTACTTCTTTCTACACTAAGTCCATAAAAGTTACCCATTTAAAACAGATGAGATTAACTGCTTAGTCATGCAAGATCACAGTGCTGTTTACCTTGTTTAAAAGTCCTATGTGGAATCCAGTAAATTCTTTAACATTCATTTCTGACAGTCTCAGAGGAGATTCCCCAGTGATCCCATGCAGCAGTTGTTTAAAATCCCTACTGTGTACCAAGGAGAGGCCACTAGAATGATTTTTCACTTTTATTCCAATTTCTTGTGGAACTTTCTTACCCACTGAACCTATTATCCGTTCCGATTCTATTTTTGTCTAAAATGGAATCACACCATGAGTTAAAGAATCAGCACATTCTCAGTACAAAACATACAGTACATATAGCAGAATAAAGCTACAAATTTAGTTCCCTACTACCTACCCAGGGATATATTGGATTACATAGATTAGATTTCAAGCATAAAGAAATCCTAATGTGCTAGCATATCAAAAAATATTTAGCCAGTGTATCTAAATTTATATGCCAGTAGGAGGTCTGTGAATATCCCTGATTTTGCTGCAAGTCTGTGACTCTCTTGTGTCCCTGAAGAACCATCTTTAAAGGGAAAGAAAAACCAAAATGGAAGGTAGAATGCCTTAGGTTACAATAAAGTTGCATCTAAAACAACAGTATTATTCAGATATAATAATATAATTTCAGTTTAATTTTGAAGCAACCTATGAACTAAGGTTTGCCCTGCATGTTTGTAACAATATAAGGGAGAAAAGTTGCAAAAGAAATCTGTTTTATGAGTACATTTCTAAAAATGTATCACTTCTCCAATTAGCACAGATTTCTTACTACAGCTACAGAGAATTTTACTGTATTAAGCTCTAACTGTATTCAGAGTTAAGGTTTTTTTTACCCACTAGCAATACCTCCAAAGGGAAAAAAAAAAAAAAGCACCCAACCAACCAAAACCCAAAAACCTACTCTGATTGCAAGATCCACTTCCCCCAGATCTCCTCTGCAGTGTTTGCTTTATTATCTGTGGGAAACGGAATTTAAGGACAGCAGGAACACAGCAGAATTCTGGAACTGCCTGTGCCTATACAGGAGCTTATAATGCATTCCACACATTCAAACTGTTCCATGTGCTGAGAATGTCTGTGAAAGCCACAGCAGCCATCTTGAGTCATTCCAACTCCACAGTGTAGATAAATCATATGAATTTGCATATCATTAGATTACCAAAATACCACAGGAAGTTTTATTGCTAGTAGATGCTCAGTCATTCAGAGGCTCTGGAATGTATTTTGTGCATTCTTTAAGGCAGAGGATTTTTTCTTTTTAATTTTAAGGCTGCACTGCTTCCCCACTGTCTTCTAGGTATTGAACTGCTGTTTTAAGAGTCCCTCATGCTAAGGAGGAAGAATTCCA
This sequence comes from Hirundo rustica, assembly GCF_015227805.2. NCBI lineage: Eukaryota > Metazoa > Chordata > Aves > Passeriformes > Hirundinidae > Hirundo > Hirundo rustica. The sequence goes on along the minus strand of NC_053487.1, from coordinate 7,205,324 downwards.
GGCCCTTACACCTGGAATGGCAGTCTTGGCAAAGAGAAGAAGATACATAGGCCTATTTCCCACCAGGTCACACTTAACACATAGAAAGACTTTGACCTGAAGGAAACAGGAAGCTCAGTTATAAAGTTTGAACTGTGATTTTACTCCCCACAGACAAGAACACACATTTTGGTTTTTTTTTCTTTTTGAAAATACACATTGCCAAGGGACACATGGAAATAAACATAAGACTGAAAGCAAGCCTCTGACTTCAGCTGTGAAAAACAATGGCAAGAGCAGCCATAAATCAAATTAGTGATTATATTTGGAGTTTAAAGTCTAGCAGATATTTAAAGTATAGCTGAAGAGATTTCATTTGCATTCCTCTCCACCACTTACAGAAGGCACAATCACTGGCTACAGAACCATACTGGATTCATCCATATTTACAGTGGAAATGCTCACCAATCTTCAATTATAATATATGCTGCACACCCATATGAACTCCCACAGGGATTAACTGCTTTATAATGAGATTACCACAAACTAAATAATCAACACACTTCTAATTGCAAAGGTTTCATCAATACTACCTGTTGGCTGAGTTTTTTAAGGTAAGAGATAACACTGTAACTAAGTCCACAATCTAAATTATCTGATATCAGATTTGGAGCTCCCATCATCCTTAGGGCTTTCTTTAATGGCTATAAGGAAAACAAAATACACAATAGTAAGAGAATAAGTATTTAAAAAAGAAATTTATAAGCTCAATTATAGGAAGCTAAGGCACATAGATTAGTGCTCTAGCTTTTCCACTTTTGGCCACTAAAATTCAAGTCTATTCAGATAACGTGAAATGAGTTTGGTGTCTTAACTAGCTCACAATGGACATTATGCCACATCACCAAGACACCACACAGCGTGGTGCCACTGGTAATTTCCACTCAAAGGCTCAGGTCCAGAATAGCCGGGATGATGCAAGTCCATATTGAGGTGCATTGTCCAAGCTACACGTAAAAGGTGACACAGTGCCTGCCTCCACCCTTTATTTGGCCCAGTCAATATCACCTTCCCAAGTTCTGGCACTTCACCCACATTAACAAACAACCTAATCTGCATTTTCTTTATCCAGTTACAAAAATAATGCCAAATTTGGCTTCTCTGAACGTTCTGAAGTACTTTTGATCAAAATTCATTTAATATTTAATGATTAGAAAACACAATTATGAAACACTTAAGATATTAACATAGCTACTACTACTACTACAAAACTTCTACAATTTTTTTTTTTTTAAATTCTTAAAAACATTTGCTCTAATCTACATACCTCTGAAAGGCAGAATGTTAACTACCTAAAATGCCATCATAATTATGTAAAAAAAATTTACTATGAAGAGGTATGATGCAAAGGACTCTGGTCACACCAGCCATTATACCCCACAGGATGAGATGCGAAGAGGAACATACCAGTAAGTAGTAAGGAGGCATTGTTTTTAAGTAGTTGTCAAAAGCCTGTCGCCACTTCAGATTTGGCTTAAGTTTGTGAACCTTAAACAAGTCATCTGCAACAAGGAAAACAACAAAAGAAGGTATAATTTATACAGTCCCAGACCTTTAGCTTTGTCCAAAATAATACCTGCCAGCTTTCCCCCAGTTTTCTCCCCCCACCCATCTCCCAATGGGGCTTCCCTCCAAAAACTGCTCTTAACCTGAGGTGTGAAGGATTGGGAATCCCCAGTCCTAGCTGCAGTAGGCAATCCAGAGCAAGTCCCCATTACAAGCAAACTTACAACATACACCAGACTTAAACACTGCACACAACTACCAGCAGCATGGAAGGTGCAACAGATCCACCTGTTAAAGAGTTTTACCTCCCTTGCCTCTCTCTTGCACATCAGGGAGTCCCTGTATCTGATTGAATCAAATAACATTAATTTGGTTCAATTTCCATTTTCAAACCAGCTTTCTTCTGTTCAACCTGTATGATGAATTCTGGTCTTCAGTAAAAATATTCTTTGGCATCAAAGGGAAAGAATTAAAAAAGTCCAATCAGGGAATCCTTTTGGCCAGCTTTGCTGGACTTGCTGCCAACAGTAGCGGCTGCACCCAGCAGACAAGGGGTTACCTCCAGCTACACAGCTACACCACCTGCCTCATGCCAGGGCAGCAAAGTCTCCCACAGGTATAGATAAGAGACAGAAATTAGCTACAAAAACTGCTGTCCTTTAAGAGAGGGGCAACCAGACATTTCTTTCCTTTGGGCACTTTGCTCATTCCAGGTGTGCATCTGGCCATTTAGGAATGGCTGAGGTGAAGCATGGGCCTATTTGCTGTGCACACTATGAACTGTGACTGTGGTCTCTACACCAAATAGCATCCTGCAATTTACCATTTGCAATTATGAATTACCCACTGAAATAAAGGTTCTTAGTAGGACTGTAGCATGCTGGCAAAGTGAGGCTAATGGAAGGATATGCAGGTCTGGAGAAAGGGATGTCCAAAAATTAGCTGGGGAGAGCTGCAGGAGACAGAGATACAGAGAAGAGGGTGTGCAAAAGACAGATGCAGCAAGGAAATTGTTTTCTCCACATTGAGTTTTCAGGAAGATATATCTGGAGAAAAAAATTTGACTTGCATAGTACTCTGCACAAATTGAACAGATATTATGATACTACTTCCCAAGTTTTCATAGACAACCCACACTCAATTACAAGTATTTTCCAATCTAAATGAATTCTGGAGTACATATAAAAACCATACTACAGATGATACTTCTTTTCTTCTCTGGCCTGAAGAAAGTGGGCTGGAGTTGGAGAGGACAAATCAAAATTCCATTTAAAATCTCAATATACTTCAAGCTTAGCACTATTATACAAAAGAACCTGGGATGATATCATGACATATGGCAAATATAACATCCATTCTTATCTCATAGACCTATTACCTTTTTGCAGCAAAATGCAAGTTAAACTACACCCCTCTCAAAATTCAACATAAAAAAAAAAAAAAAACCTTAAAAAGCAATATGTTCAATATTATAGTATGTCCTAATATTTTACAGTCTATGAGCTGGTTGAGTACAGCTTGAACCTTAAACCCCTTATCAGCACTCGATTAGTGTCTCACTTGCTGCACTGTGAGGTTGTACCAGTAAGAGCACAGCACTATGACATGGCACAGCCACTCCTCAGCTCAGCCAGCTGGGATCCTGATCCACAGCACAGTTCTACTCCTAGACATCAAATGCAAAAGCACCTCCCTGATCTCTGCTATCCTAGGAAAAACTTCTCAAACCTATGCAGAGCTTTAGCTTTTTAAAAATCAGAGTCTCCCCACAGCACAAACTCATTGCAGGAACTGCCGCCCTCTCCAAAGGGTGGTAAACACAGCCACAAGTTTCAAAGAGAACTTCACCATCAGCATCTTACCTGCCTCTACCTTGAGAGTTTGAGACACACACTGTTAGCAGATTGCAACACAGGCACTTGAAAGGCACTTTCTCCCCTGTGCACTGGGTTGTACATGGTGATTTATACAAATAAGCAAACTAACAATAATGCAGTTAACTATGTCTTTCATAGATTAAACCCCAAACTTTTGCAGCTAAAAATCAAAAAATCTTGAAAAAATCCTTACATAATTTAGTTTTACTTCTACCTAATTATTTTCAGATAGTTATTTCTGTATAGTCCACTTAATGCAGAATTCTTTTTACTTCTGAACTCAGAGGGAGTTAAAAGCACTGTATAATTGGGAACATGGTATTAAAAACCATTAGGAACAGGCTGCAAGTTGCAACAACTCAAGGAATCAGGTAAAACCACACAGACCAGTTAACTGAAAACTGTATTGCAAAGTCTTTATCCATTTCAGATTAATGTACAAAACAAACCAAATTGTGACAAACAGGACAACAATACACACTTTTAACACTCAGTACTATAGAAGGGGGCTGGATGCACCTTTTAAGATCAGTGAACAGTTAAAAAAAAAGAACATGAGAGAGAGGAGAGTCAGCAGGTAATTTAGGTAGTTCAGCTGGAGCCTAAATTACAACAGTTCATGCACTATGTAACCCAAAGTAAAACTTAAAACTTTTTGCTTTTTTTAAAATCACCACTCACATTAAATTCCACCTGAGCAAATACACCACCATTCCCTGTTGACTCCTGTAATTCCTCTAATTATGCACTAATAGAGACACTATTCTAGGTAGTAGATTCATGATTTTACATTCACAGAAAACAGTTTCCTTCCCTGCAAACCATCTAGCCAAAAATAAGGCACTGCAATGGAAAACAGCATCCATCATTACCTAAGAAAGGTATTGTGTCACTGTTTCCCCATTGATACAAAATGTATCAAAATGTATTTGGCTGTCCCTCCCAGAGCCACAGCATGCTGTGTTCACACTGGTGAGAACATAGCCCTTAGTTTCCAAAATGTAAAATCATTACTTGCATCAAAGGAAACTGACCATGCTGCAGTCCTTCACAGGCAGACATTTTCTAAGTGCTCATACTATTGCATATTTAGATTCACAGAAAAAGGGTATTTAACCACCTTCTCAAGTCATTTCCTGCATGGCTGTTTCACTGCTGCTTCTATTGACACTCCCAATGAACAGTCACTCCTACTGCCCAGAAGTGCTTGCCCTCCCACCCATGCAGCTAAAAGGAGCCAAGGAAACATCTTAGGCAAGGCAGAAGCATTAAGAACTATATCTCATCTTTACTTAGCTCTCCCTAAAACCCCTCCTTCACCTTCTGCTTCATGAACTTGGCTGTACAAATGTTTTTAAACAGAACAGCACCTGAAGTACAACAGCTTTGCAACAATCCTTCAAGAGGAAATTTCTATCATCTGTGGGCCAACCATTCATCATTGAAACACATCAGCATCTGTCTGCAAAAAGCTCTGCCTTCAGTAGCCTCCCACTGAACAGAAAGAACTGCACCCCACCTCCTCAGTTCTGAGAGCAAACCACCACCAAGCTAGTCAGGACTCCTCTGTAGCTTTCTGAAGGCAAACTGGAGCTGCTCATCCCACATTATCCATCACCACTGGAAATGGACCAGAGACCCGTGTTTTTGTCAGACAACCAAACACAGTGCATGAGTCCATTAACACACGGACTGTGCGGCTCCACTGTTTTATCAAGTCCTATTAATTGGCTCCTTTCCCTTACAAAGCTTCTGAATGCAGGCTCTGAAAGTTAAAAGCCAGGAGAAGCTACAGCATTCCCAAATCCACTCCTGCAGAAACCAAGACATAAAATCACCAAAGCTATAAGATGTGGTACAATTTACCTCCTTCAGCCACAGACCATTACAACTTGTTTCAGTTTGCTTGAGTATCACCTGCAAGCTGCCTCATGCCTACCTATCTTACCTGTTTTTAGGGCTGTCTTACACTATTTTCCAAAATGAGAACTAAAACTTTGTCTGCTTAGGAATGCAGGAGAAAAACAAAAATGCAAGCAAAAAAATCCTTAAGCATCTTACTATCTGTTTATAAGGTTGAATACATTTGATAATACAGCACAAATATACAGCTGTAAAGTGGTTTTGTCTTTGAAAGAGTCACCAGAAGGAACAGAGGCAGATTATCCATGGTACCATCCCAACCAGTCCTCCAACACAATATTCTACCAGTAGGGCAGGAGCCACTAGAATCACACTGAGGCAACAGTATGGGAGGTAGTGGCTGAATGGAGCAGACTTCTCCTGGTCTTGGGAGTTCTCACATCCTTTTAAATCTGGGTGAGAGTAATGAAAAATTGGTTTTACACACTCAAATCAGTCCTCTGCTGAACCATCAGTATCCACTACTAGCGTGTATGAAGCGAGACACGGGGAGTGTTCCTACCTACCTACAGAGCCAAATACAGAGTTGTTGAGGGTTAAGTTTCCTGTAGAATTTTTCCCCCCCATAAGTTGCTAGGAGACTAAATACTGATAGTTAAAGGGTGCTCAACCCGGACAAAGGAAGTTGATCACTTAGTTGTGGGGGAGGAAAAAGGCTTCCGAGAGCTGAGGGTGGTGGACTCATCTGCTCTCGGTTTTCCGGGGAGGACGGTCGGGCTACTGGTAGCTGTGTGGAGTCCACGGTTAACAGAGGAGTCTGGTCCTGGGAATTCTATCATCTGTTGGAGCGCCCAGGAATTCGGAGTTTCTTCGCTGCCCTGCTGGATTTTGGGTCAGCCCGGGTCCAGCCGCTGCGGGTTCTCTGGCACTGCCCACTTTGCCTGCTAGGGCACCCCCTGCCTGCCAAGGACAATCCACTGCTTCCAGCCATCAGCGCCGGAGCTTCCACCGTTTGCCCCCGGGGTTCTTGGTTCTGTTTCATTATTATTATAATTGCTGTTGTTGTTTGTCTGTCCTGTTATAGTTACTAGTAAAGGACTGTTATTCCTTTCCCCAAAGCTCTGACTGAAAAGTTTTTTTTAATCTTCCAAATTATAATAACATGGAAGGAAGGATTTGAATTCCTCATTCCTAGAGAGGCCTGTCTCTCCCTAGCAGACACCTGTCTTTTCAAACCGGGACAAGAGTCATTATTGCTAAAAACATCTACAAATAATTTACCAGGTATGCTGCTTATCATCTCAGTCATTTTCTATACTGCTAAATAGAAAAGGGCCCAGATCTACTTTTGTGTTGAAGGTATATTCCACAGAACTTAATTCTACCATGCCTTAGAGACCAAGGATAAACAAAGTCCTGGAAGGAGATCTGAAGGTAACTGTGTGTGTTTGTATGAACAATATGGAATGCATGGGATTCATGCCCTCAAGAAAACATCTGCTTTACAACTCAGGCAATGTGGAAGCTCTGCATTTTCCTTTGAAGATCCTTCAGAAATGTAAGGAATCAATTACCAGGTGAGTAAACTGCAGAATAGCACTACACACACTGAAAAGTGCCTTTCCTCAAAGAGAAGGAAGAGCTTTACACCCCTGTAAAAAAAAAGCCAGGGGGAAGACAAGAGCTGCCAGAGAAGACAGCAGAACTGTAAATGTCAACATCAAAATGAACAGGGAAGTTAATTTATGATCAGTGATGGCTTTTCAGCTAGTGGATCTGCTGCAGTATTTCAGGAACCACAAAGTCACTGAAACCCTCATGCTCCTTGCACACTTTGGGATAATTATCAGGCTATGTAGATAACTATAAAAGACACATAATCAGCAAGCACAAGTTTCTTCTTTTTTTGGTTATGACCAGGATTATAAAAAAGCATTCCTGAATTGTGTTCTGATTTTTTTTTTTTTTTCCTAGAAATGAATAGAAAAATCCTGTGTAAGACAGTAAGACTCAATTCTCTTGGTCACTTCTTCTGTATCACTAAACCCACCCACAAAAACTAGAACAAAAAAGCCTTACAGCATCTGCAACTGAAACGGTTAGTGGCACCCTGGAAACTCCTCTCTGCCATTATCTTTATGCCAGATCCCTACCAACCACAATTACTGTGGCAGTTACTCACAAAGCACCTTTTCATCTCATCTTTCCTTAGAAAATAATTTCATTGTGGGAATAAAAAAACAAACCCAAAACCTGGTCCTTTGGGCAGGAAAGAAATGCAGACTGTTTCACCGCTCAATTCCTTCTTACTGCTCTAAACTGCATTAGGGAATTCCCTCTTCCCAACACCCATGACAAACACTGCATCTCATCTTCCAGTAAAAAATAAGCTGCTACAAGAGCAACTGCAAAACCTGGATACACCACATCCTAAATGAGGGAAAAGAATGGAGGTTGAAGCTTACTCCAGGTTAAGGAAGAGGCTATGTGTCTAGGAGGTGAACAGCATCAAACATGCACTGGAAGCAGGTAGCTCTCCTCCTCTGCTGGAGAGAAAAAAAGGGAGAGGGGGTATGAAAATCCTCTCTTCCCAAAATACGTTAAAAGAGTTTGCAACATTCTCTACTCTCTGATCTCCATTATTTTATAATGTCTCAAACTAAGGCAGAACACCAACCATTACTGTTTTGCTTTTACTCTGGAGCAGCTGCACTGGCAGTCCAATGCAGATGTGTTACCTACCTAACAATGGAAGTAAAACAGGGTAGTTGTAAGGCATCACAAAGAGGTTTACACAGGTTAAAGTAGTGCTTGCTTTTAAATATCCAAACGGGTGGCCAAGTTCACTGTATTTTCCACTGCTACTCACAAATACCTGACAAAGAGAGATTGCTGTATTAGAATGAAGAATGTGAAGAATATTAAGCATGGGGCATTTAAAAATTCAAATCAATCTGAATCCAACTGCATTAAGACAGTAAATTATCAAGCACAGACAAATCTGAACACATCAGGGTGAGTATGGACTTATATTCCCCAGTCACAAAACTGAGACATGTAGCATTTAGTGTACACCCAGTAAGTGTGGAAATGCTCTTCACAGAGTAATCTTTACTGCTTTAGTGAAACTACTGTGAAGTGATGCCCTGAAGTTTTTGAAATTATTTAAAATAGGTTAGGGGACATCTGTTGAAGGAATGTTAAAATAAACAAGCTATTTGAAATCAGTCTTCTGACTCAAAAAATAGCACAAGTAATATTTACAACACTGATAAAAATAAATTCAAAGTGTTTTTAAGCATAGAAATTAAAACAACCACTCAAGAAATATCTTGATTATGCCCAGTGCCAACATTCTTAAAATTGACTTTATTTTTTTAAGTGCACATATATGAGGGTCTTAACCCTGAAAAGCAATACATGTAAACAGTATTTGAACAGGATAAAAATGGTAGATGTTCTTGACTGAGGCAAGCAAAATAACCCACATCTAAGTCAAAAATAGTTTTCCTAGGGAAAAAAAAACAACCTTGCAGCAAATAGCAAGTGGTTTTCCTCTGTTTTTTCAGGGCATAAAGAACAACTGGGTTTTTCACATGGTTTCTATGACAATGAGCCTATTTCTCTGATTTGTAAAAGTCTGATGTGTAGCTAGGAGAAGAAAAGCAATTTTTGAAAAACAGCACAGTAATTTTAGTAACAGGCAAATAATGTACCTATGAATGTTTAAAGGACATTTTTGAAATTAGGTTTTTTTCAAGTAACTTAATTTTTCTTCTGAATATGCATGTCATATTTTCAACTAAGTTGTAGTATTTTTTAGGGATACAAAAACAGAGACACCAAATTCACCTTTCCAGCTGAAGTAGCATACTAAGCACATTCCCGGTGTACACATTAGGCTAATATTTAAAAGAACACCACCAAGAAGGAAGCCTGATTTTACAGAGGACACAGAAACTTATAAAAAAATTACAAAAGGAGCATGTGACAAAGGATTTCAGCAACAGAACTTCGACCTCTTCAAGGCCAATCTAGCCAACAGGATCAACAGCTTCCATTAAATTCCCATTAGCAGCTTCAACCATCAAGTAAAAATGATTTGCAGCTGTTCATTAGGTGACATGATGGAAACTAGTGCTGGGTTTTCCCTGTAAGCAAATGGAAGCCTGCAGAGAATTTCAATTTAGCCAGAAATGGAACCTGGGGGGCATATTTCTTAGCAAAATGAGATGGACCTAGAAAGAGAATTAAATGAGATTACAAAGCCTGTGGAGGGAACACTCAATTCTGACTCCTGATACTTCTCTTAGAAAGGAGGTAAGTGAAACCTTGACATGTTTCTTCTCATCTGCTGCAGAGTTTAAACTAGACCCCAATTCTCCAGGCTTGCAAAGACTGAAGTACCTCAGATTACCCATTACATTTTTAGAATCAAATAAAGGGCAAGTACCTGCCAGCAGGTATGGGGAGACTTCCGTTCCAAGATGTACTGGGTGAGAGGTGAAGGCTCAAGCTCATACTTGTCAAAAGGAAGCTTGTCTATGACCATGGGTTCGCAATCCACACAGGAGAACCTCACCACGGGGTGAGCTGTGCGTGGAGGCTGAAAGGGAGGGAAAAGGGTATCAATTTTCACATATTTATGGTAAACAAACCAATTCTGTTAAAAACATCCATAAGCAGGTTTTTCACCATCCTATAATTCTTAAAACATTCAGTTTCCACAATATTCCTTCAAAGAGAATAAAACACAAGCTCCCATAACAGAATATAGATTAACTATTTCTCTAACTGAAAAAAAAAATGCTCACACACTGATATATTCTTCCCACTAAGAGAAAAACATGGTTAATATGCCACTATTTATCTTTATATTTAAAAGCCTTCATGTCAAACAACTACAACAACACAGACAGGTTTAAGGGAAATTTCAACTCTTCTTCCCAACTTGAAGTTCACAGAAAAACAGATATGAGACGGTGCTCAATTCACAAAGAATCTCTCAAAGAATTCTTTACAAATCTCTTTCTTTTTTTTTTTCCTCTTCAATCAGGAGGTGGGAGCAAGGGGAATGGACAGACAGTACCTTGTGCACTTGCAAAGTGCAGGAACAGAACACGCCTAACAAGAGAGATGTTTAGAAAGGCTAATGAGGCATGCCAAATGTATGATCATTTCAGTAAGAAAAGGAGAAATTAATACTGTTTTCTCCTCATTTTCTGCAGTAGCTCTTTTGTTTCAGTTTTAATTCTTCCTGCTAGTGAAAGAAGAGTCCACACATAAAGTAATACTAAGGAAAAAAACCCATAGTTGATCTTTCAAAAACAAATACTCCTTTTTCCATGTAAATGAATTTTATAAAGCTTTGATTAAAATTTAATAGGCTCACTATGATTTGTGGTACTTGAAGTAACTTACAGTTCAATTTTATAACCTTTAAAAACCATTCAGCAAATTAACTAACCGTATACATGGAAGTGAATTTTCTGGATACAAGAAATGTCACAGGTTACAGTAACCACATTAGATGATACCACTCTGTTAAAAACAGTTTTGACCTTTTAAAGCAAAGTCACATCATATTATAAATAAAGTAAAAACTACTCCATCCATTATCTATTTTCAGTCTGTTTAACTATTAGTGTAGAATCCTTTTTTCAGTTCTTATTTTACTTACCAGTGTTGGTGAATTCTGATCAGGCCAAAAAGATTCTGGGATTGGCCAATGCCCCACAGGAACACCCGTTTTAGGGTTAGGCCGTACATAAATGAGTTTATGACAACTATGCCACGGCTGAGAAGTAAATGAATTGATGGGCCTGGATGAATCAACAAGTCCATCTAAAATTTAAACAAAGCAAAATAACAAACAAAAATAAAATGAAAAGCTACATGCATGCATTTGTCTGCTAGCAAAATTTCTGTATTAGCAGCCAATAAGGCATTTCACTACTCTTGTTCCAAAGACACAGATCTTTACATCAGAGGTAGAAATAACCTACACATCCATGTGTATCACAGAACCATCTGAGAAACAATTACAATATTTGCCCTGATCTCCCTTCTGCTCCTGTGGCACAGCCATTACACAGTGAGTGCAGCAAGGCATACTCATATATTATGGAAAATGTATTTGCTGACAGCTCCCACAAGCAGCACCAAGCTACTGCTGCTGGTTCTGCTGTACCTGGAAAGGCTGAGAATTGGCAATTTCATTTTTACAAGGGCTGCAACACTCAGACTCATGCTACTACTAGTGGAAACTCAAAGAGGAGCAAAGTTTCTTGGAGAAGTTGAATCCATCTTGCAGGAAGCAACTTTTGCCATATTTTTAATTACAACAATTCACAGATTCCTTAACCTCACAGCCTGCTGCAAAGGCCAGCATTCCCTGCCAGTCCACTGCAGTGCACCAGCACAAACAACCCTGCACACTGAGGACAAAGAACTTTGTAGCACTACAGATGTAACCAGTAGTTTTCAAAGACTGCTCTTCAAAGCAAACAGCACAGCAGAGATCACCCAGTTAACCAATCTTCCTTGTTTTAAAAAGATTTTACATTACTAGTTTTCCTTGCTTTACACAATTGGCCAGTAACACTGTGGAAACCATGTTTCAGTGACACATCAGTCTGGTTTCTCTGCATTATAAAAGCAGTGATTTTTACAGCTTGGGTAAATCCAATCATATTTCTCTCTAGTTTAGGACTTTCTCAATTCCCATAGAGATGAAAAGTCTTGACATTTTTATACATTCATAGCCACAGTACATCACCATTCACAAAATAAACAAAAAAACCCACCCAAATTTCACCAGTCATTTTGCCACATAGGAGAGAATATTTGGGTCACAAGAGACATAGGAATTTGCTGCTGTGCTGCCCAGCACTGTGTTATAGGAAAGCCTTCTTTAAATAAGCAAAAGGAGAAAACAAACATAGAAAAAGCTGATTCCAGAATGAAAGCAGGAATAAAGCTGGCCTTGCTAGAATGTTCAGGTGATGCTAAAAGCTATTATGTTTTCTGATATTCCAGGATCCTAACTTTCTAAACTGGAACTGGCCAGCCCTTTCCTCTTCCTTTAAGCCATGAACTTCAGCAAATCTGAAGAACTGCTTCATATTTGGAGTGCACCTTCCTCTTTTGCCCTTGATTCACAGAGAGCAAAGTAATTCCTTGTTCTTTTCAGTTTTTCACTCGCAGCTAAGAACATTCACCTGAAACTTACTGTTCTGTGATCAATTAGCAGAATGAAAATGTACAGAAAATTAAGCATTGAGATTGTTTTAAAGGTGTTTAAGTGTTTAAATACACTACTGCTAGATTTAATTATTTTAAGTACAGTCTTGACAACACTGTAATTCAAACTTAAATGCTTCCTGCAAACATTCGCTTTCCTCAGCCATCCAAAAAAAGGTAGAAGGAGTGACACAGAGCCAGCCAGCAGTAGATGATCTATACAAGCATGTGCAGACACATGGCATCATTTAACTTAGCAAGGATCAAACTAACACTTGTAAAAGATGCATCCTGTACACTACAGGGAAAAGCTGGCAGGAAGGACATGGAAGACACTTAAGGACATCTACATACAAACAAAGCATTTTGTTTTAAACATCAGGAGCAGGGAAAAAAAACCCAACAATCACTGTACCTTCTCCAATAGGAGCTGGGTCTGGTCCTGACTTCTCAAAGTTAATAACAACTCCACTTTGGACTTTTTGAACTAAAGATTCTAAACATTGATTCAACATTCTTTGTGTCCGAACACAGTACGAACGACCTATGCAAGAGAGAAGTTACATGGGGAAACAGAAAAGCAAATTTTGAGTAATCTTATTTAAGGAAGATGTTTTATTACCTAAGTCACACTGCCAGGGCTTGCAATTTTATCCAAAAGAACAGCAACAAACTCTGTACAAGTTTATGTAAAAGGCAAAGTACTTTGCAAATGCAATACAACCAAGAAAAAGCACCAAACCCCCACAATCTGCTGAGATTTTACTTGTTACTAAAAAGAGGCCATTAAGGCTCTATCAGGCTGGACCAAGGCCAAGTTTATAGAGGCCCTTAGGAAGGCCTGATTTCACCAAGACTATGTAATCTATCTGCTTTTGTCTACCCAAACCTCTTCCTCCCACACAACAATTTCTCCAAGCTCCAATTAAAAAAAAAAAAAATTCTAATCAACATATCATGCAATAGGCTCCAGAATTATTTTTTTAAAGATTAAATTTAGCTTATCAGCCCTGCAGCAGAATTAACATCTCACTAATAGCAGTCCTGCTCAATTCAACACTTAAAAAAAAAATTAAAAAACCCTTCATGATGAGAAAACCAACCTCCAGAATAACCAAAGAAATTTTCCAAAACCTCCTACTGCATTTAGAAAATGCTCTCACATCTAGATCTGAAATAGGAATATTGCTTTATTTTAAAGTTCGCCTGTGCTACTGGAATCCAAGAAAGCACTTCATGGATTCACATGGACACAGAATAATTCAGACAGAGAAAACAAGAAGAGGTGAAGGTGAATTAAAGGAAAATAAATATTTCAAGGCAAATACCAAATGTGAAGCAAAGCAAAAAAGCATCCAGTTACCTCCTGTAACCTCACACATCTGTGTGATAGCAGATTCATCAGTAGGCACACTCCCAAGCTGCTCTGGTTCAGCAGATGCAGCTCCTGGCAAACGCAGTACCAGAGCAAACAGCCTTTGATCCCAACGGAATGGTTCTTTGGTGAGTTCACTTCCAGGCAAAGGAGAATTCAATGGAAGATGAAGCTGGTAAAAAAAGATTTAAGAACATTTTGCAGTATTTGACAAACAGCTAAAAACATCATATCCAAATTCATTCATCTGTAAAAGACCCCATTTCTCTCCAACCCATTAATTTTTCTGAAGTTCTCATCTCAAAACCTTTACAGACTATGAATTTAGGGGCTGGACTGTGACAGGATAGCTGGTTTCTATTCTCTATAAAAACAGGTCAACAATGAAGAAGTACAATTAGCAGGAAAAAAACAATTAATAGTCATCTCAGCATAGCATCAATTTGCACAATCATAACCTGAAATAACTTGATTCAAGTTTACCTCCTCTTGGACTCCAGCTGTATTTGTCAGTTTGTTTCCATCTGTGATGGTAATCAAAATAGATGGCTCCAAAAAGAACGGATTCCTTCCCTACAGACAAAAGCACAAGAATGCTAAGAGCAACCTTAACACACAGGCTCAGAGGCTTGTACTTTGGTCATTATAAAATAAACAGTAAGATAAGCAATCTTTCAAAATAATCCTGTAATTTTTTAAATAGGTGTGGAACCACACAAGATGGGCTACTCCTGTGTGTCTACAGTTGGGGCATTTATACTCTGCTTCTTTGTACTTCAGTAAGGAAAAAAAATGCCAGCATTTCCCAGGGTCTTTTCAGTAGCCATAATAAGAAAAAAAATTCCCAGTTCAAGCTCTTACACAGAGCTATCCAACATTAAAAAAAAAAGATAAATGCAAAAATGAACTTGAACCACCAAAATCCCTCACCAACTATAATTTAAAAGACCCTAGAAATATAAAAGACAGAAGACTATATAGATTTGTTACCTGTCCATAATTGTCTATTCCAGACACTAATCTATTGAGATTTAACAAGTCAAACGATGACCTGAGTGCCTGACCAAGGGTTGTTAGTCCTGAAGCCTGAAGGTTTTTCAGTTCATTCATGAATGTTGCATGGTTTTCCTTCCATCCAGCCTGTTACATAAAACAAAAAAGCTTATTATTCTAGCAGCAAACTGCAATCAACTGCAAGTTGGCATTTATCTCTCTTCCCAACAAAAATTAATTATATTCCTGATTAACAGATGCACTGCACCATTTATATGCTGCACACACCGAATCCAGGTATGCACAACTTGATGTGAAACATGGTTACACCTACAATGGGAGACTCAAGAAACACACGCTGCTAAGCAATGGAAAAACTTTGCATTACCAT
This sequence comes from Hirundo rustica, assembly GCF_015227805.2. Taxonomy (NCBI): domain Eukaryota; kingdom Metazoa; phylum Chordata; class Aves; order Passeriformes; family Hirundinidae; genus Hirundo; species Hirundo rustica. Next base: position 7,190,038 of record NC_053487.1, on the reverse strand, counting down.
GAAAATTGCTGTAGAGATGATGCTGTTAATAGAAGTATTTGGGTTCAGCATGTGAATATTTTTTAGGAGAAACTGCAAAGTTTGGAAATCAGAAATGCAGCTGCCAAAGTAACAGCAAAGGTAAAACCAAGATAAAAGCAGCATAATGTCGCTGCCTCTTCTGGCATATACCCATTCCCTTTTTGTCCTTTCTTCCATAAATTAAGCCTGGAAGGAAAGAAAGCAGCTGCAAACACCCTATGTAAGAATCAAATCACTGTTTAGTGTCTCAGTGTAACAGCTTAAAATTTTGGAGGTCTTTAAAAAAGTTATTGCTGACAAAGCCTAGGGATCAAAGGAACAGCATGTTATGTGGATAGATCAGTCCAAGCAAGCACTCTGGACCCTCTAGTAAGCAGGCCCAACAGGTGTGATTCTCATACCCTTCCCTTAAAAGTGGTTTGCTGCACAGTTGGGAAACTATTTTAGAAAAGACCAGCTCACAGGGAATTGGTACAAGATTTAAAGATGCCTCATCTAAAACAACCAAAGCTTGAAAGTCCTGGATATTCCCATAACTCTCAGCCTTGCTATTATACCATACTCTCCAAGCCACTCCTGCAGCAAGCAACCATTTATTCCCCCAGGCTCACTATCATCTGGCACCAGAGACATTCCCGTATTCCACCAGGAATCCCAGCTATGCAGACATGGAGAGGATCATTTCAGACAGCCTGACTTTTGCTGGGACAACCTCTGAGCAACACATCCTCCAGGTGAAGCAGGTTCCCCCTGTGCACTGGGCTCAGCAGCAACCACCTGCTGCCTGTGCCGAGCTGTGCAAGAACACAGGAGGACAGGATTTTCCTGTGCTTTTTTAAGCACCTCTATCCCATTGCCAACCTTTAGTACACACTGAGGGCTCTGTAAATGGTCTTAGGATAGACATGTTCAGAACCATAAAAATGTAAGAATCAAGTAGAAAGGACATGTGATGATCAATACTTCTGTTGAGTTGACAAGCCTAAGCTGGGTGGGTTTCTTATCAGAATGGAGAATTATCATAAGATGATACAACAAAAGCATTTTCATCAAGTTTAGCTCCCTTAACCAGTTCTTCAAGCTTGAGATTAATGCAAGGGATACAAGAGAGAAAACTCTGCAGTGGGACAAAGAAAGAACAGGCTTTCACCAAGATTGGTTCAGCTTTATGATTAAACTGCCCTGGAAGCTCAAAAGAACCAGGTAATTCTCAATAAAACACCATCAACATTGACACACAACTACAACTTAAAATATAGCATCTAATCAGTAGAGCCACAGCAACCTCCCACACCTGTGCTCAGCTCAAAGCAAAAATTAAGTGCAAGCATAGGTGGAGTAAAAGTGACTCAGTTAATGGTATTTTTTCAGTTAAATAGCACCAAATCCCAACAAGATGCTTTGTCTTATCCTAAAAAAGTTTTTCTTAAACAATTTTAAACGAACAGTTACCAAAACTGATTTGTCTGAATTCTATGGACCCATAAATGTAGGTGAGACTGCTCCCTTTTGTCTGGTAAAATCACCCATCAATGAGTCCATCAATGTTCTTGGGAACAGCCAGGCTGGAGTTCAAAGTGTTTTCCAGCAAAGACCATTTGTGTTAGTTACAAAAGCGCATAGGGGAACAAATAATTTACAAAGGAAACACTATTCCCAGTCTACATTTCTTGATTTGAACTCCAATGAATTTAAGAGTATTCTTTATAAAATAAACAGTAAGAATCTTCAGTGATATTTGGAGATTCTGCTATCTTCCTGTTGTGAAAATGTTTGCTCAGCTTCCAGCTCTCTGTTTGATCTCACTGCAGTGTGGTCAACTGCCTGCAAAATAAAACATGTACCATTTCCCGGGGCAGAAGTAGGGAAGCTGAAGGTACAAGGAACAGCTGATCACCAATGGTTGGCTGTCCAAGAAAAATATTTTTCATTTTACAGCTCTCACAGGATCTTTAAAGATAAAGCCAAGGAGAACTGTACCTTTGAAATAAACAGAGTAAAATGGAAGAAGTTCTCATAATGAGAACAAGAGCAGCAAATGCAAGATTTCCATATCCAGCTCTAAATAAAAGTCTGATTAGTTAATGTACTGCATTCTCTACCTTATCCTCAAAAAAAAAAAAAAAAAAAAAAAAAATCTTGAATCAAAAACATTTAAATCAATGACAAGAAAGTGTATTTCTGTAAAATGTTTTTCTTCAGAAAGACTCAAGCCAATGTATACAATGAAACGTATTTCAGGGACAGAAACTCTAGCCCCAAAGAAGCCTGTACATTCTCCTTTCCATATATACAGTAGGAACATTCTTAGGGCAAAACAGAGTCAAGTACCCAACACCAAGCAGATGCACAATGAGTTCACGTTAAAGTGATTAAATAATAATCCTTCCTAAATTCAAAATACTGCCATTAATGCTGCATACAAAAAAGAAACCACTGGCTCTATTTGCCATGAGAAACATTAATGACCAAAAAATCCCAGCCAAAACCCCACAACCTTAAAGGACCAAACACAAACATATTCTACAAAACTATGTATCCTCTACAGGTCAGTAACTAAGAAGTCAGAACTGAATATTAGTTATTTCAGATGTTTATGAATCAATTTGAACAGAATAGTTTCTTCTAATCTTCGATATTACATTTCGACTTAGTCACTTTTATGCTCAGAATTTATTAATAGCAATCTGAGCATCCTTTACCTTGCCAGTATGTTACTGGCCTTTCCTTTGATAATTTATATGAACAAATAATTTTAGACACTAAATACATACCAAAATACTTTCAAAGATAGGAAAAAACAAGTACTAAAATAGAAAATCTCACCCTCTGCTTATGCCAACAACAGGCAAAAATGCACTGTCATTTGGCCTTCTGCAAGCTCTGGATACCATCCTACAAACCACTCAGATTTGGAAGCATCACACCACCTTCCAGCTCCTGGCTTCGGCCTTTGCGAGCAAATCATGCTGACAAGAAATAACATATTTCAAAAGTAACATTTTTCACTGGTGACTTAGTTTTCAGACAAATCCATGCCCTGCTCTGTATTTCACCACACAGCTACAGAAGTATTTCAGCTGCTCCAAGAAGCAGATAAGGTCAAAACAGCTTATTTCGGCAGGACAAAGGCCCAGATTAACGAGAATTCAAACACCGAGGTGAAAAATCCAGTGAAGAAAAGGAGGCTTTATTTAGACCAAGCAGAATCAGGACTAACTGAACATCAAAAGAACAGAGTTAAGCAGCAAAAGAAAATCTTGGTCAGAGTCAGTAGCTTAAAAAGACCTTCAAGACTCAGGAAAAACATAAGATTTTAGTTGCAAGAGACTAGAAAGAAAATCTTATAAAATGTTGAAGCAGGAGTTAAAAAAAAAACAAAAAACACTCCAGCCCACCTTTATCATATAAAAGGGGGCAATATCGACATACAAGTAAAACAGTACCAAGTTTTGAACACATGCAACACACAGATCTTGAAATCTCAGCTACACTGGCTTATCTGTCAGGTTTACTGGTCTTATTGTAGTTTTTTTATTGGTTCATTGTTGGTTTGTTCTGGCTTTGATTGGTGATGTGATTTTTTCTTTTATTCTTTCCAACTATTTCTTGGCGCAGTTTGGTCAGCGGGTAAAAAAAGGGGCAGAGCCAAAGGCTGAGCATTAGAGCACAAGAATTCCAGGTCCAAAGCTGTTCCCAGTTTCACCAGCTTCAGGAAGTCCAGGGATGTGGTGCTTTGGAGGCTGCAAGTCTTCATCTTTAGGGCTTTTAATAAGCAATGCTGTAAGACTGAACTACATAGCTTATTGTTCACTGGATTGCTTTCAGATCTAATTCAAAAACTGCAACATTACTAAAAATAATCTTTCAAGAAGACAATTTGCAATCCTGCATGCCAATCAATCTTTCAAGACAATTTGCAATCCTGCATGCCAATCACAACAGCCTGTGTTACAGTAAGTACACAATATTTAGTCAAATATACAGATTTTTAAGAATTCTGCTAACGTTTCCCTAGAAAGAACAACTGCATTTCAGATACTACCACTTGTTTGAAGTATTTAAGTTTCTCAGTAATTCAAGCTATTATTAAATGCACCCATCTTAGGAAAACAGACTAGCTTAAGACAACATGCCTGTGGCATCCTGTTGGAGTCCTAGAAACTTAAGAGTTTGGGGTTTTAGTGTATAATAATACATATGAGTCAAGATGGAGGATTTTGGGTGTTGTCTTTGTTCTTCTTCTTCACTGTTGGAGTCCAGGACATTCCTTTGGCTGCCCTGGAGGGTCAGAGACCTGGACAGGGGGGTCTGGGACCCTGGCACAGAGCCCAGAGGGACACTGGCTTTGATCCCAGTCCATGGGAAAGGCTTCCTGCACTGTGGGATGGATTGCAAGCCACGGGAGTGTGAAAGATAGTAGTTTAGCTTATCACAGGGTGAAAAAACAGTAGGTTTGGGTTTTTAGTATGGAAGTGAATGGGAGCAAGAAGGAGGATTTTGGGCGTTGTCTCCTGCTTCTTCTTTCTTCTTCCCTCACTCCATTTTCTGCAGTGACGGTGGCACAAAGTAGTTTAAAGAGATTGGGTCAAAGTAGGGATGACCTGTTTAGTATAAGTGATAGGTATTGGCAAATAATGATAAATAAAGAACATGTAACAATTAGTATAAAAGATAGCGACAGCCCAGTGCAGGAGGAGTCGACAGATGCCCGAGCAGCTGCACCTTAGTTGGGCACTGAGAAAATTATAAGATAAGAAAAAATAAACGAAGCATGCAACCTTGAAAAATCAGAACCTGAAGACTCCATCTCTTTGTTACGTCTGGCTCAGGGCTTTGCAGAAGGCGAAAAGACTCTAAAACCACCTGAATCTCGGAACAAAAACCGAGACTTCACCTTCGTCCTTCTTCTTCATGAGTTTGGGTGGTTTTCTGTAATAGGGTGAAAAAGGTCCACATTGCAGGCCTTGGGTGGTCATTATTGAGTCAAAACCATAAATAATATAGGTGTCACCTTGGTATTGGGTAATTATTGCTTAAATAACCTTGGAAAGAGTTAGAAGCACTCCATTTTACCTCGTTTCCCTAGCTTGCTAGTTAAGCTCATGGCTCGTGAGCCTGTAAATATTGTAAATAGATAAGATATAATAAACATTCCAAGTCCGAACTCGACATTTTCGTTTCCCATGTTATTCATCCTGACCTTGGCAGAGAAGAAAAGAAGCAAAACCCGTCACAGCATCCTAGCTTGTCAGTGGCAATCATTTGGAAAAAATAAGGTAAGAAGAAAAATCCAGCTGTTGAAATCTGAAACCACTCCTGCTATGGAATTTCCAAGTACCATAGGAAGACAGTGAAACCAGCAGATCATTTTGCATCCCAAATCACTAGAATGATTCATTTTTAAATTACCTTTCTCTTCACTAGTGACTGTATACACGATCACAACTCAGACCTACTCATGTCTGACCCAAAGTCAAGCAAGTGTTTCTTTTGTACAGAAGTGAATTATTCTTTTGGACACCCTACAATGCAAGGGGCTGCTTCCCCCTGCCAAAGTATCTTCACCTCTTTGTAATCTCCAGAACTCAGCCCCAGCACTGCTCAGTGGGTTCTGCAGCAGGGAATAACCTCCTATGTAGCCTTGAGCTTCCCTGCCTGAGCACCGGCAACTTTGGGATAGGAGTTTTAGCAAGCCAAGACTGTCTTGGTCACCCCAGTTCTGCCACAATAAAACTCAGCAAACAGGGAGAGGGAGAGGTGCTGGCATCATGTGTCCCCCTGCTCATGAAGGACAGTTAGGTAAGGCCGCTTGTCAGTACAGAGCAGCCAACGCCCACGCTACTCCCACGTGTTTGATTTGTTGCCTAAAGATTTGCTAGCTAAAAATAGCACACAGGAGAAGAAAGGCACTGACTACACTATGAACACCAAATACATTTTTATCTAAGATTTTTCATGTCCTAAAATAATTCAAAATCATATGACCTACTAATCACCTACTAATTTCATCCTCACAAATGTGGTCTGTGCAAATGGGGCAGGAAAACAGCTCTAAGAGACACAGACATTGACTACCCTCCAAATACTTATGAATGCCATTTTCAAGGCAACAGAGCTCTCAGGTTTTCTGTACCTTTGGCTGCAAAACTCTTCTCTCATTTCAGCACTTCTACTCTCTAGTTTGTTCTGTGCAACACACCAGTCCTGTCACTGCACAGCATTAAACAGCCCATAGCAAAGAAACTCCCAAGATCAATTCTTTTTTGTTCTTGGCACAGGAGAGCAGCACAGCACCCACCTCTCGTATCTGAGATCAGCACAGCTCCAGCACAGAACGATACTGGCACACAGGTCTGAAATCAGCTTATCACTGAGGGGTGCTGAACGCAGGGTGCAGCCAGGACTCACTGGTTGCTCCAGGAGGTGCACACTGCTGTCTGCTGTGAGACCTGCCAAAGACCCTCCTTCTCAGTTCTAATCTGAGGAGTATTTTAGCAGGTAACCAATTCACAGGTTTAAACTACTCCCTCAATAATCCCACAGAGCAGTCAAGTACAGTGAAGAGTCTACAGAAGCATCACTTGGTCCTCTACATCAGAGCTAGTGAGCACCAGGTCAGAGTGTTTAGGCTAAGTATTGTGAATACTAAGTTAATTGTTTCTGTCTGTAAAGTTACTTCTGCTGCTTTTGTAGGACACTCAAACTGAAAACTATCTGTCCTGGTTTAGGACACTATCCATCAAAAGTGCTTCTTTAAATCCAGTGGGGACTTTTTGGAAATTTATTTTTTTAAAAAGCCCTTAAATTCTAGTCAAATAAAACATCACAAATGCTTAATATGCATAAAATGTCTCCAAGAGACCAGAGATGCATAAACTGCTTTAAAACATCTTTAGAAAAAAACACATCTTAAAAAAAGAAGACACTGGAGTAGATGATTCCTTTGATCCCACACAGCTGATACACTCTGACACAAGATTTTTAGCAGAAAGCTGTCACTTTGCACACCCCTCTATCTCCATCCAGCTCCAGGCACAATTCTTCATTTTCTCTGGGACACACTATGTACCTTGATAACACAGAATCTCTCCTCCCCTCACCCACACTATTTTTCCCTACACAGCTGGAAACAGTGCAGGGAAGGTGTCATGCACCTTCAGGCCCGTGGGCAGTGCACACAGACAAGGCAGCTGTCCCTTGGGACACAACAGCCACACTATGGCCCCTCCTGGACACTCACCACTCAGTGCCTGCCTGGGGAGCATCCTCCAGTTTCACTTCCCCTCAAAGCAATCCAGGCCTTGCACTCCAAGGAAGGGCTGCAGTGTGAACTGAGATGCCCAGAAGATCCCCTTCAATTGCACATTTCTAAGTTGAACTCTCCTGTACTTGCACCCATCAGACGAAATAATTTCTAAAGACAGATCAAACCAGTTGGTTTTCTAAAGCACATTAGTGAATGTGAACTGCATTCTAGCACAGTATGTGAGTACCCGTTTTTATTACAGGCAGTCAGATATACAGAAAACTATTTCATCTTGTATAGAAAGAAGTATTTCTCCATGAAACCTTAAAATAAAAAAACTCAAAGAAAGCTCAGTCAAACTACACCATGTGGTTCACTGTCCTTTCAAGACAACTTCACCTTTAAATAAGACACAAATGCTTTTCCTTCAAGAAGAATTCAAGATGTTTATGTTAAGAACCACTCAAATAATCTTTAAGCACAGCACCCCTGCAAAACACTTGCAGAGAGGTTCTTAAGCTCCAGTTACAAAACAAGTACTGGGGTCTTTTGTTAATAACAGCATTTAGAGAGAAGCAGCACCTTCTTCTATAGGAATGCCAAACGCAGATGCTGTATGAACAACTCAAAGCTGGAAACTGCTTGGAACCAAGAAATAATAATCAATGCCGAGCAGAAAGAAAAAAGCCTACGCTACCTTTTTATTTATTACCTGCTGCTCCTGCTTCAACCCATCTCTGGAATTACCTTTTTGGTCAACAGTATTTAATGTATTTTGACAGTTACTCTCAATGCACTTTTTCCTGTACAAGGATAAAAGGAAACATGCAAAGAAAGAAAAGTATAAATACCCGAGAGATCATGGTATCACCCTGTTCCAAAAAGCATTCTTATTTAAATAGAAAAACACTATCCAGTTAAAAAAGCACCTATTTCTGAGGAACACTCGAGAAGCCAGGATATTTCAAAACAGAGCTGAACCAGAACAAGCTACATTTCACACAACAGCTTAATGGAGAGGGAACACAGAAGTAATCAGTTTGCAGCCTTAGCACAGTAAGCATAACAACAGGCTCCATGCTCCTGTTCAGCAGCATAGCACTTATTTCAGAAATAACATTATAGGTGTATCTTATCCAAACACTGTAGAGAGGGCAACTGCTGAAATGTGGAGGTTTCAATCAAAGATTTTCAGCTACTCAGTGCCTGTTACTCTTTCAGACTATCAAATACACTTTCAATACCAGACAGCCCCAGCTCTGTCCTTCTGGTCCCTTCCTACACTCAGCATGGCTGGAGAAGTCACAAGGAATAAAGACAATAACTAAGAGGTTACAGAGTAGGTGCTATCAACACAAGGGATTCCTCACTGCACATTTTTGGAAATCAAGTGGAAGAGCATTACTGATAATACTCTAGCTTTACAGCCCAGAGCTGAAACAACACAATATGATTCATGTTTATTTTGCAAACTGCCACAGTCCTTCCTCCTTCCTTCCAAAAGCACATCACAGAACTAGAGCAGCACACCAAAGTGCTACAGGTATTGCAAATTTACTTCAAAACTCAAAGTAAATCTAGAAGGAGTCATGTTATCACCAGCTTTCCTCAATTCATGTCTGAAATGCTGTTCAAGGCACTGCTGAGGAAAAGAAATACTTTAGATGACCATTAAATTCATATACTCACTAAAATATCAACTAGCCAGCCTAGCAAATAACTTCACCCTGATACAGCCAAAAATACACTGGTGGCCCTGGGAACATTACTATTGGTCAGATTTTTATTTCAGATGATGACAAGGTTAGATTTCTTTTTAATGCAAGAGTCACTTGGACCAAAAGTAACTACCTGAGCTTAAGTTCTTTTGATTAGAGAAGGCTCCCCCAAGCCAGGCCCTCTGAGTGCAGGGTACATCGTCCCGATCCAGAGCTCTGGTCCCACCACATCCCAGCCTGGGAGCACCATTGGGAGGCCTGGCAGCAGCTAAAGGCACCAAGTGTTCTGCCTCAACAGATGCACATTCTCCCACAAAGCAGAGCTTAACTTTTTTTTTAATTAAAACTCACTGGCTGAACCATTAACAAGCTATGAAGACCAGTGCTAATGCATTATACTCACTTAGAAGTGCATGGCAATACCAGCTTAACCATACTGTAGATCTTTGTTTTCTGTCCAATTAATTGCTCAACATCCATCTTACCAAGATTCTTACTTTTTTAAATATTATTTCACACGTTTAAGATTTTAAAAGCATCTGTGAGAACACAGACAAATCAACAATTGCCTTATCTTTAAAATGTAAAATTAAGGAGTTCTGAACTGTTAGTTTTTTTAGTCTAGAATTACATCTAGTGCTGCTTATCCTGAAATTTGCATAGATACACAAGGAAAGAATCATAACTGGGTAAATTGTGAGATAGAAAATTATAACAATAAAAGTAATAATAGCTATTTTAAAATAAAACAAGACTTGTTTACTTATCTGACAATAAGCAGTTGAAGTTTCAGAGATCCTTGTCAATCTCAGTTCTTACACTAAAAGAGATTTTGTTTTTCCAATGCTCTGATGAGTGAATATACAGATCAATACAAGTTTATGGAAAAATACAGATTCTGATCTGTACAATAACAGTTTCTTTACAAGAATGTACTTTTTTCTTGGCACATTCCTAAAACCTCGATCCTAGAACATGCTGCTTACAGCTGAAATTGATTGCTACGTGATTTCTGTATTCTGTATTCCGAAATTAGCCAGAAAAAATACAAAGCAAAAAAATTCCTTTCAATTATTGCCTGCTATATTTTCAGGGGGTGTAAAAGCACAGTAGTTACATTATTAAGAGGTGCACTGTAAGAATAAAGTTTAAGAAAGAAGAAAAAAATTCCAAGACTCAATCTACAAGAGTGAATTACTTAAGTGGCAATCTGCATTTAAAATTCAGAACAGCACCAGCTGTTCTTTCCATTGTTTTTTTGGGTTTTTTTTAGTTGGTTGTTTTTTTTTGGTGGGGTTCTTTTTTGTTGTTTTTTGGGGGGTGTTTTTTCTTTGTTGTTTTTTTGGTTGGTGGGGGTTTTTTGTTTTGTTTTTTTGTGGGTTTTTTTTGGGGGTGGGGGTTGGTAGCATATATTATGAAATAAAATCAAGGATACAGGCATTCAAAATACAGACAGTGAAGAGAATCACTAAGGCTGAAGCCATCTGGAACCTTCTGACAGGGCCCTTGGAATTTCACTACTCCCCCCTCCATAAGCACTCAGCCCCAGATCACAGGTCACATGGTAACAGAACGGGCTTTTTCCCACTAGATCCCAGCTGCCTGAGGTATGAGAACACTGTAAGCGAGAGCACTAAGTCATATCTTTTCTAGATCACAGTGTGACATTAAATTTGAAGAATTAGGGATTTTTAGGAAAGTTAAGATAATAAGTTGCTGAATTAGCTGAAGTAGATAGGTAAGCTTTGTTCTCAGTTAACAGAAGCCAGATCTTAGATAAGATATCCCAGATTTAGTAACTCATTGCTTGTCAGCTTTATGTTTGTGTAGCTGTGCTTGTAATAAAAACAAAATGTGGTCAATAGGACATAAGATAGCTGCAGATTTCCTGCTTAAAGGACCCATTGAACACAAGAAACTACAAGTTCTACCAAGGATTCATTTGTCACAAATGCATTGAAAAGGTAGAAAGGTCAGGACGAGGAAGACTCATCTTACTTCCTCATTTTGGGTGACCCCTCCCCAGAATAGACCCTAGACTCATTTTAGGAAACAAACTATGCATGCTTAATAGCCTTTTTTGCCAATTAGCATACAAAGCAGGGAATGGGAGGTGACAGGGGTATGAATATGTACTTGTATTTTGGGTATTCAACACTTTTGTAAATAAAAGGCTTTGTAATTACCTGTGAATTTCACAGTGCGAATTAGGGAACTATCCCGACAGCTGCCCGGCCGTAATAAACATACACTTTCTAACTTTAAACTCTTAGAGAGTTTGTGTCCATCACAGTTGGGTATCGATACTAGATCAATACCCATATTTCTTTAATAAGTCATTTTGGCGAGCCAGGCAGGAGACTGCTCTCTCTGGCCGTGGGGCCAGTGGGGTCCAGGACCCCTCTGGGTGCCCATCCGGAATTTTCTGGGAAGAGGGCTCCTGCGGTCCCACTGACTACACGGGGAAAGACCAGAACCTGCTGGAACTACAGACAAAAGGTATGTTTATATTTGAAAAGAAGTACCTTGGTATAGGCAGTTGGTAAGACACTGAGAGACGTCTCGTGCACAACATACGCCTCTTGGGTTTGTTTGTAAAAGTTGTGACAGCTCTGCAGAGCCTGGTGTCAGGGGTTTGGTAGTCCGTGTCCCGTAGTGGGGACAGCGGTAACCAGTTTTTTGTTGTGTCATCTTGCAGTTTAAAGATGCCTTGGTAGTCCGTGTCCCGTGAAGGGGCAGCAGCGGCAGTGAAATAACCGGTTTTGTTGTCGTGTATCAAGAGCAGTGGTAGCTCCGGTTACAGTTTGTAGTTTTAAGGTGAGACATAAACTTTAGAGAATTAAGGATTTTTAGAGGGGTTAAGATTTTAGTTAGAGGTAAGCTTTGCTGAAATTAACTATAGTAGGTAAGTAGGCTTTGCTGAAATTAAAAGTTAGTAATTAACTAAGAGAAATTGAGTTTGGGATCACTCTTCCATATTAGAATAACTGATTACTTGTCAACTTTGTTTGGTTAGCTGGGTTTATAATGAAGAATATTGAAACTGATGAATAGCTTTTAGGAACACAAGACAATTGTAGGCCTCCTCTACCCAGAAACTCATTGAACGGTCATGAAGACATGAAGTGGGAGTCCTACCAAAGGTTCATTTATCACATTTGCATTGAAAAGGTAGAAAGGTCAGAGCGAGGAAGACTTCTTTACTTCCTCATTTTGGGGACCCCTCCCCATGAAAAGGACCACCGACCCATTTCAAGGAACAAACTACGCATGCTTAATAGCTTTTGAGCTAATTACCATATGAAGCGGGGAATGGGAGGTACCAGGGTTATGAATATGCATTTGTATTTTGGGTAGTCAATGCTTTTGTAAATAAAAGGACTCTGTGATCACCTGTAAATTACGGTGTGAATTTGGGAGCTATCCCGCACACTGTCCGGCGCCGTAATAAACATACACTTTCTAACTTTAAACTGTTAGAGAGTTTTTGTCCGTCATAGTTGGGTGTCGATATTAGATCAATACCCATATTTTCTTTAATAAGTCAAAGGTACCTTGACAATCCATAATCCGAGTGGCGAGCCCGTTCTGGGACGCGAAGGGTCCCGTTGTTGGTCCCGGAAAATCCCGATTGCGGCCCCACGTGCGCCGGGTGTGTGTGGTGTGAACGGATCCGTGTTTTGTGGTCTTGTGGTTTTGTGTGTTTGTGTCTTCAGGTGTGGAAGAATTATTGGTGCACCGTATGTATCGTGGTCTGTGAGAGTTTGTGTTGTAAGCGTTTTGATTTGTGTGATTTTGGAGTGTGTTAGTAACCTGTGTAAATGTTTTTAGGAGTTTTGCAAGCTTGAAGTTGTAAAAGCCTTTTGAATTCCCCGCCTGATCAGCGGAGGGATCCCTCTGTTTGCAAGAGCGGAAAGATTTAAAGTGTTAGTTTTGTATCCAGATTGTGTGCTGTAGGGGAATTAGACTGTGTGTGAGCTTGAACAGTGTGTGCATTTGGCAACAAGATTTTGCTGACGTTTTGTTAGGTGTAAAAAGCATTTGTGTAAGTTAAAATTGTTTATTTTTTGAGCTAAAAGGAGTGAGCAGCAGCATGAGGAGGTTTGAAACCCGAGCCAGCCCCAGCAATCGTGGGGGGGTGATTTGTTTCCCTGGTAACCGCAGGGGAATCCAGGCTCTGCAGCCTCAGGCCGCGTCTCTAAACTCCCTGTAAAACTCCCTGTAAAACCCTAAGAAATTTTTTTGGCGAGTGACTGTTTTAGTTAAAGAAAAAAAATAAAAGTTTTTGCTTGTTTGAGAGGCTTGCAGTTGCTAGAGTGTGTGGTAATATTTTAAAATCCTGGTGGTGTAGTCCCTAACCACAGAGGAGTGGAGAGGCAGCGTGGGATCAGGGTTACCCCCCACCTCCTTCTCATGGAGGGATTTGTGTGGGGTGTCCCGGCCGAAATCCGTAGGATTTTTTGGCGAGACCTTGTTGAAACTTCTGGTGGAGTGTGTTTGGGGTCGTGAGGGACCCCTGGCTATTTTCTTTGCGAGCCTAAAACGGTTGGTGTTTGGAGTTGGGTCTCTCTAAGAAAAGGCTTTGATTGTGTGCAGAAAGCAGAGAGCCCAGAACTTATGCCCAGAGCTAGCAGAAATAGCCGAGAAATTTTTGGTGCTGAGAAGCGCAATTGAAGTAGTCTACTTTGTGTTTTGTAACATCTTGGACCAAAAGGGATTCTAAACATGGGGGCAAATGAGAGCAAAGAGATTCCCAGAGGAAGCCCTTTAGGGTGTATCTTAACACACTGGAAAGAACTGGTGGGCTGTGGTGGTACTGAAACTAAGAGGGAGCTTGCTGAGCTTTGTACACAATGGTGGCCATTATATAAACTTGATGAAGGTGTGAAGTGGCCAGTAAATGGTACACTGGACTATGAGACATTATTACAATTGATGCTTTTCCTTCGGCATGAACAAAAGTGGCAAGAAGTAGCTTATGCTGATATGTTTTTCACTCTCAGGAATCATCCCGAGTGGCAAAGGGATTGTGGAATGAGGTCACCATCTGATCCTTTAGTACTGGCCCTTGAAAAGGATAATAAAGCTACTAAAGGGAAGCCCAAACGCTGTTGTAGTACCTGCTCGATAAATCAGAGGTGCACACATCCTGACAAAGTATACCAAGCAGAGGCTTTGGAACAAGAGACAGAAGACATACTTAAGCCAGCCCCTAGGAGGCAGGAAAGGAGGAGGGTGGTGGGGGACGCAAATTCAGAACCATCATTGACTCCAACCTCCCCCACTTCATCTTTAGCTTCATCTTCCTTTGGGAGGACAGCAATTGAGGTAGGGGGTTCTCCACCCACTCCTAAACCCCGGGATCCACCACTGCCTAGCAGTGACAGTGAGTGGGATGAACCTGAACCCCTCCCACCAGGTCCTAAGATTCCCTCACAAGGACCTATAGCATCAAGGACCCGAATACAAACCAGAGAGGTCATACAAGCACCTCTAAGACAAGCAATAACCTCTGATGGGGAAACAAAACTGATTAAGGTTCCCTTTTCCTCAATTGATTTAGAAATTTGGGAAAGGATTGCTAAGGGCTATCGAAGTGATCCAATAGGGGTTGCTAAGAAAATGAAGTTTATGATTAAGCAGCATTCACCTGATTGGGCAGATCTGCAACTGCTACTTGATGCCTTAACAGAAACTGAGAAACAATTAGTTTTGAAAGTGGCTGGAGATCTGGCTGAGGATGATTGTAGGACAACACAGAAGGATGTTAAAGATGTATTTCCCCTTCAAGACCCAGGTTGGGATCCTAATGATGATGAGGAGTTAGGACGGTTAAAGAGATACCAAGAACTGATAGTAAAAGGGCTAGAAAGAGCAATCCCCAAAACCATAAACTGGTCAGCCTTATATGCTATCAAACAGGGCCCCTCTCAAACACCTTCTGAATTTCTAGATCACCTGCGAGACACAATGCGCCAACACACCACCCTGGATCCTGGATCTGATGAAGGAACGTAGCAATTAATAAATTTATTTTTAGGACAATCCACAGGAGATATCAGGCGGAAACTCCAGAAGATCCGGGGTCCAAACAGCCGGAATTTAGAAACTTTATTAGATGAGGCCTGGAGAGGTTTTAGTAACCGGGAAGAAGGGTATAAACAAGGGATGAAGAAACTAGTAGCAGTAGTAAAAGAAGGAAAAAAAGGAAAACGTGGACAAGGTCCACCAAAACAAGGACCACCCCGACTAGGAAAAGATCAATGTGCATTTTGCAAGAAATTTCGTCACTGGAAAAACCAGTGCCCAGAATTAAGAAAGGGTAATGAACATAGAAAAGATGATCAGAAAAAGGAAAAAGTAGTTGCTCATGTAAAGGAGGACTGAGGGGGACCAGAGGGCCCTACCCTAGGGGACCCTCTGGTTATAGTCCAACTTGAGAACAAAGAAAAAGAAGTGAAATTTTTGATAGACACAGGGGCAACATTTTCAGTGTTGAATAAGGCCCTAATACCTATAACCAATGACTATGTTATGGTAAAGGGGGCAACTGGCCAATCTGAAAGAGCTTATTTTTGCAAACCATTGAAGTATAAATTGGGAAAACAGTAGGGCGTCCATCGATTTTTATACATGCCTAATGCTCCATCTGCACTTTTGGGCAGAGATTTGCTAGAGCAACTGGAAGCAAAAATATTCAGAAATGGGGAAATTAGTTTGGAGGTAAAGGATCAACAATATGTAGAACTGTTAAGCTTAATGCTAATAACCAAAGAAATTGAAGTGGCAAGTGAAAAGGAAAATTTTAGGAAAATAATGGATCAAGTATTTCCAGGAGTGTGGGCCTCCAATATACCAGGAAGAGCAAAGAATGCACTCCCAGTGCAAATCAGGCTTAAAGAAGGAGGACAGCCAGTAAGGGTTAAACGATACCCCCTAAAGAAAGAAGATATAGAAGGGGTTAGCCCAATTATTGAGAACTTTCTGCAGCTAGGACTACTGAGAGAGTGTCAATCTGATTTTAATTCTCCTATTCTGCCAGTAAAGAAACCTGATGGGTCATACAGATGAGTACAAGATTTAAGGGCTGTTAACAAGGTAACTGAAGACTTGTATCCAGTGGTTGCCAATCCCTACACCTTGTTAACCCGTTTAACACCTGAACTAACTTGGTTTACTGTTCTAGATCTAAAGGATGCTTTCTTTTGCCTCCCTCTCCATGAAGCCAGCCAGAAAATGTTTGCATTTAAGTGGGAAAGCCCTAAAACTGGAAGAAAAACTCAGCTCACATGGTGTGTGTTACTGCAGGGGTACAAGAACTCCCCCACTATATTTGGGGAGCAGCTTGCAAAGGATTTAGAGTCCTAGGAACCTCCACCAGGAGAAGGACAGTTACTCCAGTATGTGGATGATCTCTTAATAGCCACCCAGACCCAGGAGACATGCGTGGACTGGACGGTAAGCCTCCTAAACTTTCTAGGCCTGCAAGGGTATCAAGTATCCCAGAAGAAAGCCCAAATGGTGAGGCAAACAGTTATTTACCTAGGTTACGAAGTAAGTGCTGGACAAAGGACTCTGGGGCAGGATTGCAAGGAAGCAATATGCCAGACCCCAAAACCTCAGACAGTGAAAGAACTAAGAACCCTTTTAGGCATGACAGGGTGGTGCAGACTGTAGATTTATAACTATGGGTTGCTTGTTAAACCTCTGTATGCCTTGATCACGGAAGGGAGCAGAGATCTTCAGTGGACAAAAGATGCAACTCGAGCCTTCGACCAACTAAAGAAAGCCCTTATGTCAGCTCCAGCCCTGGGACTTCCAGACGTGAGTAAACCATTTTTCCTGTTTTCTCATGAGAAGCAAGGGATTGCCTTGGGAATATTAGCACAGAACTTAGGCCCGTACCGGAGGGCAGTGGCCTATCTTTCCAAGCAACTGGACACAGCAGCTAAAGGATGGCCAGGGTGCCTCAGAGCAGTTGCAGCAGTGAACATCCAAGAGGCACACAAATTCACCCTAGGCCAGAAGATGACCGTGCTAGTATCTCACACAATGTCTACAGTCCTTGAGGCAAAAGGGGGACATTGGCTCTCCCCACAGAGGTTTCTGAACAAGATGATGTTGAAATTGTGGTAGCTAACATTGTGAACCCAGCTTTCTTCCTCAGCGGGAGTATGGGAGAACCAGTGATCCATGATTGCCTGGAGACCATTGAAGCCACCTACTCCAGCCACCCAGATCTGAAGGACACCCCACTTGAGGATGCTGAGACCTGGTTTACTGATGGAAGCAGCTATGTCATCAGTGGAAGAAGACATGCTGGGTATGCAGTTACCACAAGAAAGGAGGTAATAGAGTCTGGACCATTAACATCTACATGGACTCAAGGTATGCATTCAGAGTGGTTCATGCTCACAGAGCCATCTGGAAAGAAAGAGGACTGCTGAATTCACAAGGCAAGAGTATTAAACATGCACAAGAGATACTGAGGCTATTAGATGCTGTACAGCTACCTGAGAGAGTAGCCGTTGTGCACATAAAGGCACACCAAAAAGTGAGCTCTGAATTGGAAGAAGGGAATATGCTGGTGGACAGAGAGGCAAAAGATGCGGCAAAAGGTGAGGTACCTGACAAGGCTGTTGAGGCAGCATTGATTCCAGATGGAAAAATTTCTATTGAAGGTAAGCCAATGTACAATAAGAAAGATAAGAAACTTATCAAGGTAGAAAAGGCAAGTTATAATCAGGAGGGATGGGCTGTAACAGAAGAAGGGAAACTTGTAGTACCCTCCTATTTGTTGTGGTCATTAGTACAGAGGGAACATGAGAAAACACACTGGAGAATAGATGCCCTGTATAACCATTTGAAAGAAAGAATCATGGCCAGGAAATTGCAGGGCACAGTGATACAAGTAACTCATCAGTGTAGTCTTTGCCTCCAAACTAACCCTAAAAATACCCCAAAGCCTAAAGTGGGACAAATTAAGAAAGGTTGTGAACCTGGGCAACAATGGCAAATTGATTTTACAGAACTACCCAGGAAAGGAGGGTATTGTAACCTATTGGTGTTAACTGATACCTTTTCAGGATGGCCAGAAGCCTTTCCTGCCAGGACAGCTAAGGCCCGAGAGGTGACCAAAGCGCTGTTGCAAGAAATAATACCACAATTTGGAGTTCCAGCCACCATATCCTCAGATAGGGGACCACACTTTATTTCAAAAATTGTGCAGCAAATAAGTCTCCACCTGGGAATAGACTGGGATTTGCACACCCCATACCACCCTCAATCTAGTGGCCAGGTGGAAAAGATGAACCATTTGATTAAACAACAAATTGTGAGATTGGGGCAAGAAGCAAATTTGCCCTGGCCTCAGGCTTTCCCATTGGCCTTGTTGCGAATTCGGACAAAACCAAGGGCAAAAGAGAAACTAAGCCCTTTTGAAATATTGTATGGAAGGCCATATGCAGTTCAAGGGGGAACAGCATCCATTCAAGTAGGGGAAGAAACCCTACATGGATATATGGTGGCCCTAAATAAACAGCTTAGAGAAATTGAGAAATATGTGGCTGGGACTCAAAACGGAGAACTAGATGGGCCAGTACATAATGTACAACCTGGGGATTAGGTGTATGTTAAGTCTTTTGCAGAAAAAACCTTAGAACCACAGTGGGAAGGACCATTCCAGGTGCTCCTCACTACCTTCACTGCAATCAAGATCAAAGAACCGAAGGCCTGGATCCATCACTCCCAAGTGAAGAAAGCCCCAGAGGGAATTTGGAAGGCCACACTAGGCAATAATGAACTGAAGCTGAAGCTCACTCAGAACAACAAATAAATGGACTAAGAGTTATTTTGGACATTATGTGGAAAGTTGTAACTATTGTAGTAAATGCATCCAGGCAAACAGACAGCTTCACTTGTGGATAAAGGACAAGGTATGTCTGTCTTAGGACAGCATGCCCCATCATAAAGATAGACAACCAAATTGTGAATGAGACTCAATTCAATTTGTGTGTTTGCAATTTTGTTAGAATTAAGGGATGTGATTTTTTCTTTCAGGTACCTGTAATATCACATCAATATATAAAGGCCAACCTAGCCACTGTGCAGAAGATACTGCCTGTGCCCATAGGAATGAATTTGACTTTAGTTGCTCAATTGTGGAAACATCACAAATTGAGAGAAATCTTAAGAGAAATTATACACCATGACACTGAGACCATCAAAGGGGTTTTTAAAAGGCTTGAAGAACATTTGTCTCATCATTGGTGGGATGTGCTTTTTGGGTGGTCACCGACAGCAACCGGTATACTGAATGCCTTAATCCACCCTGTAGTTGTGCTGCTTATTTTAGTCAGCATAGATTTAGTGTTGTCTGTTGTAATACTTGTTTAGACTTAGAGGATGCTACGATGAGTGGCAGCTTTAACATCACTGTCAAAAGTGTATGGCTTGGTCTTGAGAGACACTAGCTGTACAGCTTGGATAGATGAGGAAGACTCTGTATACTGAGTAAAAGAATTTACTCATTTCAAAGAAGAAGCGGGAATGAGACATTAAATTTGAAGAATTAGGGATTTTTAGGAAAGTTAAGATAATAAGTTGCTGAACTAGCTGAAGTAGATAGGTAAGCTTTGTTCACAGTTAACAGAAGCCAGATCTTAGATAAGATATCCCAGATTTAGTAACTCATTGCTTGTCAGCTTTATGTTTGTGTAGCTGTGCTTGTAATGAAAACCAAAATGTGGTCAATAGGACATAAGATAGCTGCAGATTTCCTGCTTAAAGGACCCATTGAACACAGGAAACTATAAGTTCTACCAAGGATTCATTTGTCACGAATGCATTGAAAAGGTAGAAAGGTCAGGACGAGGAAGACTCATCTTACTTCCTCATTTTGGGTGACCCCTCCCCAGAAGAGACCCCCAACTCATTTTAGGAAACAAACTACGCATGCTTAATAGCCTTTTTTGCCAATTAGCATACAAAGCAGGGAATGGGAGGTGACAGGGGTATGAACATGTATTCGTATTTTTGGTATTCAACACTTTTGTAAATAAAAGGCTTTGTAATTACCTGTGAATTTCGCAGTGCGAATTAGGGAACTATTCCGATGGCTGCCCGGCCGTAATAAACATACACTTTCTAACTTTAAATTGTTAGAGAGGTTTTGTCCATCACAGTTGGGTATCGATACTAGATCAATACCCATATTTCTTTAATAAGTCAACAGTAAGCTCAAAACCTCATTGTTGCATTACCACTGCAAATCACAGTTCCTCCTGGCAAGCTGTTATAAAATATGCAAGGGTGAACAGGGTAGAAGTGTCTGCAATCTTAATTACCTTTTTCCACTGTTAAAATGCAAGCCAATCAGCACTTAATGCTATACTAGTTCTCATCAAATTTAAAAAGAATGAATGCCCATTCTTAAGGTATCACAGATGTACTTTGTGCATATTTTTAGCCACACCACACAGCCAGGGTACAATGCCCAGGCCCTCTTACATCTATATACCAACAAAAAAGACATCTTTTAAAAACCTCCTAAGTGAAACTCAATAACAGCACAAAAAAGGAAGAGGCAGACCATAAAGATTCCATGTAGCAGGAACCACCAACTTCACAGAGCACCTTCCTCCTTACAGAACATCTCCCTACAAAAATATAAAGAAGGAGATCCAACTCAACTGTTTGAGTCCACATTTTAAGCTTCTGTTTTTAAAATAAAAGTGACCTTTGCACTGAGGATGAGTTAAGCCTCTTAATGCAAACATACTGTATTGGATTATGTAACCTAAAAATGTGTATTCTATTTCATCTGCTGAAAGGTGTTTTTTGGGAGATGTTTTATCCTTCTCTTTTAACTCCAGGGGGGAGCAGGGCAGATGCCTTCTGACAATGGCCCAGCCATTAAAACCAGGTGGGGCAGTGTTTCTTATCTCTTTCACCATTCCTCCATCCTCCAGGGGAACATGTTCTGATAATGGGCCATTAGGGCCCACCAATGATATGACACATTCCATCATCCCATTGTGAGATGCTCTACACAGTGGGGGAGGAGCCAGCTGTTCCTAACTAGATAAAAACTGGGACTGAAGGACACAAGGTATCTGGTTTTTCCACTGGACTCCCGGAGAAAAGATGGGACCCATCTTGTCACCACTGGACTTTCTACAGGACCATCTCTACTCCACAGAACCACATCTGTTACCCCAGGAGGACTTATTTGGACTGCTTCCAACACCCTGACCAACAAGGTGCCAGGTTGTATCCCTGACTGTCAGGGTTTTTCCAGGATTTTTTGTTTGCTTCCTTGCTTGATTTTTTTTTTTTTTTTAATATTCCTAGTAAAGAACTGTTACTCCTATTCCCATATTTTTGCCTGAAAGCCTCTAATTGCAAAATTATAATAATTTGGAGGGAAGGGGGTTTACATTCTCCATTCCAAAGGAGGCTCTAGCTTTCCCTGGCAGACAACTGTCTTTCAAAACCAAGACACATCTCTACTTTTGTTTAGTTTATCCTGTAGTCTTAAGGGCTTACATCTTTCAATGTGTCCAAGCCCAAACAAAGAACCAAATAAAAAGATGAAAATATAAACTGCTATAGTCGCTATGAACAACAGATGATGGTTTCCATTCAAGGCCTCTGGCATCTCATCTTTTGTACAGTACAAAGCAGAAACCCACCTCACGTTAAAAAGCAAGTTTTTATTTTGCAGATTCCTGTAGGAGCAGAACCAGTTAAAATATTTTCATTAAGAATTAACCTAGCTACACACACTCGCCCTTCCATGAAGAAAAGCAGCAGGTAAAAGCACAAGTACTTTACTACTTCAAAATTATAATAATAAAAAGGACAGCAAAGCAGAGTTTAGTCCCTCATATCTATCAAGAAGTTAATTTCTGAACTGTTCCTCCATTTAAATTAATTCCTTTCAAAAATTTAATCACCACCTTTAAGTTCTTGTATGAATTTGATTTTTTACAAAATACCTCAATTTCAGTAGGCACAAAACTATCCCTTTTAGAAGAATGAATCATCCTGATTATTACTGCTTTGTTGTTTTTTGGGTTCTTTTAAAGCAAAAGGTACATTACTTTTCACAAAATTCCTCATTATAATGTTCTGTCCTCATTACACCACTTCCTGGAAGAGGATGCTCACTACAACTCACAACCAGGACACGAAGAAGTAAGACAG
Organism: Hirundo rustica; assembly: GCF_015227805.2. Lineage (NCBI taxonomy): Eukaryota > Metazoa > Chordata > Aves > Passeriformes > Hirundinidae > Hirundo > Hirundo rustica. The sequence continues at coordinate 7,167,844 of NC_053487.1, read as the reverse complement.
CATGCTTATGTGCGGTGTCTCTCTCTTGGAGCCCCAGCTCTGTTTTTGCCTCGGCTAGCTTGAGAGACAAACCACAGTTGGAAAGATTTTTCCCAGGGCCCTAAAGATCCCAGAGCGGCTGTGAACCTTTTCCTTTAGAGAGAGCAGGCATCCGTCGATGGCAAAAGGAAAGAGTCTGCACTTGATTCGGGGGGAATCCAGGCTTTATTCAGTCTTTCTCCTGCGGTCCTGCCCCCGCAGGGTCCAGAGCCCCGTCCCAGTCCCTGTCCCCAAGCCAAGAGAGGGATCCATGTGCTTATCCTGGCTTTTATCCAGGGGGAAGGGGCTAAAGGGGGGGATAAGCCACTACCCAATCAGGGGTAAGGTGGGAATGGAACAGAGTTGGATTACATTCCAGTGTGGGAGAATGGGTAGGGAAAAGGAGCAGGGACAAACCTCATGATGATACATTTTCCAGGGGAACAGGGGGGTACAGAAGAAACCATTACAAAACCCAATATAAAAATGAAATACAATATAAACCCAAATAATGCACAACAACACTTATGCGTGTTTAAAAGCATTTTAGCATGTTTTACAATATCCAATATGATGTTTCTCAGGAGCGGGAATGTGTTTTTTAAAGGACACTATAGGAATCAATTTAGTACCTCTATAAGCTAAAAGGGGCTACAGTACTTCCTTGCTTGCTGCAGGGATGCCAAGTGATGATTCCTATGATTTTAGTAAAATAGATTTTTAGATGTTTTCAGATTCTGAGAGACATGCACTGCAGTGTGTAAAATACAAACCTACCACCTGCACCAAGAACCTTCTGCTATGGCCTTACTTTCCAATTTCAAAATAGATGCCTAATTAAAAAAAAAAAAAAAAAAAAAAAAATTGTACACATTCTTCAGTCAGATTTACAGTCAGATTTAAGTGAAAGCAGTTAAATCAAAAGGAGCATGTAAAAACTGTTTGATGGTTATTCCCAAACAGTATCAAGTTGATTTTTCTTTGCCTTCAAACAAAACTAGACAATCAGGATTTGCATGAGTGTTCCTTAAACAACTAACTTCTGTTTCTCTTCCTCAAGTCATTGTGTTTAACAGAGGAAAATCAATTGTTGGCTTTAACCTGCCAGTCATTTCTGCTTGAAGACAGCCTTCTGAAAACACACAAATTTCACAACAAAGCCTCAAACAAGCACCGTGGAAGACGTGGAGGAGAGGTGAGGTGTGTGTGTAGTACTTCCCAGGCAATGGAAGATGTTGGTGCTCAGAAATAAAAATACTTCTGTAACTGACCCAAAAAGTGTATAGTGGTAGAACAGGAATGGTTATCTCTCGCCACTGAACAGGTACAAAACAGTCTCCTGAATTAGTTATCAAGAACAGACACTGTGTGTACTGCTTACATTTCATCCAGTCCCTCAGTACTACATTCAGCACCTTTTTTCCCCCCTTTCCAACAATGCCTGGCTAGTGGGTTCACTAAGCATGTACATCATTAACAGCATATCTGGAGAGAAAGACAGGCCTCTCCCACTGACCTCAGCTTTCTTTCCCTTTTGCACCTCTCGGATAGCAGCTTCCCTCTTGCCCCTGCAGCTGCTATCTGTCTTGCACCAAAAATTCTGCCTGCATACCCCACTGCCAGCTTGCAAACCTCCAAGTGTATTCCCAGCTGTTCACACCACTCCTTCCACAGCACAGGCCAGACCACCAAGTACTCATGCTTGCCAAGTCAGACCTTTTACATATAAAACCCAATGATTTGCAGTGTCTCAAGGTTCCTGTAAAAACTTAATTGACTTAAGCTTATTCTGTGGATCTGCTACAATTAAGATTATTAGGTATTCCTCTGGTTTTCTTCCTTCACAAAAGTGAAAAAAAACACACTAATGCATTTCCTACCGCCTCAGGCAGCATTCCTGCAGATCTTTGCTTCAAACCCAACAGGTTTCACAGTTGGGTTTCTCTTTCTCCCTGCAGCTCAGGGTCAGGTGCTCTGATCTAATTTCTTCCAGAAACAGACAAACAGATCCTAGATATCTCTTTCTGCAGCCCAGCCTATTCACTTGCCTCTGCCCTGTGCAGAGTGAGTGGTAATTGGTTCAATTCTGCAGCAGCACAAGTTCTCCATGAAAGCAAAATTTAAAAATGCTGGCAGAAGCTTCTGTGCCACTGAAATAAAAGACAGCAAAGTTAGTCTCCTCGAGTGTGACCTTATGAACTCCCAGTTTTGAAGTACTATTTCAATATCATAAATAAACAGGTTATTTACATACAATAAGTACTCTTTGACAGATGTTTAAAAAAGCCTTCTACAAATTCCTGCTCCAGCCTCTAAGATATCCCAATCCAACTCCAGAATTTCAGGGGAAAAAAGAGGTTGCTCAGAGTCCATCACAAAGAGCTGCTTCCACAAGGGAGCTCTTTACCACTGAAACATATGTTCAGGCTAGCAGGGAACAGCAGCGGAACTGGAAGGCATCCTATCCATCAGTCCCAATTTGCACATCTCAAACAGTGCGGTGTTTCACACACACTGTATAAAGTACTTCTGTCTCGGTTTTAAAAGACAGGTGTCTGCTAAGGAGAGGGAGGCCTCTCTAGGAATGAGGAATTAAAATCCTTCCCTCCGTGTTATTATAATTTGGAAGATTAAGAAAAAAACTTTTCAGTCAGAGCTATGGGGAAAGGAATAACAGTCCTTTACTAGTAACTATAACAGGACAGACAAACAACAACAGCAATTATAATAATAGTAAAACAGAACTAAGAACCCTGAGGGGCAAACGGTGGAAGCTCCGGCGCTGATGGCTGGAAGCAGTGGATTGTCCTCGGCAGGCAGGGGGGTGTCCTGGCAGGCAAAGTGAGCAGTGCCGGAGAACCCGCAGCGGCTGGACCCGGGCTGACCCAAAATCCAGCAGGGCAGCGAAGAAACTCCGAATTCCTGGGCGCTCCAACAGATGATAGAATTCCCAGGACCAGACTCCTCTGTTAACCGTGGACTCCACACAGCTACCAGTAGCCCGACCGTCCTCCCTGGAAAACCGAGAGCAGCGAGCCCTCCACCCTCTGCTCCCGGGAGCTTTTTCCCTCCCCCAAAACTAAGTGATCCACTTCCTTTGTCCGGGTTGAGCACCCTTTAACTATCAGTATTTAGTCTCCTAGCAACTTATGGGGGGGGGAAAAATTCTACAGGAAACTTAACCCTCAACAACTTCTTAGACAGCTACATAGACATTTCTGCACTCAAATTCATGGAGCTTATTTCTGCAGTGCAGTCACAGTTGACTTGAATTCAGCATAACACAACAGAAGGAGGAAAATATGTATTTCAGACTATAAGTTATGTTCTCTCAGTCCTCTGACTTGTGGCCAGATCATTTACAAAGGTCAGAGGATAGAGTCTCACAAGAACGTAAAACAGAAGTCATATTTCTGAGACCAGATCATAAATAATATTCCTCGAGCCCTGAGGAAAGGCCGTATTACTGCCAGCAGCCAGATATCAATCACAAGGGAACAGGGCAGTCCAGTTAATCAATAACTTCACATAAGGCCACCATTGTGTTTTTGGTCTGAGCCTGAACTCACCATTTGCAGCCCAAATCCACAAGCAAACCACAAACTGCAGGATGTGAGGTGGAAAAAATCAAGAATGGAAAAAATAAATGAAGAGTTAAGCCTTGCTTTCCTTTTCAAAAATTCTTTAGGTTAAGATTTTGGCATGAGCTCCATTTTCAGACAAATCTAGATAGATCTTGCTGAAACATCATCACTGGAAAATAGGAAGAGCTTGGGGGAAAACACCAGGTGAGAAGACTGTTCTCTTTTCCCCATACTTTTACTCTAGCACCATTACTTCACAAAAAAAAATAAACAAAATGGCTTAAGATTCTGCCCACTTATACCACAGCATGTGCTTACATACAGAGAAACATCTATATTTGACAGAGGATGCTGAAATTTATGTGATTTAAAAAAAAAAAAAAAATCAACTGGGTAAATATATGAAAAAAGCTACAGAAGACCACGAGGGCCATACCAACAGCTCATCACAGGCCCCTGACCCACAAACTGTGGGAGTTCGGGAAGCACTGTGCAGAACTGTCAGTCAGTAACACACCTAGCCTGTTCCCAACCTTCATGCCCAGGCATTCCAGATCAGCCATGTTGTGCAGGAAGGGATGAGAAGGGTGGGGCTGGCACACAAGGCTCAGAGGTGCTGCAGCACCAGGTCACAACATGGATGGGATGGAGCAAGATCTGGGTTCTAGCAATCCACAGACAAAAAGTCCTCAAAACAAGTACACATCAGGAACTGTATTCCCTAATAGGACAATGCATTTCTCTTAGCCAGAAGGCCAGGAACATCAAATACCCTGCCAGGCAGCAAGGCTGTTCTTGAACCCATTTTTCTTGCCCAACTGGATACACACTGGAAATAAATTCCTTCCATACCTAAATTTAAGCACTAGTGTTTTAATAGTAATAGACATCTTTTACAAAGGTGCTTTACTATACATATTATTACCTTCCCGTGCATGCCAAATACCCAAAATCCGATACCCAAATACCAGAACAGACTGGCTCACTTCCATGTTAACATGCCACTAAGACAGATGCACTTGATAGCACCCTATCTCAATTTTAATCTAAAAAATATACTAAATACATTAGGCTTTCTTACTTCATGAAATAACATACTAATTTTCCCTCCTAGTTAATAAAATGAGTTGGACCCAACATCCAATGGAATGTACAGGTATTTTTCCACTGACCTATACAGGATCACATCACTTGACAATTACAAGGTTAATACATTTCATAATATGCTTTAAAAATATTAAATATTTGTCTCTTACTGTAGAGTATTTTGGAAACAAAGTAAGAGTTATAAATGGTTGCACTATAACTGCTGTCACAAATCACCACCTATACATTATATAAAAAATAGGAGCCAAATAGCTGATGAGGTTCCAGAGGCATCTGCTGCCAGAGTGGGGATGAGATTCCTGCCATCCCCATCTTCCTGTCCCCACCTTTCCAGGACAGTACCCTGAATCCTCTTTAGACACTTGTCATCACAGCTCTTTGCAGAGCCCCACTGCAAAATGAGGGACTAAATAATTCCATTTCTAAAAAATGGCACAAAGAACTATAAGCAGTCAAACAGAAGCAACAGGTCCTGTAAATAATTTCAAACCATCTATACTAGTGTAGTGGTTTCACATTTGCTAAATTCTGGTTGCCAAATTTAGTGTAGTGGTCTTAGTGTTTATTCTCTTTTTGTGGGAGAAGATCAGGAGAAAGCAAAGCAGGCTCAAGCTTAAAGATAAACAGTTTTATTAACACAGGCTAAAAAAAATGGAAAAGTTGAAAAAAAAAAAAAAAAAAAACCAAAAAAAAACCCCAAACAAATGAAACTTCAAAACACTCTTCCCTTCCCTTAACAAACTTAACTTTCTTACAAACAACATAGAGAGACACAACTTGTGATTTTCAGTCAGTTTCACTATTTAAACATAATTTTTCATCACTTTAGGAGAGGAGTCTCTCTAGAGTCTTATGGAGACATTTGCCAGAAAACTACAACAGTCTAGTGGTTCCCAATGTTACAAATCTGCAACTGCCTGGAATTTTTGCAGATTGTGATGTTCCACCCATTAGCAGCCTTTCCCCTGGGTACTTATGGGCCTCTCAGTGTATTTGGGGTACTGTTTAAGAATGCTTCTTCTAGTACAAAACAAGGATTCTCTTCTTCTATCTCTAAAATGGTCTCTATCTCAAAAGAAATAAAGACATCCTTTTACCCCAGGAGCTGAGGGCCTCAAATCACTTTCTCTCTAAAATCATCTTCACTTCAAAGGCTGAGACCTCCTTTTATCCCAGGAGCAAGGGGCTTTGAGATTCTCACTTAAATCTCAATCATATCAGTCCCCAATTTTGATTAGAACCAGCATTCCCCCCAACAACACTAAGATATTACAAGAAACAGTCCATTTCTCCATAGTTTACCCCAGAGAAGTCCAGTTAAAAAATGTCCACATCCTCAATCCTTCTTCCAATAATCTTTATCAGTTCTTTCACTCTTGCTCCACTGACTTCCTGCAGTGCCTTTTTCACATCCACTCTGTCTTTTTTCTCTCAGGGAAGGGTTAGGCCTTGGAAGCTTTACGTTGCTAGGAAAGGGTTAAATCTGCTCAGGCCAGCAGTGGCCCTGTAATTTCTGCCTCAGGCAGCAGTTTCTCCCCCCCACAATCAGCCTGGGTTTCTTCTCTCTACTTTGTTCTTTCTCCATCTGGAATCACCAGAGGAGGGGGAGGGGAGGAGAGGGGGGGAGCTCTGCCCACCCCTCCCTGACAATCGGGGTGGCCTTGGCCTAACCAGGGCCCATAGCTGTTATCAGGGGCCCAGCAGAGATCCTTCTCTGCTCCGAGGTTTTTTTAAAAGTAGTTGATGTTAAGCTGCAACCTCTCCTCCCCCAGCCAGCCAGGAGTCCAGCTAGGCCTCAGGGTCAGCTTCCTGCCCCAAAGTCTGTGTGTGTGGGGGGGGGGGGGGGGCAGCAGCAGCAGGCCTAACTCAGTGTTACCTGTTCAGCTGACCAGGAGGAAAAGGGCTTGACCTGCACAAAATCAGGGTTTATATGGGTACTTCCCAAAGTCGCATTTTACATTCTCAGTGGTCAAAACAGATGCCAATATCCCAAACTAGCCTTCTGATAGGTCCCTGTCCTTTCTAAAACAATTCCAATGTTCTGACAGGGAAAAACACTCCACATTCCTCCCTAACTAAAAACCAAACTGTGCCAACCTATGACAACTAGACAGTTTCAAAAACATCACCTTACTTTCACAGATTTTGGCAAATAATTTGTGCAATAGCATGAACCTTCCACTTAGCACAATACAATACATATGCATAATACTTTCTTGATATATTTTTGTCCATCAAAAGTGAACCAGTGCTGTTGGTTTGAAATACTTTAATGCTACAGGCAAACAAATTCTGAAACAAACCAACCTAAAGCACATATCTCAGGTACTCCTGCTCCAAAGCTCAAGTTCCTGTAATTCCTCTGCCTCCTAGGTGGTCTCAACTCCGCCACCAGATTATTTCCCTCAAATGCTTCAGATAAACTATCTGAGAGACTATTTAATTTAATTAGTATAAATCAGAAAGAAAACAAGAGGATAAAGCAGCCACTGCTGCACATACTTGGAAAGCAAGCCTGCAAAATATATTCACTTGCCAAGTTTGTTCTCACCTTCTCTAAATCAAGAGAAATAAAGTATTTAACTGCGGCAGCATTAGCAAAGAAACTAGATTTTATATCTTTTACAAGCATGTTCTGTAAGACATAGAGAATCTGGCCTAGGCCAGGAAGTTTTCCTGGCACAACTGTGGTTGTTAGAAAACAATGGAGGGAACATCATAAATAACAGTGCAGGTCTTGAGAACAAGTCTTCAAACAGGGAGTCATCACTGCTGTGAGGCTTTCTCTGCTCAAGGAACAGACATGATGACAGCCCAATAACACCCATTTATGCCACGAAGTCTTTACGCAATAGTTGAGCTGCACTTGTGATCATAATTACTATAATCAGATATTTATTGAATCTGCAGCCTGTTCCTAGAAAAGTTACTAATTTTTGAAAATAATATTTTAAGATTGTTTAAGGTCCAATTTAAAATCCAGTGTGCTAATAGCAGAAATATAAATTTTTAAGAAGAGACATTAGCAAGTTACAAGAACCACAATACTTTTCATTTCCCTTGGCTATTTAATGTATATTAAATATGACTGAATGCTATGATGGGTATCACAGTCCCATTTATTTCAATTATTATTTACTAAAACTGTGAACAGTCAGATGCTCATTAGCACATCAGAATGTACACAGATGCTCATTAAACACAAGGATATTCCTCAGCAAATCCAAGTATAGATGTGGTAATAACCTGTAGCATCACCACACAGACCTCCAGCAGCAGTCACTTTTTTTATTAAATCACCAGTATGCTTGCTGTCACTGCTGGGAGCAAGTTCATTTATCAAACACAAGATACACTTGTAAAATATCTGACACAAAACCAAGAGAAAAGAAATCTAGAACACAAGAAATCCAGTTAACACTGGCATAACAAAGACTTGGGGTTTGCATCCAGCCACAAACACAGATGGGGCAAACGGTGTGTGCATCATGTCTAAAAAACACCTCTCCTAAGCAGATGTAGGTTTCTTGACAGTAAGTTTCTGTAAGTAAAGGATGGTTTCAATTCACAGAAATTACTTCCACACCTTCTTCTGAGGAAATGAAAGGTGCAATACCAAACAATAAATACTCTATGACTTGTCACTTCAGAAAGTTGTGTAAATTTATTATTGATGAAAGGAGCCAAGATTCATAGCTCATGATAATTACATCTCCTCTAGCAAAGATGTAAATAAGCTCACAGCACCAGTGAGCCAACTTACTTTTAAAACATCTCAAGAAGTTCTAGCTGGGAGATCTAGAGAATATTTTCATTTCTTCTCTAGGATGACCAACAATGTATTTGTACATGAACTTCTTTGGCCTTCATAGCATGGATCTACAGCCCAACAATTATGATAAGTAGCGTATTACTCTGAGCAAATATAGTCCTAATCCAGTACTATTCAGAAGGATTCTAAAACTCCCATAGCAATGCTTTCTGTGACACACTTTACCTAAGTATTTTAAGTTAGGACATTTCTATCAGCAAACTGCAGCCTACAGCACAAGGGATGCAGCACCACTTTTTTTTTTTTTTTTTTTTTTTTTTTTTTTTTTTTTTTTTACTTTTGCCTAAACTTCGTGGTACGGCCGATGTGATGAGAACAGCATTGCCGTACTTGCCTCAAACTCGAGGATTGAGAAAACAGGGACAAGAGTCAGCCAGGCAGACCTTTACTTTCAAGGAGGCCCAGGGCAAAACTCATCATTCTCTACAACTCCTTTACAGGAGGCTGTAGTGAGATAGGGGCTGGTCTCTTCTGCTGTGCCTGCAGTGAGGACCAGAGAAAATGGCCTTACACTGGGACAGAGGAAATTCAGATTAGATATTAGAAAGAAAGTTTTCATGAATCAGGAGGTCAGGCTGTTTAGGGAAGTGGTGGAGTCACTGTCCCCGGAGGTGTTTAAGAGGCTGACACTGGATGACGTGGTTTAGGAATTATAGTAGCAGTACTGGGTTGATGGCTGGACTTGGTGATCTTAAAGGTGTCTTCCAACCTTGATGATTCTATGGCTCCACAACCAGCTCACCACAACTCTGCACAGAGTGGCAGCTGCAAGCACCTTCCACAGAACTGGTGCAGGCTACCATGCTCAGCAAGATGAACGGGGCGGGGGAGGGGGACAGGGGGACACACAACCCCAACACTGTGGCTTCTTGAATCGCAGAGGCAGAAACAGCCGCGGGTACTGTCCCACACCCACAGCCCGCGCCATGGCCGAGGCTCCGCGCTGCCCCTGCCCCGGGGCCGTGAGGGGTAACTCGGCCTGCCCCACCCTGCTCACGTGTCCCGGGGGGGTCTCAGGGCCACGCGGGGCCCGAGCGCGACGATGGCCCCGCCGGAGCCACCGCCCCGCAGGGGGCGGAGCGCGGCCGCCCCTCGTTGCGCCGGGGCGGTGAATCACGGCCCGCCCGTCTCCTCCCCCCCTCCTCCATCTCAGCAGCGCCCTCAGCCTCCCTCCTGAATACAAAAGCAAAATGTCCGCCATCTTCACAGGCTGCTGCTGCTGCCGCCGCCGGGCCGGACGAGGCCGCGCCGCGCCAAGGGCGGCCCTGCCGCGGAGTCGAGGCGGCCGGGGGGGTTATTACCTTGATGCAGTAGGGCGGCTCGTCGAACGTAACCAGCATGTACCTGTCGCCGCGGCTGGCCGGGTCTCGGGCCCGCAGCTGTGGAGAGAGCAGAGAGAAGCGGCGTGAGCGGGGCGAAGGGGGCAAGGGGGGCGGCGGCTCCCCCGGCGCCGCGCATTCACCTTCATGAAGATCTCCACGGCGCCCTTGGCGATGTCCAGGTAGCTGGTGCCCAGGTACGCCCGCTGGTTCATGGAGGCGGACGTGTCTATGAGGAAGAGGAGGATCGGCATGGTCCAGGCAGAGCCCCGGCCGGCGGGCTCCCTGCGGAGGAGGCGAGGCGAGGCGAGGCGCGGCGCTCGCCCGCGGCTTGCTCGACTCTGGCGGCACTGCTAGAGCTCGACCGGAGTCAACTTCGCTTCCCTGAGCCTCCACCAGCACCATGTGACCAGCGCGCACGCCATTGGCTGGCAATTATAGCTACATTTGCATATTCATGAAGGCGCGGGGGGGGGGGGGGTGAGGGAAAGGGGGGGGAGCGTGGTGACGGTGGGCACACGCGCGCCGCACCTGTCACGCACACACAGCGCCCGCCCCGCGCTCCAGGGGCCGCCCCGCCCGGCCCCTCGCGGTCGGTCCCGGTCCCAATCCTGCCGTGTGCCCCGAGTACCTCCCAGTACCCGCGGCTGAATCACCGCGCCGCCTCAACTCGGCCCGCGCAACCCTCCATGACTGGGCAGCCCTGCGGGGCTGAGGGGAGCGTGCAGGAGCTGTGTGCTGGTCCCGGGGAGCCGAGCGAAGCCTCTCAGCTGCTCACCCGATGACATAATCGCCCCCATTCCCGGTCTCCAGAGGTTTCACTCAAGCACTAAATCCCCAGCCCTCCACGTGCGACCCTTTCCCAGGTCAGGTGAAAGCCATCTCCCACAGGCAATGCCTCGATCTGGGCATCACACACTCCCAGGGCACCTCAGTGTACCCGGATCAAGGCAGGATGGCAACAAATTAATTGTGGCAAAACTGAAAATACATAAACCCTGCAATATTTCCTACCACTCAGATAAAAATAATAAAGTATTATCTGAAAGGAGGGATCACAAAATCAATTAGCCTGGAAAGTCTCTCTGAGATTGAGTCCAACCGATGGCCCAACATCACCTTGTCAACCAGACCAGGGCACTGAGTGCCAGGTTCAGTCTTTCCTTAAACACCTCCAGGGACGGTGACTCCACCACCTCCCTGGGCACCCCGTTCCAGTCTCTAATCACCCTTTCTGTGAAGAAATTCCTCCTAATGTCCAACCTAAACCTCCCCATACAGCTCAAGGCCATATCCCCTTGTCCTGCTGCTGGTTGCCTGGGAGAAGAGCCAAACTTGCACCCAGCTACAACCTCCTTTCAGGTAATTTTGGAGAGAAATAAGGTCCTTCCTGAGCCTCCTCTTCAAGGTGTCCTGCTCCAATGGGCCTGGCAGCCACCACTGACAGCAACCAGATAAGGGGAAAGAGATTGAGGAAGTATTTAGCACTATGTCCACTCAAGAATGCTTGTTTGCTTCCAGGAGTAAATCCAAAACACACAAAAGCAGCACTGCCAACATGAATCTTACTTTAAAATAATAAAGAATTGATAATATTTTTCCAGTGCTTTTAAATTCAGAGGCTTTTTCCACATATTTTTTTTTCCATTCATTTCAACAGTAGATAGAATCAGTTTCAGTTCTCACTCCATTGTTGTGAAGCACTTGGACAGTACTGTTGTTGCACAACATCATAGGTGAATTCCAATGCCTCATTACAAAGCATGATGAAATACAGATGTTGGTAAAGATACCACTGTCCACTTTGATCAGAATAATCAAAGATGTAAACTCATTTAATTCAGGCATGTACTCATCCCTCTTGTCACCAGAAAAAGCCCAACACCTGCACACAGGATCTGCAGTCTCTGTATTGGCTTTAGAAAGAAGTCTTGTCTTTTAAAAAAACTTCTGCAGATATTTTTCAAATAATATTATCTCATTAGTTAATTCTATTGAACCAAAAGTAGGTAAATTAATAGTTGAAAAGCAGCTCATTTTGAGAAAGAATCCTGTCAAACTTGGAGACTCCATTCCATTATCCACGCCCTCCATAAGTTGTGCATGTGTATCTGCAATTAAAGTTTCTGAATTTTAACAAACGTACCAGAAATGCCAGGAGGCATAAACAGATAAATATTTTTATGCAAGTGATTAGTGCACATGAATGGAGCCAGACTGAAACAAATGAGATTTGAATCTCAATAGTTAAGATAAAAATACAGATATTGTATTTTTGTACTGCTGCATGTTCATCTGGAAAGATAACTCCTGGACAGGAATGGATTTGCAAAGGCCTGAATGGGAACTGAACTATTGGTAGAAGATGCCACCTAACACCACCAGGTCCTGGCACTGGGAACTCGATGAGGCCACCTATGCATTGCTCTCATGTCAACCAGATGAAGTCAGAGATTCCCTTCTGCCTCCAGCTGATCTCAGCCAATTCCAGCTGGCAACCCAGCAGCCCTGTGTCCTGCAGCCTCCTTGACTGGCTGTATGAAATGCTTAACAATCACAAGTTCATATCCTCATAATTTTCTTTTTTAAATTCCAGACCACCAGATACCTAAAAGCTACTTCTTTCCCATCCAAATATATTATTTAAAGGTCAAGATGAAACTCTTGTTTCCCATTTCACAGGTTGACCTTTCCAAGGGCAGCAGCAGGCAAGGTTCACATACTCTCCCTTTCTCTCTTAAGGATCTTGTTTTTTAGATCCTTCTCCAGCTGGACACTGCAAGAGCTAAAGTCTAGCAATCTTCTAGTCACAATGCAAGACATTTATTTAGTTTAATGAGACACATTTTATTCCTGAAATTACAGACACCATGGTTGCTAACATGCATGAATGCAGCTAGAGTGACTTTTACCCCTCCTCTACGGTTTGTGTTTGCAGTGCTGACTATCTGGCAGCTGTGGCACCATTCATCACCTCTATAAAATTTAAACTTTTCTTGGTTTTTAATTGAAAATACACTCATCTACATTTTTTCAACTGCAATAGTTAAAGAAATTGTCTTTATGGGGAAATTAATCACAACAGCTACAGCATGTTAAGCTCTCCTATAATTAAATATTTTGAAATAATTTCTGTGTAGATATTCTATCCCACAGTAAAAAGGAACATAATTCTATATTAATTTACTGGATTCCTTCCAGTCAAATTTTGAACCAAATGGATCAGTGGTATTTTTCCCTGTTGTGTTGATAAAGTATTATTTTTCTGTTTCTTGTCCTAACACAGTTTAACATCTAAGCTGTTGCCTCTAACAGGATTTTAGCACTAACAGTTTGTTTCTTAACACTTTTATATTGCTTCATCTTACTTTTTTCTCACCTAGCTGCTTTCTGCCCTGAACAAGTAATACACCTGTGAGACAGAAGCCATGATACTTTAGGCACCGAAGGTGCTCAGCTTTGGCACCGATTAGCCACCTGAAATTGGATTGAAATTGGAGCCACTGGATACATTAGTCAGAAATTATCTACTTAAAATCTGGATCAACAGCTAAACCCTTCAAACCTCCCTCTGCTGCTGTGGCTCCCTATCTTGGCCATGTAATACAGCTGCCCTGATGACTTTCCTGCTTAATTTAAAATGCTTCCAGCCAGAATAGAAATGGTCACTGCTAAATCACTATAAAAATATGGATTAATCCATGCTGTGAGCTGGGAGGTATGATCCCTATCACACAAAAAGGGGCTGCCACCAGAGCTAAGGGACTTGCTTGGCACCACACAAGGTACATTTTTCAGTACCACAGTGAGAATTCAGAAGGGTTTAGCTCTTGGGCAACCATAGATCTGTGCTGTCCCTTTCAGAAAGGTGAAATCCCCTGTTAATTTAAGAATTTGTGTGCAGCTGGACTCAGGTGTGGAAGGTAAGAAATTGTTCTAAATAATAGCTTCTTCACAGTTATATTCAAGATGGCAGAAGCTGAGCAAATTCAAGTCCTGTGATATTGTGTGCTGCATCAGGGCAAAATATTCTCCCCTGTCAGTAGTTAGCTGCTCTTAAGCCAGACACTAGAAAAGGCCAGGCTGCTTCTGCCAGTGTGTCACACAGCCCCTTCTGGAAAAACAAAACAGAAAAAAAACCCCAAACCAACAAACACAAACAAAACCCCCAAACCAGTATTTTCCAGGATATTGCTCAGCAGGACCTTTTTTCTTTTTTCTATTTTGTAACTACGCTACTGTTAGGAAAATTAATCCACGAACATCAGAGGTTTATGTCCAAAAAGGAGACAGAGGAGTCCTTTTACTTTATTTGAATAAAGGGAGAGGCCAGGAGACATTTCCCCTGGGGTCTCTTAAATTTTCAGAGGACGCAGCTTCCTTTTTATCCTAATTTCCTGGCCGCATTTCCCTCTCTCTTTCCCCATTGGCTAAGATACTTGAGAGGTACAGACTTCCCGAAGTGCCTAAGACTCAAGATTCCCCTTTTAATGTATAACCCCCCTAATTTTTAATTCTTATGGGATTTATGGGTTTTCCCCATTGTTACTTTCATCTTTCGATATCCAATTTCATTTACAAACAAACCTATGGTTTGTTTGTAAAGGCAGGTATCTTCTTTTTCATTTATCAATCAGTAGAATCCTTCCCATTGTTTCGCTTATCTCTCAGTTCTAGTTTTATCTACCAGTAGACCCAGGGCTTGTTTGTAGAGACAAATCTTGTCATTCCTCTCACTACAAACTTCCACAAAATTGTAACTCACCCTTAAAGATTTCTGCCCCTTTCACTTGCTCTGTCTCCTTTCTGCAAAGATTCCACTCGAGAGCTTGGGAGCCTGTCCTAGGGTGACTTTATGATGCTTGTATCCCCAATTGTCTGTTCTATTTGTGCTATATATTGAGTTCTGTGCCTGTAAGACTGGTTCTAAGAGCAAGGAGAAGCACGGAGTTTGCTTTGAGAAAACTGCCTGACTCCTTGTCCTGGTTTGGGACAAATTTGGGAGAAAACCCCTGTAGAGGATCCCTCTAAGGAAGCAAGCCCAAGTGGCTCCTCCTTTCAACCGGTCCGGTAAAAAAAAAACCTCTTTGGAGAAAAGTGGAAAAAACTATTTTACTAAACAAATGAAGTGCATACAAGTATAAAGAATGAATAATATGAAACAATAAAACCTCTCCTTCTGAAGTGAGATGGCAAATAGAGAAAGTCCTTGCCGTGGGTGTAGCTCGGCTCTCTCTCGGACTCTCCTCAGTCCCAGTCTCTCCGGCGCTGCTGGAAAATGCCGAGGTCCAGGCCCCGGTGGGCCGCAGGTGCAGCCCCCAGTGCTCCCCTGGGTTTTCAGTCCAGAGCAGGTTTAAACAGTTCCAAGAAAAAGGAAAAAAAACAGTCCAGGGAACTTCTCTGCCCTAGCTAGCTGAAACTAACTAAAAAAAAAAAAAAAAAAAAATCTCTGTCCTGCAGTCTCTCCAAGCCTCCGCCGAACACGCTGTCCGCAGAAGAATGTGGAGGAGTCAGGCAGTTTTCTCAAAACAAACTCCGTGCTTCTCCTTGCTCTTAGAACCAGTCTTAAAGGCACAGGACTCAATATACAGCACAAACAGAACAGACGATTGGGGATACAAGCATCATAAAGTTACTCTAGGACACTCCTACACATTCTTCTCCGGACGGGGTGTTCGGCTGAGGCTTGGAGAGATTGCAGGACAGAGATATTTTTTTGCTTTTAGTTAGTTTTAGCTAGCTAGGGCAGAGAAGTTCCCTGGACTGTTTTTTTTTCCTTTTTTCTTGGGACTGTTTAAACCTGCTCTGGACTGAAAAAAACCCAGGGGAGCACCGGGGGCTTGCACCTGCGGCCCACCAGGGCCTGGACCTCGGCATTTTCCAGCAGCGCCAGAGGGACTGGGACTGATGAGAGACTGAGAGAGAGCCGAGCTACACCTACGGCAAGAACTTTCTCAATTTGCCATCTCACTCCAGAACAAGAGGTTTTATTGTTTCATATTATTCATTCTTTATACTTGTATGCACTTTGTTCGTTAAGTAAAATAGTTTTTTCCACTTTTCTCCGAGGAAGTTCTTTACTGGACCGGTTGGGGGGAGGGGCCGTTTGGGTTTGCTCCCCGGAGGAACCCCATTCAGGGGTTTTCTCCCAAATTTGCCCTAAACCAGGACAGAGCCTGATCCAAAATTTGCATTTTCACTGCTTTTTAGGAATCTGGGTTTGCAGATAGGAGGACGGTAATGGAAGCTGAGGAGCAAACCCTGGTTACTGAGAATCATCAGACTTTGTAAGTCTCCGGTGGAGATGTGCACCTGAATTTCTTTTCACAGGCTTCAGCAAATTCAGGAACACCATTTTCAGCTAAAATATAAATAACAGACTATAGATACATGCCCTGACTGCAGCATGTTTTCTACTGATTTATTGACTGTGCATAAATACTGCACTATAACTGTCATATTTAATACAAAGAGAGAGAGCTGTATGCTCAGGAAGATAATTCAGGACAACTCTGAGGTTTTTCATCTGTCTTCCATGTACTTCAGAAAAAGCAGTCACTTAGCAATGGGGCAGAGTCCAGCCATCCTGATTTTCTCCCCTTCTCCCTCAGACGTGTTAACCCTTTGCTATGCACAGTTCAGCAAGGTTTCTTCTTCCTGCAAAGTTTTTATGCAAGCACAGCTAATACTGCCCACAGTCCAAAGGTGAAAGCCAGATCCACAGCCTGTGTAACAGCAGAGTTTAATTTCCATTTTGCTTTAAAGAGCAATGAGAAGGGGATGAGGAAGTGATTGGTTGCCTAAGATGGGGGATCATTTTGCAATACTGGTAGATAGGCAAAATTCTGACAAAAGGTCTCAGAGGAGACATAAAATGAACCCACAAAGCAGCACTTTGAACAGCAAAGCAAGCCAGAACAGATTTCCAGACAGGAAAGGCTTTCCATATGAGAACAGGTTTCAAAGTCCAAGAGTCTCTCCAAAGAAGAAACAACATTCTGAATAAAAGTTTGAAAAATATTCTGGCTGCTGAAAAAGAAACTGAAACCTTCTCCTGTTTAGCAAACTGGAGAATTGAGTTACTGTGAACCTCAGAAGATAAGAAAATTAAATTAAAATTGTGCACATACCTATTCAGGGAGATACAAAACCAAACGTGTGTGCTTCAGCCTGGTGTATGTTTGTGATCCAACAGCAAATAACATCAGAGTAATGGCCCCAGCCCCAAGCCCCCATATGTCCTGCCAAGTTCTCCCCTAGTAAAGATTTATCATCTCTCACTGATAAACACTGGGAGACAACAGAGCTTGTTCTGAGGGGTAAGAGAAAGGGAGAGGGATTTGTGGCCGAGACAGGAGCCTTGCATCAGGCAGTCACAGCCACGGGAAGCAGGGGCTCATGGCCAGGGATGCTCCAGCTGTAGGTGCATTTGAACTGACAGCCAGCCAAGAACTGCGTGAAATTCCCTGTTACTTCCTTTTACTGGTCTTATGCTGTGTTCCTAAGCTGTACCTGGGAATCAGGCCAAATCAGCTTGGGATCTTTGGATGAAAGGCATTAAAAAAGAAAAAAAAACCCAAAAAACCAAAAAAAAACCAAACCAAAACAAAAAAAACCAACAGAAAAAAGAATCCAGAGTATTACTAATGTGGAAAGCAACAATATGAATTAAATGAATGCGCAAGTGGCAGGATTTGAATCTTATTACATTCTACAATGTAAAATATAAAGACAGACTAAAAAAATGCCACTTCTGAGGAAAACTATATCCTCCTGCCTGGGTTCCTGTGAGGAAGAGTCATAAAAGCAGAATACTGTTACCAGAATTGAAACCTGAAAATACATATGTTTAAATAGACTGGAGCTAACAGGGACTGGTTAGGAGAGTTGTTTTCCCAGGCTATGCTACACAGATTTGTGCCACCAAGTGAGAAGTTCAGTGTTTCATCTATTACCTATCAGCATTTATTTTATGACAAAGAATACTCATGGGCTGGGGACCTGCTCTGAACTGACAGGATTTATCATAAAGCAAAAGCCACACTTGGCTGTTTCATTTCTGGGCAGTTATGATTTTTTACTATATACATGGCTTGCCTGCAACAGAAATTCTCCCTTGCAGAGTTCAAAGTATCTCCCACAGAGAAAGTTTAGCTAACCTGACTGCACTCCACATACTGCTTGTACCTGATCCAAAGCAGACCAGACCTTTCTGGAAGCCTCAGCGAGCCTCAGCCCTCTAATTTCAGCTCAGCAAGTCACCTTTCACCCCTCACCAACATTTCACTGTACTGGGAACACCCACTGTCCCTCACAGGCATGGCACCTTGTGTCTTAAAAAAGTTAGGGACAGTCTCCAAAATATTGATGGGACACCACTCCATGGGATGTTAACTCTGTGCTGAGGGCACCTAAAGTAACTTACTGGACCCAAACAGGAAATATTATTATCATTTGGGGATGAATATTAATATTTCCAACAGATCATCATCTTACTGAAACCAAACACTTCTATGAGTATGTTTATCATTATTTAGTTCTCCCAAAACAAGCAAAAATTATATAGAAAATGCTGTGCCGTAAAATCATTGCATTTTACTTATAAGCAATTTTCACAAAATATTTTTTCCCCCAAAGGAATCCCATATTTAATCCTAAAGACTCTTTGTCATTAAAGACAGTTACAAAAGCAGACAGAATGATCTACTTGGAACACAATGGTGCCACGTGAGCTCTCCCTGGTTCTGTTATAGACCTTCACCAGCACTTTCCATGGGTACCTGGCCTTCCTACCTTGGTTTCCCTGGTTGCAGAAGTGCTTATTTTGTTGTTTTCATCTTTTTTTTTTTTTAAAAAAGAAAACAACTTAAAACCATATTGTCTTGGTTTGAAAAGACAGGTATCTGCTAGAGAGAGGCAGGGCCCCTCTAGGAATGGGGAATTCCAATCCCTTCCCTTCGTGTTATTATAATTTGGAAGATTAAAAAAAACTTTTCAGTCAGAGCTATGGGGAAAGGAATAACAGTCCTTTACTAGTAAATATAACAGGACAGACAAACGACAACAGCAATTATAATAATAATAAAAACAGAACCAAGAACCCCAAGGGGCTTTGTCTCACAAGTCCCGGGCAGTCTGATCTCTCAGGACCCCGAGAGCACCAAACTGAAATGGTGGGTTGTCCCCAGCAGGCAGGGGGGTGTCCTGGCAGGCGAAGTGAGCAGTGCTGGAGAAGCCACGGTGGCTGGACCCGGGCTGACCCAAAATCCAGCAGGGCAGGCGAAAAACTCCGAATTCCTGGGCGCTCCAACAGATGATAGAATTCTCAGGACCGAACCCCTCCGTTAACCGTGGACTCCACGCAGCTACCAGTCACCCGACGGTCCTCCCCAGAAAACCGAGAGCCGAAAAAGAACCACCACCCTCAGCTCCCAGGAGCCTTTTCCTCCCGCTAAACTAAGTGATCCACCTCTTTTGTACAGGTTAAGCACCCTTTAACTATCAGTATTTAGTCTCCTAGCAACTTATGGGGGGAAAAAATTCCACAGGAAAACTTAACCCCCAACACATATCAAGCCCTTGCTACAGAGGGGAGAGGAATCAACCCTGCCCTGTAGTTCTCACCAGCTAATTTCAGCCATGATCTAATGAGTAGGTGGTAACAAGACAATGAGGCGGGACAGGAGGGAAAGTCCCAAGCAGCACTGGGAACTTAGCAGGAAACTCAGCAAAAAGCAAGTGCATGGGAAAATAAAACAAAGATATTTCCATCCTTCAATTTTTTTTTTTTTTTTTTTTTTTTTTTTCGGTAGATAATGAAGAAGAAGAAGTGAAAGCCTATCTCCTGAGGTATCGGGTAGGTGTTTGGAAGAAACAAGTTTCCAGGAAGACCTTAGGCAGGGACACAACCTCATCTTGTGAGGGCAGCTCTCTGTAGGGGCACAGAAAAAGGAGATGGCAGGAGACAGTGCAGGGCAACTGCACTGCCAGCAGCACACAGCAGATGGGAAATCCAAACAACTGAGACACAGCAGGAAGCAAGAAGTAGGTGTACAGTCTTGAAGTCAGCTCAAATGCGACAAGGTAGGAAAAAAAGGGCACAAGGTGGAAGAGCTTTGTGACTTTGCCAGACTAAAAGGACAGCAAAGTGCTCCCTGCAGGTGGTTGTGCTCAGATCTGGAGACATTTGCATTTGCCTCTCTCAGATGGAGTATTTGTGTCAGATAGGAACACAGAAGCTTAAAATAAAAATGTGCTCTCTTTTACTCCTCTGTCCCTTCAGATTTAGACATAATAGAAGATACCGTGCTTATTCTGGACTAAGTAGAATAAAACAGCCCCACTCTCTCTGGAGCTGCTGTGTCCTGTTAGTGCTGCCGACCTTGCTCAGTACAGACTGAATTACTGAATTTCCTGAACTCTCAGGTCCCAGTTTTGTCACTTTCTTGCACTCACTCAATTTTTGTGTATTAAGTTGGAAAGTTTGTTGGTGTTGGGGGTTAGGTTTGGTTTTGTTTTTTTTTCCCTATAGAATTTTTCCCCCATAAGTTGCTAAGAAACTAAATACTGATGCTTAGAGGGTGCTTGACCCACACAAAAGAAGTGGCTGAGGGAGGACGAAGATCACATAAGTTTGGGGGAGGGAAAAAGGAAGGGGGGGGGGGAAGCTGAGCGTTCTCTTCCTGCTCTCAGTATTGGAGAGGACAGTTGGGCTGCTGCTTGCTGCGGGAGGAGTCCACTGTCAACAGAAAGTCCAGTCCTGGGAATTCTACCATCATCCATCATCTGCTCGTGTGCCCAGGAATTCAGAGCCCCCTTTGCCTGCCCTGCTTGTGATAAACATTAACTATTTTTTGTTCACTGAAGATCAAATAACTCAAGATAACAAGAAGTTACTATGTCACTATCTAAGCTGATAGGCAAACAGACCCTTGCTCATTCCTTCTCTACTTGCTTAATCAGCTTTAAGTTTCAGGAATTCCAGCTTACAACTACAGCCTTCATCTCTGCGACCACCGAGGGACAGAAAGAGACCCTCCCAGCAACACGTCACACATACATCATCGGAGGAAAGAAGCAAGATAAAAGCAAGACTGAAAAATCTACCAATCCACGGCAGTTGGTGGAGCGAGACTCCCCTGCCGTCCAGCGCTGTATTTGCCTTTGCTTTGCCTGCTGTAATGTAATAAATTCCTATTAGAACTTTTCTTTGTGTTCATAATCTATTACAATTTGGTGCTGTGACTCGGATCCACCTGCAAGATAGGACTTTTAGTTCTGCCTGGGGGGCGCCCCGCCGATCAGTCGGCGGCCCTGGTAGACCCGATTCCTGTCTCGGTTGGACCGACGAACCTAAATTCAAAGCATTAGGCAAAGGAGGCCGGCAGACCCTATAAACTTTGTGCACAAAGGTCCGGACGAAGACGCAAGACGCGTGAGTATCTGTGTGGAAGATTCCGTTCGGTCTGGGTCGGGTATCCTGGAGTGCTGCGAGTGTGTGTGTGAGTGAGAGGAGAACCGGCAGCTCGGATTTTCCAAGCGATTGTGGACCCTCAGTAGTGCGGTTCTCACTGCCCGAGAGGGCGTGAGCCACGAACAAGGGGAAGCGAGTGATTTCCGCACCACACTTGTGTGAGGGCACTCCAGAAGATGGGACAGGGGAAGAGCAGGCCCTCTACTCCCATAAAACAGATAGCCCACTGGGGTTCATATTAGACAATTGGATACATTATCCTAACACAGGGGGTAAAGATAAAGCTAAAATGATCCATTATTGTGTGGTAGTATGGGGTGGAAAGGAGATTTCCTGGAATATTTTTTAGCCTATTTTTGGATCATCAGAAGATTGGGTGAGGCAAAAACTCAACTTGTGGGTAAACACTAAAATTCCTGTTAGTCAGGAAGAAAGTGAATATGCTAATGTATGGGTTACAAGACCTGGGGGTGAAGTGCTCCTGTTTCCCCTCAAAGAGGGAGGACGAAAGAAAGACAGGAGTAAAGAGGAAGAAGCCTTACTAATCCCACCTCCTTACATACCCCCTCAGAACCCCCAGATTCCGGATACACCTCCAATGGAGCCTCATGAAGCAGGGAGTAATCCCGAGCCCCCCGAGGAAGTGCAGGGACCCATAACCCGAGGGCGGGCTAGACAGCATAACCTATATCCCCTAAGAGAAATGCCTGTGGGGGGGGGCCAGGGACCTCACCCAGCGATAGGGTTTGTTTCGGTACCTTTGAGTTCTGGGGATGTTCGGGAATTTAAGAGGGAGATGGGGAGCCTCCTGGAAGATCCTTTGGGGGTGGCCGAGAGACTGGACCAATTTTTGGGACCCAGTAGTTATACTTGGGGCGAGTTGCAAGCCATATTAAATATTCTCTTCACGGCCGAGGAAAGAAATATGATTAGACGAGCGAGGATGCAGATACGAGATTCACAACATGCACAAAGACCTTTAGCAGACACCAAGTAGCCTTTGCAGGATCCCAATTGGAATCATCAGCAGCAGGATCACAGAATCAATATGCAGGATCTGAGGGGGATAATAGTACAGGGGATCCGGGAAGCGGTGCCTAGGGGGCAGAACATCAACAAAGCATTTAATGAGAGACAGAAAAAGGAGGAGACACCTACGGATTAGCTAGAACGCTTGAAAAAAAAAAACCTGCAAATGTACTCGGGCTTAGATCCTGAGACACCGTTAGAGCAAGCACTACTAAAAACACAATTTGTGGCTAAATCATGGGAAGATATCAGAAAGAAGTTAGAAAAATTAGATAATTGGCAAGATAGAGACCTAGATGAGCTATTAAAGGAAGCACAGAAGGTATGTGTGAGAAGAGATGAAGAGAGTCACAAGAGACAAGTAAGAATGATGGTGGCAGCAGTAAGGGAGACTAGGAGAATTGATGCCCCTCGCAAAACAAGTCAAGTGGCCCAGAGAAATGGGGGAGGGGTTCTCCGGGTAGAGAAAAAAGATGGAGGCATATGTTTCTACTGTGGGAATGAAGGACACTTTCGGAGAAACTGCAGGAAGCAGCTGAGGGATGAGAGAGTCTTCAAAGAGGACTGAAGGAGTCAGGGGCTTCATTTGCTGGGGACACGGAAACATCAGGAGCCCTTGATAAAATTAAAAATAGGTCCTCAGCAGCAGGAATTAATTTGAGTTTTTAGTAGATACTGGAGCTGAGCGATCGACAGTCCAAGTACTACTGGAAGGATGTAAGATATCAAAGGAAACTGCTCAAGTGGTAGGGGCGAAGGGGGAGCCCTTTAAAGTCCCTGTTATTAAGAATGTACTAGTGGAATCAAGGTCCAAAATGGGAATAGGGAACCTTCTACTAGTACCAGAAGCAGATTATAATTTGTTAGGGAGAGACTTAATTATAGAAATGAGTATTAATATAGAAGTAATAAATGAGGAAATCAAAATAAAACTCTGTCTCTTGAGGGTAGAGGATGAGGAAAAAATTAACTCAGAAGTATAGTACACTCCTGATAGTGTAGGAAGGTTGAATATACCCCCCTTCTCGGTAATCATTAAAGATCCAGAGACACCGATAAGGGTTAAACAGTACCCCATCTCCCCAGAGGGGGGTAGGTTGTTTGTAGATGGCTCATCGCGAGTAATTAATAGATAAAAGGTCTCTGGCTATGCAATAGTTGGGGGAGAAGGACTTGCAGTTATCGAATCAGGCCCTCTAAGTAGATCTTAGTCAGCGCAGGCCTGTAAACTTTATGCTGTACTGCGGGCATTGCAGTTGTTGAAGGATAAATCAGGTACCATCTATACTGACTCAAAATATGCCTATGGGATTATACACACTTTTGGGAAAATATAGGAAGAACGGGGGTTGATAAACTCCCAGGGAAAAAACCTAGTTCACCAGGATCTAATCAGGAAACTGCTGAAGGCCTTGAGGGGACCTAAGAAAATTGCTGTTGTTCACCTGAAAGGGCATCAAAAGGGATTGGATTTTAAAAGCAGGGGAAATAATGCAACAGATCAAGAAGCAAGAAGGGCTGCTTTGCAGATGTTACAATCTACCCCCCAGAAAGATCCGAAGGCTAAAAGAAAAGAGCGTGAGACTAGCAGAGGGAATTTGCAAAAGATATATAGTTTTACTATGCAGGAAGAAGAAAAGATGAAAGGAATGGGGTTGAGAGAAGACCCAGAAGGGGAATGGCGACTTCCAGAGGATAATAGAACTGTACTGCCTAAATCCATAGCTATGGATATTATGAGGAGAATACATAGCAAAACACATTGGGGGGCACAAGCATTAGTATATCAATTAGCCACCAAACGTATGTGTATTGAGGCAGATAACTTGGCAAAGCAGGTAGTGAGGGGGTGCGTTACCTGCCTAAAGGTAAATAAGGCCAATTTAAGAAAAACCTTAATGGGGGGGACAACCTACAGCATACCGGCCATTTGCTAACATCCAACTAGACTTTACTGAGTTACCAAAAGACTGGGAGGTATAAATATCTATTGGTAATAGTGGATCACTTAACCCATTATGTAGAGGCATTCCCTACGGCAAGGGCAACGGCACAAACAGTGATCAAGACCCTATCAGAGCAGATTATTCCCAGATATGGGGTCACAGAAACCATTGACTCAGACAGAGGCCCCCACTTTACATCCAAAATAATTAAGGAAACCATGGCAATAATGGGAATACAATGAGATTATCACACCCCCTGGTACTCCCAAAGTTCGGGAAGAGTAGAAAGAATGAATGGAGAAATTAAAAAAACAATTGACCAAACTCGTGATTGAGACCAAACTGTCATAGGTAAAATGCCTACCATTAGCATTGCTAAATATCCGGACACAACCTAGATCGGATATGAGAATATCTCCATTTGAAATGTTGTATAGAATGCCCTACAATATAGAGGAACCGCAAGATCATCCAAAGTTGAGGGATCAAAATATGAATGTATACATTACCAGCCTAATGAAATATAGAGAAAATCTATAGAATAAGGGAAGGTTAGCTCAGAGACCCCCACTAGATTTGAAACTGCACCAGGTGCAACCAGGAGATTGAGTAATGATAAAGTCCTAGAAAGAAGCAACCTTGGCCCCACAATGGGAGGGCCCTTACCTTGTATTGCTTACTACAGATACTGCAGTCAGAACAGCAGAAAAGAAAGGGACCCATGCTAGCAGAATTAAAGGGCCAGTGAGCAAACTGACTCCTGAGTAGCAGGTAACAAGCAATCCTGGAGACCTGAAGTTACGGATCCAGAGGAGAGATCATCAATGAATGGACACCGTGTAAAATATGCACCAGAACCACACTACACGGAGGAAAGATTAATTTGTAACTCTGATGTTAAGATAAAGTGTAGAGACCCAGAGTGCAATTGTTATCCCTTTGTTTGTTATATTTGTAAAATCTGCGGGGACAGGTGGTGGAGTCATTGTAGGCGAGGAACCCCTCCTAGAGGAATTTGCAGCCCCTGTTGGGTACTGCAGCGGAACATAACTGATTGGATTCTAGAATATAAAGCTAAATATGAGGGATTAGTAGGAAAATCAGAAGAGTGGTGGAGGATTTTTGCATTAGGGATTAAACCAAAATATTATTGTTATCACCCTAATGAACCCATCCCGTTCATAGCTGAAATTGTTGACTGCACCTGCCGCACACGCCTAAAGGGAATCCGGTGTGATACATTCCCGGTTAAGTATCGGAACTGAGATTCCTATGTCAAGAGGCAACAGAGTCGCCCCCGGGGACCTCCTGAAGAATATCCCTGCTGCCGAGAAGATGGTACCTCCTGTGGCTCGAGGCAACCGAGTCGACAGGAAAGGCAGAGGGGTAAAAAAGCTGTGGAGGAAAGAAACCCCAGGGGTGGGACAACAAAACAATATTTGAGGAATTGCCTCAGGAATAGGAATAAGAGCAAAGACCCTGGGCAGAGAGACAGGTTGCAGTCTATAAAATAGAACAATCCTCAGATATACTCCCATTCCTATGCCCCCAATGATGCTCACCACATGACCCAGCCGATTACTTTTCTTTTGCTGATGTTATACTTGAGAGGGATTAATGCCTTAGACAATCTACCACACCAACCCTTTAAATGGTCACTATGGCGATAGGATGACAATGAGACTTTGCAAACTGTAACTACTGTAGGAGCACCCAGTTTCAGAGTAAGATTGTGTGATCTGACCAACATAAATCATTGTAAAAAAGTACTGAACCTAACGGGATTTTACATGTGCCCAAGCTCAAATCACAGTAAAGGATATTGTAATTATCCTGGGGAATATTTTTGTAGATATTAGGGCTGTGAAACAATCGCCTCTGACTAGACACCCAGGGGAGGGCATGATAAATATTTGCAAGCAGACTTTAGACCATGTATATTTAATAAACTGATTACTATAGTGAAAAGCCGGCTAGAAGCGGCACATCTTATGCTTCTTAGGACTAAGTATGATCAGATACCTGAAGAAGAAAATTTAGAAACTTTAGAGTTAGCTAGACAAGAACTGCAAAGATACAGTGAACAAAAATAAGTAAGAACAAGAGAAATGGGGGAATTGTGATAAACATTAACTATTTTTTGTTCACTGAAGATCAAATAACTCAAGATAACAAGAAGTTACTATGTCACTATCTAAGCTGATAGGCAAACAGACCCTTGCTCATTCCTTCTCTACTTGCTTAATCAGCTTTAAGTTTCAGGAATTCCAGCTTACAACTACAGCCTTCATCTCTGCGACCACCGAGGGACAGAAAGAGACCCTCCCAGCAACACGTCACACATACATCATCGGAGGAAAGAAGCAAGATAAAAGCAAGACTGAAAAATCTACCAATCCACGGCAGTTGGTGGAGCGAGACTCCCCTGCCGTCCAGTGCTGTATTTGCCTTTGCTTTGCCTGCTGTAATGTAATAAATTCCTATTAGAACTTTTCTTTGTGTTCATAATCTATTACATGCTGGAGCCGGGCCAGCCCTGCCCAGCTGTCACAGCTTCTTCAGTACTGCTCACTTTGCTGGGACACCCCCATTGCCTGCTGGGACACCCCCTGCCTGCTGGGGACCCCCACCATTCCATCCACCAGCCCGGGAGTTTCCACCGTTCCAGCTTGGTGCTCTCAGGGTCCCAAGAGATCAGATCGCCCCAGGCTTTGTGAAACAAAGCCCCTTGAGGTTCCTGGTTCTGTTATTATTGATGCTGTAGTTGTTGTTTGTTTGCCTTGTTATACTTACTGGTAAAGAACTGTTATTCCTTTCCCCATAGCTCTGAATGAAAAGCCTCTTTAATCTTCTAAATTATAATAACTTGGAGGGAAGGGATTGGAATTCCCCACTCCTAGAGAGGCCCCGCCCCTCCCTAGCAGATACCTGTCTTTCAAAGCAAGACAGTTGGCAACAAAGGAAAACTTCAAACCCAGACACTGCTGTTTATTTGCTGCATTCTCTTACCTAGTTTTGGATATTAACACAATCTCAAGCTGGAGGGGGTTACAAGAACATTTTCTCTTCCTTTCAGAAACTTTTGATAATTTCCAAGAGCCAAAAGCTAATTATTTTGGCACAAAGAAACACAAAAAAAACCTTTTAACCATGGCATTCCTGTATAGGCTTTCCTTGACACTTTTGTCTGAGAGGAGAAAAAAAGAGAGGAGTAATAAAAAGCCCACATTTATCTTTTTTGAGATATAGAACAGTTTCACTGCAAGAAGAAATGAAATAGACGAAGGCTCTTCAGGTTGGAAAAAAAAAGATGACTGCAGAGGGAAATGACAGCAGTCTGTAACACACCGAATGGAGAAGGTAAATGCAGAGTAATTGTTCACTTTTTCTTGCAGTACAAAAGATGAGGGTGCATCCAACAAAGGCATTTAGCAGCAGGTTTAAAACAAACACACCCAAAAGGAAGTACTTTTTCCTACTATCCATAATTGCATCATGGCAGTCAGTGCCTCAGGAGGTTGTGGAGACTGAAAATGGATTTTAAAATGCATTAAACAAATTCATGTGGGACAGTGTAATCAACAGCAAATAAACACTGTAGCTTTGGTAAAAGTTTAGTGTTTTCAAACCCTTACCCAGAGCTGGGAGGAGGCACCAAGTCAAGATGATTCGGTATGTGGCCTTTTCCTCCCTCCCTGAGCACTGCTGGCTGTTCCTGGAAACAGCGTGGTAGTTCCTGTTGTTCCGTGCTGAGCCATGAGCCCGGGTGTTGCACATCACTAAGGAGCAGCAAACGTTCTCTGCATTTTCCTGCCCGACTCTATCTTCCAGCAGACTCCCTGAGAGGGCAGGAGATGCTTCTGGCAGAGCTTTGCAATCCAACCCTCCCCCCATTTTCCCTAGAGCAACCACACTTATAAGTGTGCAGAGAGAGAATATTGCGTTAGCTCAGGTTACACCAAGGAAAATTTCAATCCTATGTTCTGGCATTTAATTGTAGCATTTATGTCATATTTAGCTGCCCCAAATGTTTGTCAGTCCCCAATAATAATTCAGTACGTTCTACAAAAAAAAAGAAAGACAAAGCAAACGAACAACTGGTCTCCATAGCCAAGTGAAAGCGATTTACCTCAGACAGCAAGGAAAACCAAACAAACAAAAAGAAAAACCAGAAACTCCACCCTTAAGTCATTCAGTTTAATTTTTAAAAAATAGTATCTGCAATAAAAAGATTTTATATTCAACATTCATATTAAGGACAAAAAAAATCCAATTATGATTGTGCTCACCCTTTATTTAAAAAAGGCTGTAATAATGCCAATTCTCATCCAAACATTTTCAAACTTCAATTATTCCTTATTTGTTTCTGTCCCATCTGGGGTGCCAGTTGTTTCTGTCCCATCTCAGGGATGGCAGTTGTTTCTGCCCATCCCAGGGACGGCAGTTGTTGGGGGCTCCTTTTTAGGAGCTTAAATTCCCCGGCATTCAGGTGGTTTTAGAGTTCTGGCCCTCTGCAAAGCTCTGTGCCAAACGCAGGAAAAGATGGAGTCTTCAAGGTTACATGCTTCGTTTATTAGTTCTTATCTTACAATTTTCTCAGTGTCCAAAAGATGTTTGCCGCGGCTCGGACATCTGGTGACTCCCCCTGTCTCTGGGCTGTCCTTATCTTTTATACTAATTGCTACGTATTCTTTATTTACTATTTATTACCAATGTCTATCACTATTACTAAAAAGGTCATCTTTACTCTGACCCAATCCTCACTAACTACTTTGTGCCAACGTCACTGCAGAAATGGAATGAGGGAACAAGAAGGAAGAAGAAAGAGACAATGCCCTAAATTCTCCATCTTGCCCCATTCACTTCAATGCCAAGAATCCCAAACTCACTGTTTTTTCACCCTGTGATATACTAAACTACTATTTTTACACTCTTGTGGCCTGCAATGCTTCCTGCAGTGCAAGAAGCCTCTCCCATGGACTGAAATCAAATCCAATGTCTCTCAGAGCTCTGGGCTCTGGGCTGGTGTCCCAGACCCCCCTGTCCAGGTCCCTGACCCTCCAGGGCGACAAAAGGAATGCCCTGGACTCCAACACTTATTCAGCTAAACTCATCGTGTTTGCAAGGAAAATCCAACTGAACTGGAAGTTTGCGCCAGCCCTTTCCCATGTCACAACAAGCTTATTGGTCACCCCAACATTTCTGCAGCCTTGCACAACATACACTCTGCATCACCACCGAGTCAGGGGCAGGCAGCTTGTCCCTTACCCCCAGCAGCCCCACCCTCCTGCCACCCTCTATGTAAGCTCCCCTTTCCTCCCAGCACACACATCCTGCTCCCTCATTTTACCATCCAGCAGAAAAGCAGAAGAGAGAAGAAAGCAGCAGACAAGGGGGAAGGGAAAAGGACATGGTAGGTGTCTTGGTTTGAAAGACAGGTATTTGCTAGGGAGGGGTGAGGCCTCTCTAGGAATGGGGAATTCCAATCCCCTCCCTCCAAGTTATTATAATTTAGAAAATTAAAGGGGCTTTTCAGTCAGAGCTATGGAGAAAGTGTTAGGAAAATTAATCCACGAACACCAGAGGTTTATGTCCAAAAAGGAGACAGAGGAGTCCTTTTTCTTTATTCGAATAAAGGGAGAGGCCATGGGGCATTTGCCCTGGGGTCTCTCAGTTTTTCAGAGGAAGCAGCCTCCTTTTTATCCTAATTTCCCGGCTGCATTTCCCTCTCTCTTTCCCCATTGGCTAAGGTACTTGAGAGGTACAGACTTCCTGAAATGCTTAAGATTCCCCTTTTAATGTATAACTCCCCTAATTTTTAATTTTTATGAGATTTATGGGTTTTTCCCCATTGTTGCTTTCATCTTTCAATATTCAATTTAATTTACAAACAAACCTACAGTTTGTTTGTAAAGGCAAGTATCTTCTTTTCCATTCATCAATCAATAGAATCCTTCCCATTGTTTCTCTTATCTCTCAGTGCTAGTTTTATCTACCAGCAGACCCAGGGCTTGTTTGTAAAGACAAATCTTGTCCTCATTCCTCTCAGAAGGAAAACAAGCAAAGAGAGAAACACAGTTCTACAAGGTTCCTGCTGTTCTTGAGGAAGAGCCACCATTATGTAAAATACATACTGCATTGAAACCATAAATTACCCTTTGATACACATAACAGGAGCTTACCTGAATTATGTCTCAGGAAAACAATCATCTGATAAAGCTAAAATCACCATAAAAATAGAAGAAATTCAGAAATTAGCATTAAGTGCTGATTGACTTGCATTTTAACAGTGGAAAAAGGTAATTAAGATTGCAGACACTTCTACCCTGTTCACCCTTGCATATTTTATAACAGCTTGCCAGGAGGAACTGTGATTTGCAGTGGTAATGCAACAATGAGGTTTTGAGCTTACTGTTGACTTATTAAAGAAATATGGGTATTGATCTAGTATCGATACCCAACTGTGATGGACACAAACTCTCTAACAGTTTAAAGTTAGAAAGTGTATGTTTATTACGGCCGGGCAGCTGTCGGGATAGTTCCCTAATTCACACTGTGAAATTCACAGGTAATTACAAAGCCTTTTATTTACAAAAGTGTTGAATACTCAAAATACAAATGCATATTCATACCCCTGTCACCTCCCATTTCTCTCTTCGTATGCTAATTGGCAAAAAAGGCTATTAAGCATGCATAGTTTGTTTCCTAAAATGAGTCTAGGGTCTATTCTGGGGAGGGGTCACCCAAAATGAGGAAGTAAGATGAGTCTTCCTCGTCCTGACCTTTCTACCTTTTCAATGCATTTGTGACAAATGAATCCTTGGTAGAACTTATAGTTTCCTGTGTTCTATGGGTCCTTTAAGCAGGAAATCTGCAGCTATCTTATGTCCTATTTACCACATTTTGTTTTTATTACAAGCACAGCTACATAAACATAAAGCTGACAAGCAATGAGTTAGTAAATCTGGGATAGCTTATCTAAGATCCGGCTTCTGTTAACTGTGAACAAAGCTTACCTATCTACTTCAGCTAATTCAGCAACTATTATCTTAACTTTCCTAAAACTCCCTAATTCTTCAAATTTAATGTCTCAGTAGGCAGTCTCACCTGGTGCACTTTGAGCTTAATTCTCTGAGGTATCAATCACTTGAAAGTCCAGATGAACCCAGGAAGATTAGCAACTAATGCTAGTCAGTCAGACTCAGCTGTCCCAAAATAGTTAATCAAAGAGGCATTAAAAATGTGAATCCAGCAAGGTTATGGCAATCAGGGGTTCATGTACTAAGAGGGCAGTAGGACCCTAAATCTGATGATATCACCTGTCATCATGGCAGAGTAAAAAACAGAAAATAATACTTCTGTCTTGATAGTGATTTCCAAATGCAGCACAAGCTGCAACATGCAGCACTACTGCCTGAGGAAGAGTAGTCCCTGGGCCTGAGCAACAAGCAGGACAGCACCTGTAGCCATGTGGGTTGTGGCTCCTGCAGGGAATGCAGGTAGGGCCGGTGCATTCCTTGCTAATTAAATACAGTCCTAGGCTGCCAGCCAATTACCCCTGCAACCCTCCCAGGGCCACGTTTGCAAACCTCTGGTCAAATATGGGCTATATGTAACACTTGAAAGGTAAGTAAACTCAAATTTAAAGCCTTACTGCATACCAGATACAGCCATAATATTTTTCTTACTTGTTTCCTATTTTCAAACAAAAGCAGTAAAGGTTGCTGGACTCTTAACTTCTCATTGCTTGCACAGACTCAGAAAGCTCTCCCATGAACCCTTTGCTTCCAGGTTCTGGGGCTGGCACATCCACAGCACCCCCAGCTCCCTGGAGCTGGTGATGTGGCAAACAGGGAGGGCAATAAAATGAGGTAGGGCAGTGCTGCAGCAACACCATGGAAAACTACTGTACTTGCTGTGAGTGTAACATGGAGACTCTTGCAGTCAGTGCAGCTCTTTGTCAAAGGACAAAATGATAATCTTATATTTTCCAAAGCTTTCCCTGAAACACTATACAGAGCTGCCTGTGTGCAAGCTTTATCCTCAGCTGCTCCTTTCCCAGTAGATAGGCAAAAGAGTGTGATCTGATTTCAGAGGCCAGGGCTACACTCTGCCTTCTGCCTCCAAATAGAGCTTTTCCTTAACACCATTAAAACAAAGCCAGCTCATCTAAGAAATGGGACTCTGCAGACAGTGGACTTTAGGGGTTTGGTGACAGTTCTTCCTCACTGAGGTTTGTTTTCTGGTCAGAGCCTAATCACGAGTTTTCCAGTGGTACAGAACATGCATATAACTCAGCAAGACAGCTGGCAGTAGCCACATCCTTCCAAAATCCAGTGATGAGGATTAAACAAGCTTGGTAAAAATCCTCATTTTTGTGATTACTCTGCAACCAAGAAAGCAACTGGGAATGTGTAATAGTTTCATGTTTGCCTCTGTTTCTGTTTACCAAATTTAGTGTAGTGGTTTGAGTATCTACCAGAACTCTGCTGTGAGATAGAATCAGGAGAGAAGCAAAGCAGGCCCAAACTTAAAGGTATAAAGATAGGTTTATTAACACACACTAAGAAAAGAAAATGAGAATCAAAATGAAACTTTCAAAACTCCCTTCCCCCAGCTTCTTTCCCCTTTCACAGACAATGTATAAAGACAAAACTCAGAATTCTAGGTCAGTACCACTTACAAAACAGTCCCCCATCAGTCCTTTTAGAGAGAGAAGTCTCTCCTAATTTGTTCTGGTAACTTTCCACAAGAAAAACAGTCTGTTTGTGGCTTTTAACTTTCACAACAGCAGCCACCCGGGGAAAATCTGCAGTTATGGACCTCCCATATCATGTAGCCTTTCCTATGACTACATATGGGCTGTGGACTCATGCCTACTGGGGTGTCATTTTAAAATTGAACAGTTCAAATGCAAAGAATTTCTTCATCTCACGGGACAGAGATCTCTTCACTTCTTCATTGGTGCACTGGACTTCTTATCTCTCTCTGTTCAAACATCTCATGGGATCATAAGATCACAGCTACTAATTCAATATTCACTCGGTCAATCACAAATACCTTTGCTCAAATCCACAAATCTGAACAATTATTTTCCCCAATTCATACTGTCCACGATTTAAAGGAATATTCTAGCATGTTCATATTACAGTCTGTTACCACAACTCATAGGAGATTTTCAGCCTGGGACCAAGGCAACTTGTCATTTCTTCCACTTAAGGGGTTACTCTTCCTTCACTGACTTTGATACCTTCATATTGTCCCCTTACAGGTCTCCAATTTGGCCTTTTCTCTCACTTAGAGAAGGGTTAGTGTAATATATGTCCTAAAGTTAATTCGTGTTGAACAATAAATAATGTAATTGAATATATCTTGTAACAAGATTTTAGTTGAAATAGAGTTTAAAATCTATAAACCAAAAAGTGTATACAGGGTTAACCGGGACGACAGCTGCACAGGGGAGACACGAGTAAATTGCTGCCGGGAACCTTGCAAAGGCAACACAAAAGGACAAAAACGGGAGATGGGTGCTCTGATGATCCCCTGATCGTATCAGATCACTATCTTATCTGTTCTGGCCCGATGTTACCATCTCCAAAAACTTCTCCAGACACGGCCATCAGGACATTGTTCTGCCTTTGAGAAACTATTCATCGGACCCCGGACACGGACATGAATATCTAATGAAGCTACCTCAAGGCACGAGTCTCACGGTCTCAGCCAGTCCCCAGCGAGAGACTGTATAAAAATCCGCGGCTTGGAGACCCAAATTGTGAACTTAGGGGGTGACATACTGACAGAGTGTGTTATCCGTGTTCACCCAGTGCTGACCCCGGGCTCGACGCTGTCCTTTTAATTGTGGCTATCAGAGACTGTCATTTTGTCTCTCAATAAAATTCCCAAATTTTGATTTATCGAATTTGGTGAATCGTATTTATTACAGTTAGGGCTTTGGAAGTTTCATCTGTGCAAGAAAAAAAGTTAATATCTTGCCTAATGCCTGCGGTGGTCACATGATCTCTGCCAGACGGCAGCCTCTCAGGCCGAGGGATCTCAGAGCTGCCAAGCTTCTCCCCCTCCTTTTCCTCTCTGCCTGGGAGTCACTGGAGGGGAGGGGGGCCTCCTGCTCACCCCTGGTGTCATGGGGTGGGCCCGGCCCGGCCAGCGGCAAAAGTAGAGCCCAGCCGGGCCAAGCACAGGCCCCAGGAGGGGCCCGCGGCGGAGCGGGGCCAGCCCGGCTGAGCCCAGAGCCGCTATCAGGGGCTCAGCAGACATCTCCTTCTGGCGGGGGGGGGGGGGAATAGGCTTAAAAGTTATCTAGATGTTAAGCTGCAGCCTCCCCCACCGGCAGCCGATGGGGGCTCGTCGGCATTGTCAGGGCTGGCTCTCCCCCGGGGGGGGGGGAGCAGCAGGAGGCCTGGCCGGCCTGGGCCGCTCCACAGAGGGGCCCCAGGGGCCAGTGTTACCTGCTCCTGTGGCTGGAAGGGAAAAGGCAGTTTCCTGGGGTCCTCTGATATTTAACCCTGTGTATTCACAGAGATGTATCACCTTCTAATTGGTAAGTCAAACTGTCCACTTCAAAACTAGTCACTAATTGGTTTAGCTATAACTTCCTGAAAAATTACTTCCCCAATGTCAAACTACCATTCTGTCACTACCAGGTCTTCCCACACATCCTGCTTTCATCTTAATTTTTATTCATCGGAACATGTAAATTTCCTGCGGCATGGGCTGGAAAATGCTTCTATTGCATTTCCAAAAGACATCAGAGGATTTCAGCATTAGTCACTGTGTCACACAGGCCATTAAACAAATTTTAACGGACAGTAGTGGAAAAAAATCCTGAACCAAGAACTAGCACAACAAACATACAGAAAAACTCAGTTCTCCCTCTGGAAACACTATTATTTATTGCTGTCAAGGTCAATGAAACTATAAGCAAACTGTTTGAGCAAGCCTGGCAGATTTCTGTGTGCTAATATTTCGCATTGTTAGTGCAGAAATATTTTAAGAACAGTTAAAATCAGAAATAGGCAGGCCTCAAATACAGCAGCTGAACAAAAACTGTTGGCTTGAGTGGCACTGAGGCCAATCTGCTGCCTCTCCAAGAGTCCCTTCCTTTTTGAATCTTGGGAGAGAGGGGCAAACAGGTCAATTTTTGCAAACTCGGTGAAGAAAGTATGAATTTCTGGCCACAAACGCTAGGGACTCTTTGCTGGTCCCCCAAGAGGACCCAAACTTTATCTAGTTCCTTAAGCCATCCCAGATGTGTGCCCCAGAATCCCTCAGAGAAAGGAAAGAAAGTCCCATAAAAAACAAGTATCACCATGCTGGAAGAAGCTCTCCAGATGAGCCCAGATCTGGTCTAGGATCATAACAAATGGAAACACTTCTACCAGCCATGGTTATGGGCATGTCATATATCTCATAATAATTATTTGTTTGAAAATGGAGCCTTTTGTATCTTAGCAAAAACTAAAGCAGGGAGCATAACCAACCAGCAAGACACCATCACTCTCCTGTTACTGGTGTAGTTGCCAATATTTTAGCTTAGTGAAGAGATATTAGTCCCAACTGTCAAATCATATAAACTGATTCACATCCAACGTGTTTCACATGGTGTCAATGTTTTATTCTCATTCACTGAAGAAGAAATCAGTGTCTAATCGGTAGGAGCAAAAGGCACTTTTGTCATTGACAGTCACCTTGACTGCTGCATGCCCCCTTTTCTTCACCACCCAGCAGAATTTTCACTATTGGTAACAGGTTTGATTTGGTTTTTGTTCTTTTTAATTGTACACTTTTTGCCTTTTTAATCTAAATCAGGTAACATTTGCAGTCTGGTCTTAAATGACTGTCTTGGGTTGCAATATGTAACCAAAAGTGTGTATTCTATTTGCCATCTGTTGAAACCGGTTTGTTGCTATATTATGTGAGCTTTTGTGAGATGTTTATAGTTCTGACTGAATTTTCTTACAGCTTTCTGATGTAAACATCTTGTTTTTCTACATTCCTTTCTGATGATAGTTAACTGATGGACTTCTAGCCTGGCCAGTGGGATGGAGAGGTGGTAGCCTTGTTCTCCAATCCCTGGTCATTCTTCAAAACCTATAAAAGTGAGGTCTTTGTATACAATAAAGTCTTTCCTTCTTCAGCCTTCATTTTGTAGAGTCAAATCTGTGAGTATTTACTCGTGTCCACTAGTGACACCAGTTGGGAAGGTGTTTTTCTTTCTCTCTTGTATAACCCATTCCTCATAACTCCAGGGGGGAGGGGGTGGGTGCCTTCTGTTAATGGGCCAGCTGTTAAAACCAGGTGGACCCATCCTCCCTCTGGGGGATATCTTCTGTTAATGGGCCATTAAGGCTCACCATGTGACTGATAAAATTACATCATTCCATTGTGAGATGCTCTGCCCAGTGGGAGGAGCCAAGCATTTCTACCTGGATAAAACCTGAGATTCATAACACCAGGACAGCAGGTTTTCCACTGGATTCCAAGGCTGGACCCATCTTGCCACCACTGGACCCTTCTACAGGATCATCTCTACTCCAACAGAACCACATCTGTTACTCCAGGAGGACTTATTTTGTACTGCTCCCAACACCGTGACCAACAGTGTGTTAGGTCTTATTCTGACTCTGTCAGTGTTTCTAGGATTTTTTTTTTTTGTTTGCTTGGTTTTTTTTTGGGGGGGTGTTTTGTTTTTTTTTTTGTACTACTACATTTGTATTTTTAATATTCCTAGTAAAGAACTGTTATTCCTATTCCCATATCTTTGCCTGAAAGCCCCCTTAATTGAAAAATTATAATAATTTGGAGGGAGGGGGTTATATTCTCCATTCCAAGGGAAGCTTCAGCTTTCCCTGGCAGACACCTGTCTTTCCAAACCAAGACAATGACTTAGGCCAATATAGGGAATAAAAGACAGAAATGAAAGCAGAACTTCCATTTCTTTACTTAAAGTTATGAGCTTTACCACTCTCCAGTGCTGCCTCACTCACTGAAATAGTAAAGTATAAGTGCAGGCAGTTCTGGCGTTCAGATTATATGATCCCAGCCTTCCTCTTTTGTTGTTGCTCGTTCATCCTTTTTATGTATCTGTTGCCTTAGCCGTGAAACCCATAAAGGTCAACTTGACTCTAAACTGTATCATTGGGAAGAGTTACCAAAATTGCGGACAAAGCATACAAGGTTGCCATGCATTTTCTTGATTTTTGGGAAGAAGTATGTTGGTAACTTTATTCTAAATACAACTGCTTCAGTGAAAATACTTCTGCAATTGAATTTACTGCCTAAGATTGGGCCTGCAATAGGAGTAAGCTGTAAATAAGTGGCACAGTCTTGCTAATGACTGTGTAGAGGGCAGAAATAAGGTCAGACAGCAGTGCTGTTGTTTTCACTAAATTCCATGGATCTAATTTTTATCTCTCATTGCTATAATTTCAGTAGTATTACTTTATCGACTTTTATCCTAATATAATCCAAGGTATCCCAAGTGTTCATTGTTTCTCTTAGTAAAATATTTATTATAAGATTTTGGTGAATTTATCAGTATTACTACCAAAAATATTAAGAAACTAAAAATAAGAATATACTTAATACAATATGTATGTGCTCTATACTGAACTGTGCTATTAGTGTTATATCGGGGAAAGACTGCTCTATGCCAGGAGTTTTATGAGGATCTGTGCTTCACTTATGTTGGGAACACCTTTCCCAGCTAAAGCCTACTTTTACTGTAATGAAATGCTTCAAACAATCAATAATTTTCTCAAAATTTCATTTTAGAGGAAAACTTCTGAGATCATCTGGTATCTTGTTTCACTATTTTCTCCCCAAAATAATTTTCCTGTGACAAGTAGCACAGTGCCTATGAACAGGGGGCACACCGTGCTGCAGTGCAGGGGATTTTAAATTAAAGCCCACATTTCAGTCTAACCATCACACCATTATCTTCTGAATCCTGCAATTTTACCCAAACCAACAAACTAAACTTCACAAAACAGGTGAAAGAGATCTCTCCCTCCAGCATTCATGATGCTGTTTCCTGCTTTCTTCCACTTCTCCCTGGGGCGAGGTGGGTGCAGCCTTGCAAGAAGAACGTGGCAGGAAGGCTGTTTTGGGGCTTGCTCTCCATGCAGGTTTGTAGCTCTGGCTGGCATCGCTCTCTGTCCTCATGCTCCTTCCCGAGCTGATGCTGGCGTCTGGCTGGGCTGCTTGGGCACAGCTGAGAGGGAGGTGGGAAGCAGCATGTGGAACTGCAGTGGGAAGGTGAAGGGGGCCATGTGAAAGGCAGCAGGAGAGCTGGTGGTGGTGGCCCAGTGGGCAGTGCCCACAGAAACCTCCTTGAGGCTCCCAGCACCCACTGAGCAGAGCCTGGCTCTGAGCGTGGCAGAACATTTTGAAAGAAAGGTTACAAGCTTCAAACAGACAAAGATTAGGTTCTCACCAGGTTGTGGCCAGGTGTAATTTATTTCCCTTAGATCACACAGACCACGTAGGCGCTGCAGATCTGCTGTGAAAACCCAGGTTATGCAACAATTCTCCTACCAGTGTGTCCTGGTTTGGGACAAATTTGGGAGAAAACCCCTGTATAGGATCTCTCTAAGGAAGCAAACCTACGTGGCCTCTCTCTCTAACTGGTCTGAAAAAAAAAACTCTAAAACTCTCTTTGGAGAAAAGTGGAAAAAACTATTTTACTAAACAAATGAAGTGCATACAAGTATAAAGAATGAATAGTATGAAACAATAAAACTTTTTTTTCTGAAGTGAGATGGCAAATTGAGAAAGTTCTTGCTGTGGGTGTAGCTCGGCTCTCTCTCTCAGCGTCTCTTCAGTCCCAGTCCCTCCGGCGCTGCTGGAAAATGCCGAGGTCCAGGCCCCGGTGGGCCGCAGGTGCAGCCTCTAGTGCTCCCCTGGCTTTTCAGTCTAGAGCAGGTTTAAATAGTTCCAAGAAAAAGGAAAAAAAACAGTCCAGGGAAATTCTCTGCTCTAGCTAGCTGAAACTAACTAAAAGCAAAGAAAAAAAAAAAATCTCTGTCCTGCAGTCTCTCTAAGCCTCCGCCGAACACCCCGTCTGCAGAAGAATGTGGAGGAGTCAGGTAGTTTTCTCAAAACAAACTCCGCGCTTCTCCTTGCTCTTAGAACCAGTCTTAAAGGCACAGGACTCAATATACAGCACAAACAGAACAGACGATTGGGGATACAGGCATCATAAAGTTACCCTAGGACACAGTGCCAAAGGAAATCTGGGAAATTCATTGCTACCCTTGTCCCCACTGACATTTTCATGACTTTCTAGAGGGAGATTATATCTGAGAGCTGGTTATTACATGGAGGGGGGGGGGGGGGGAAAGCAGAGTCATTTAAAATAAATTTTGTTATATTTGCTGCTCAGAATAAATGTAAATTTGCACCAGAATTGATGTGGAAGGAGACTTACAAATGTGTTGGTACAAGACTGCACATGAGGTAGTCACAGATGATTGATACAATGACTGATACTATAATTTAGTTTTTTATGCAGTTTAAATGAGCACTCAATTTTGTACCTTTTCATCACAAAGTGGCATTTCATCTCAGGAGTAGCCAGCTGTAGTTCAATAAAAGAAAAGGTGCCCAACAGGAATAGGCAAAGTAGGCTGAGGCCTCCAAAAGAACACAGATCAAAAACATTATTTGAAAAGTGAAAATATTAATATGTGTTGAGGTTCTTTAGAGAGAACAGGCATCTGTTGATGGCAAAAAGAGAGTCTGCTCTTTGTCTGGGGGGGATTATGGCTTTATTCGGGTCCTGTCCCTCTTGAGTCCGGAGCTCCGTCCCCGTTCCCCAGTCCAACCAAAAGAGACCGCCCCTCCTCCTCCCAGGGCTTTTACCCAGGGGGCAGGGGCTAGAGGCAGGGACAAGCCACTACCCAATCAGGGACAAGGTGGGAGTGGAACAGAGTTGGGTTACATTCCAGTGTGGGAGGATGGGCACTGCTGAGCAGGGACAAACCACGTGATACAGTTTCCAGGGAACAGAAGAAACATTACAAAACCCAATATAAAAATGAAATACAATATAAACCCAATTAACGCACTACAACAAATGTGGGCAGGGTTTCCAACTAAATGTTTCCTTTGGTATTTGTTCAAGTGAATATTATACCTCTAGTGGCAGCAGAAGTGAATTATTTAGCATGATGATGGAAAATTCAGACTACAGTTAAGGAGTTTCTGCATCTTGGCTATAGGTATGTACATACAAAAATGTGCGTCATTTTTGAAAAATTAAACCTTAAATCCCCCTGTCAATAATTCACAATGCTCAGAGCCTGAAAGTGAAGCAAGAGAGGATGAGCAGGCCTTTCCAAGTTAAATATGGTGATTTGTCCAAATGAAATTACAGAACTCAGACTTCCACACAGAATTGGGATGCACCTGTGGCTGGTGCTGAAGTGACAGGGTCTGGCCATTACCTCCCCTCAAAGGAGAGTTTGTTATAAAAATGCTAATGTACAGCCTTTCCCTTCAGGCATGAAGGAAGGCAAAAGTGCACACTCCAGCTCTTCTGAGAGGGAGGCACACAGCAAGCCTGGGTTAGGCTGCGACAGTGCTGCAAGTCAGGCTGTGGACATGTGTCTCCTCCCAAATCCAGCTCTGTTGACAGCACAGTCCTCCCCCAGTCTGCCCAGAGGCTGGTGATCATTGCCCAGCAATAGGTTACCACCCCTCTGATTGGATATACTTGTTTGAACACTCCTTAACCTATTTCAGAGAAAATCAGCTGGGCCAGAAAATCCTTATTACTTAAAATGGTAGACCATGGTTGCACAGACATTTTTTCTTCCATGCAAAGCAAGCTCCAGCCATTTCTGCTCCCTTTCTTTGGGTCTGCTTTGGCTCTACATTCCCCACCCTGCAGGTCTATGCACTATTTTGTCTATTTCTATAAACCTAAGTTGCTGGGTTTTTTTAAAAGTTGGATTCCCCCAACACTCCTCATTCACTTAACTAAATGTTACAGTCTGTGCCAACACATAAGAGGAGATGGTGAGGGATTGGAAAAAAATCACCAGAAGGTTCCCTACATCATATTTGTCTTCAGAAAAAATGTCTTGAGGAAACCATGGTCTAACACTCCCTAATGCTCCTCTGGGTTTGGCCTTTGGTAAACTACATGACTCCGGTTATTTTAAAATCACAGAAACAATGATCTTAACCTCTTCTTAGTGTGACCTCCTCCAGATCCACCAAACTTGGCAGAATCTCCACAAAGGGGGTTTTGGCCTGGGCCTTCACCTAAGCAATTCAGACTGTTCATGAGTGATACCCTCCCATACACAGTTTGGAATATGCCCAAGGCAGGTTGCTTCTAATGCCTGGAGGCAAAGGGGTCGCTGTAATACCAGATGGAGAAATAAACCCTAACCACTGTGTGTGCAAATCAGGTACAGGTTGGATCTGCATGTCTACTTCGAGCCAGAGCAGGTAGATTATCTGCACTCTAAGCTTCTCAATTGTTGGTGGCAGCAAAGCCCAGAAGCATTTTGAATTTCCAAGTCAGAGATCAACTCCAGCCCAGTTGCCTCCCTGTCTCTTTTCTGCAGCATGTTTGGAACGTGTCAAAAGCTGCACAAACTAAACACAAGACCATCTGCTTAGCAGCAACAGCAGCTCCTTGTCCTCAACTTCTAGCCTTTGAAAATCCCTTATCTTGGTCCTGCTGACCATACTAAAGAACGAGTTCAGCAGGAATGACAAGTGTTCTCCAGAGTAATTCCCAGTAGAACTCCACAAGGGAGCCTGCCTTGGCATCATGCTCAAGAAACAGAGCATGCAGTATGGAGAGCCCTTCAGAGGGCGGCCAGGATCAGAGAGGGAAGGACAAAATGGTACCTGCTTTTAACAACGAATCCAAATATCAGGGCAGGCAT
Source organism: Hirundo rustica (assembly GCF_015227805.2). Lineage (NCBI taxonomy): Eukaryota > Metazoa > Chordata > Aves > Passeriformes > Hirundinidae > Hirundo > Hirundo rustica. Next base: position 7,125,615 of record NC_053487.1, on the reverse strand, counting down.
TTGCTGAGGCAATAGCAAAACTGTCAGTGAGGCTGCCCTGCCTCCCCTCCCTACAGCTGCACAAAGACTCAATAAGTCACACACAGAAAATGCTTGAGCAGTGGAGGTGCAAAATGGAGCATATTAACTGAAACTTTTAATAAGATTTTGATAACAATTATTTTTATGTTAATCTCTAAAGAGTTTGCTTTTGTAACATATAACTGATAAGCATATAATCTAGTTTTAATTTAATCTCTGCAGGTGTTTCCCAATGGTAAATGTTAAATTTTTATTGCTTCCTTAGGCAGTAATAATAGGGGAAGTGTCTGTAGGGCTCCCACCATCCATTTGTATGCAGATAGCATCATATTTTATAATAGCTGTAAATATGACAGAATAGACTAGTACTGTTGAGATGATATTATAAATATGTGTCAACACTGAATAAACATCTTTGAAAGGAAAATAAAATAGAGAGGTTATTAGAGGTCTAATGAAACAACCATAACTGCTAATTTATAAGAGATGTATGCGCACATTCTTGGAAAAAAGTAGAGCCCATGCTGGGTTTGCAGCTTTCCGATGAGCAGGACATGGAGATTCTCAGCAGGGTCCTGCAGACAATGCAGAAATAGATCCTACACTTCATAAAGAGGATGACTGTCTATAAGCCTCTAAATGTTTGTTCTCTCTGAGGTGTCAAAATGATTATAAATACCACAGTGTCTAAGACTCAGTAATGGCTTCTTTCATACAGCTTAGGAGCACAGCATGTCAGGAACTCCCACACGAAGAACCATAAGACACCAAGTACAAGGAAGTGATGTGGTCTCTCTCACTCTCTCTTGGAGCCCCGGCTCCATTTTTGCCTTGGCTGGATCGAGAGACAAACCACAGTAGGAAGGATTTTTCCCAGGGCCCTAAAGATCCCAGAGCGGCTGTGAACCTTTTCCTTTAGAGAGAGCAGGCCCATGCTGATGGCAAAAGGAAAGAGTCTGCACTTGATTCGGGGGGAATCCGGGCTTTATTCAGTCTTTCTCCTGTGGTCCTGCCCCTGCAGGGTCCAGAGCCCAGTCCCAGTCCCTGTCCCCAAGCCAAGAGAGGGATCCATGTGCTTATCCTGGCTTTTATCCAGGGGGAAGGGGCTAGAGGTGGGGACAAGCCACTACCCAATCAGGGATAAGGTGGGAGTGGAACAGAGTTGGATTACATTTTAGTGTGGGCGGGGATAAGGAGCAGGGACAAATTTCGGGATGATACATTTTCCAGGGAAACAGGGGAGTACAGAAGAAACCATTACAAAACCCAATATAAAAATTAAATACAATATAAACCCAAATAATGCACAACATCTCCCCCTTTCTTACCAAATTGAAGAGGAGGAAGGCTCAGTCCGTGGGAGATGCTCAGAGTTCGGATCTTGAGTACCTTTAAAGCTGAAAAATAAGAAATGACATCTAGTGTAAAGAAACTGTTCAGAAAAACACTGCTAAGGAAAAATAATAATTAGAAGGAGAGGGTTTTGTGCTTTCTCCTTCTCCAGGCAGCACTGGCCACTTGTGGGGCCTCTGCAGGTGGCTTTGCACTTTTAGGGATGAAAGGTTTCACCCACTTGGCTGGCACCCACTTGGGACCTGAGGGAGTGGACATGCAGGCATATCCACGATCCCAGGTGACCAGATCATGAGGACCCTCTGTTTCCCTGGTTGCTGGATCCTTTACCATCACTGGCGGCTTTGCTTTCAGCTGCAGTTGGCAGTTCTCTCTGAAATGGCGCACAATCGGTGGGTTAAGATTTTCATATGTGCAATACAAAAAATTCAGAGTGAACAAGGCTTTGGATAACTGGATTTGGGGTGTTTCTATTTTTAGAGACTGATGTTGTTGGCTGAGGGCCCTTTTGAAATTCTGGGGGGTCCTTTCCACGATGGCCTGACCTATCGGGGAGTAGGGGATGCCTGTTTTGTGCTCTACTCCCCATTGCTGCAGGAAGCTTCTGAACTCCTTGGATGTGTACGTGGGTCTGTTATCAGTTTTTATTGATTTGGGGATGCCCAGGAAGGAGAAAGCCTGTATTAGGTGTTTCATGGCATCACTAGACTTCTCCCCTGTGTGGGCAGAGGCATAGACAGCTCCAGAAAAGGTGTCTACAGATACATGGACATACCTTTGCCTACCAAAGGACATGATGTGTGTCATGTCCATCTGCCATACCTCACAGCTGTTCAATCCCCTGGGGTTTGTTCCTGCACTTAGGACTGGGAGCGCGTGTTGCTGGCATGAGGGACACAATTGCCCGAGCCTGTTCCTGAGTTAGGTGGAACTGGCGAACTAGGCCTGGTGCATTCTGGTGAAAAAGCTGATGGCTGATTTTGGCTTGTCAAAAGATGTCTGGGAGTGGGGCCATCTCCACAGGCGCAGCAAGAGCATCAGCCCTTCTGTTGCCCTCGGCTATGAATCCCGGTAAATTGGTGTGTGATCTGATGTGCATCACATAAAATTGTTGCTCTCGGTGGGAGACCAGATTTACTTGTTTTGAGAGCAAGTTGAAAAGTGCAGAATTGGAGACCTCACTCAGTACAGCCTGCTCAGCTCTGGATACTACACCTGCTACATAGGCTGAATCTGTGACCAAATTGAATGGTTCAGGAACCTTTTCAAAAGCTCTGACAACTGCAGCCAACTCAGCTACTTGAGGTGATCCTTCCACCTCAACAATATCTTTCTCCCACTGCTGAGTTTGAGGATCTTTCCAAGTTATTACTGACTTGTGGGATGCTCCGGACATATCTGTAAAAACGGTTAGAGCCTTCAAGGGCCTCCTGCTCTGAACACTTTTTAATGACAATTTGAACTGAATTTGTTCTCTGAATAATTTGTGGGCAGGCCAATGAATTGAAATTTGACCTGTGTAACTATCCAGAGCAAACTGCAAAGCTTCATTTTCATGAAGCAGGTGCTCCAACATTGCTTTTGTGATTTGGCCCGAGTTTACCTCAATTGGGATGTGAATACACTCAAAAGCACATCCTGCCAACTCCCTGATCCGGGTCCTGGCTTTCCGGATCACTTCTGCTACCAGTTCCTGTGGCCTGGTCATTCTTTTGGACTGGTGGTGACTGAGGAAAACCCACTCTATGATTAAGAGGGGATCCCTACAGTCTTTGTCCTTTTTTGATTTTTCCACTTTTTCCCACTGAAAAATCACCCCGTGTAGGTGTGGCAATTTGCCTAAAATGATGAATTTGAGTGGCAAGTCTGATTTGCACCTGTTGGACTGTCTGGTGGCCATACAGTCCTGTACCTTTTCTAGGGCTGCTCGTGCCTCTTGGGTAAGGGTCCTAGGAGAACTTGGCTCCTCTCCCCCTTTTAACAGATTAAAGAGGGAGTCTAGGTCCTCAGTGGTCAGACCCAGCCAAGGTCTTACCCAATTTAAAGACCCACACAGCTGCTGGACATCTGCTAAGGTCCTGATGTTATTTTTGACAGCCAATATTTGCAGCACAATGGTCCGTTTACCAGTCTCCAGACCCAGGTACTTCCAAGGCGGCATCCTTTGAATCTTTTCCCCCTGAAGCTCGAACCCTGCAGCAACCAAAGAATGAATTGTCAGGTCAAGCGCGTGGGACAGTAAGTCATCATTGGGGGCACACACGAGCACATCATCCATGTAGTGCAGGATGATGGCTTCTCCCGCAGCTGCGCGCACTGGGGACAGCAAGGAAGAGAGGTACCACTGACAAATGAGTAGCGAGTTCCTTGCCCCCTGGGGAAGGTATTTCCAGTGGTATCATTTCCTCGGGGCTTCTCGGTTGATGGTGGGGACCGAGAAGGCGAAACATGGGGCATCGTCAGGGTACAGAGGAATCTGGAAGAAACAATCTTTGATATCAATAATTGCCAAATTCCAATTTTGGGGGAGCATCGCTGGGGATGGCATCCCTGGCTGGAGAGAACCCATGTCCTCAATGACATTATTAATTTGAAAGAGATCGTGGAGGAGCCGCCACTTGCCTTTGTTCACCTTTTTTAAAACAAAGACTGGGGAATTCCAAGGAGACGTAGTTTCCACAATGTGGCCTTTAGCTAGCTGTTCATCCACTAGCTCCTGAAGCACCTTCAAGTTTTCTTTACTGAGCGGCCACTGCTCTACCCAGACTGGTGAATCAGTTTTCCAATTGAGTTTCTGGGTAGGGTGTTCTTCAGTGGCTGCAGCCTAAAAAACCGGGGAGGCATCTGGAATGCCAATCGTGACCCCCCACTGGGCCATCAGGTCTCTCCCCCACACGGGCTCCAAATAATCCAAAACAAACAGACGTAGTGTAGCCAATTGTCCGTTTGGCCCCTTAATTTGCACAACACTCTTTGACTGTTTTGCCAATTTCATTCCCCCTACACCTTGCACATGCCCTGCTATGTTTTGTAGTTCCCAATGTGAGGGCCACATCCTTTCTGGTATGATCGTTACAATCACACCTGTGTCCAAAACCCCCTTGCTGTTTATGACTACCCCACCATGATGGACCTTACACCTTATTAAGAGTTTGTCCCTCCCAATAACTCATGTGGGGCAAACCTCAGGGTGTTTGTTCTTCGTGATGTCTTTCTCAGGGAATGGGTCAGGTGTTGGAATTGCCTGAGCTATTATCTGCCCCTTAGGCAGAAACAAGGGTGGATGGACACAGCGTAGCCAAAGAACTAGTTGTTTAGGGTTTGATGAGACGAGACCCAGAAGGATCTTGATCTCTCTCGGTGTGTATTTGGTGTCCCCAAGGATGACATACTTACTGCCAACGTGTTGCCAAGAGCCTGGCCCCTGCAGATCCAATGAACTTAAATGCCAGTCTGTGTCACTTAGGTGCAAGGACTCTGTCAGCTGCAACCTAAAAGGCTTTCAGAGACATTCAGTGGTTAGATTGGGCCTGCTCACATTATGATCTGAAAGGGTCACATCCGGTGACTGCTGAAAAGCAGAACTGGTTAAAGCAGGATTAGTTAGATTAGCATTTGCATTTTCCAGTTTTTTCTCCCCCCTCCTCGGACTTGCACCATTTATGTCACAGAATCACAGAAACACAGAATTTTCAGGTTGGAAGAGACCTTCAAGATCATCGAGTCCAACCCATCTCTAATACCTCAAGTAGACCATGACACTAAGTGCCACATCCAGTCTTTTTTTAGACACATCCAGGGATGGTGACTCCACCACCTCCCTGGGCAAGCCATTCCAGTACTTTATCACTCTTTCAGTGAAAAACTTTTTCCTAATATCCAGCCTATATCTCCCTTGTCGCAGCTTGAGACTGTGTCCTCTTGTTCTGTCCATTGTTGCCTGAAGAAAGAGACCAACCCCCAGCTGACCACAGCTACCCTTCAGGAAGTTGTAGAGAGTGATAGGGTCACCTCTGAGTCTCCTTTTCTCCAGGCTAAACAACCCCGGTTCCCTCAGTCATTCTTCATACGGCTTGTGCTCCAAGCCCCTCACCAGCCTTGTTGCCCTCCTCTGGACATGCTCAAGCATCTCAACGTCCTTCCTAAACTGAGGGGCCCAGAAGTGGACACAATATTCAAGGTGTGGCCTGACCAGTGCCAAGTACAGGGGAAGAATGACCTCCCTGCTCCTGCTGGCCACCCCATTCCTGATACAGGCCAGGATGCCATTGGCCTTCTTGGCCACCAGGGCACACTACTGGCTCATGTTCAGCCGGCTGTCAACCAGTACCCCCAGGTCCCTTTCCTCCCGGGCACTGTCCAGCCACACCATCCCCAGCCTATAACATTGCAGGGGGTTATTGTGGCCAAAGTGCAGGACTCAGCACTTGGACTTATTAAACCTCCTCCTATTGGACTCTGCCCATCTGTCCAACCATTCCAGGTCTTTCTGCAAAGCCCTTCGTCCTTCCAACAGGTCGACACATGCTCCCAGCTTAGTGTCATCTGCAAATTTACTAATGAAAGACTCCATGCCTTCATCCATGTCATCAATAAAAATATTGAACAGAACTGGCCCCAGCACAGACCCCTGAGGGACATCACTGGTGACTGGCCACCAGCTGGATGCAGCACCGTTCACCACCACTCTCTGGGTCTGGCCATCCAGCCAATTCCTAACCCAGGAAAGAGTGCTCTTGTCCAAGCCACGAGCTTCCAGATTATCTAGGAGCATGCTGTGGGAGACAGTGTCAAAGGCCTTGCTGAAGTCCAAGTAGACAACATCCACAGCCTTCCCTGCATCTACCAGGCGGGTCACCTGGTCATAAAAGGAGATCAGGTTGGTCAAACATGACCTACCCCTCCTAAACCCATGCTGGCTGGGTCTGATACCCTGGCCATCCTCTAAGTTCTGTGTGGTGGCACTTAATATAAACTGTTCCATTATTTTGCCAGGTACTGAGGTCAGACTGACTGGTCTATAATTACCAGGATCCTCCTTTGCACCCTTTTTGTGAATGGGTGTCACATTGGCCAGCTTCCAGTTGTTCGGAACCTCACCAGTGAGCCAAGACTGTTGGTAGATGAAGAGTGGCTTAGCAAGCTCATCTGCCAGCTCTCTCATCACCCTGGGATGGATCCCATCTGGTCCCATAGATTTATGGATATCCAAGCAGCTCAGCAGTTCTCTGACTGCCTCCTCTTCGATAATGAGGGGACCATTCTGCTCCCTGACACCATCTACCAGCCCAGGAGGACAGTTGTCTTGAAGGCAAGTCATCTCCTCACTAAAAACTGAGGCAAAGTAGTCATTAAGTACTTCTGCCTTCTCCTCATCTGCAGATATTAAGTTCCCTCCCTTGTCCAGTAAAGAACAAAGGTTGGTCTTACCCTTCCTTTTAGCATTAATATATTTGTAAAAACATTTCTTATTATCCTTTACAGAAGTTGCCATTCTAAGTTCAAAATGAGCTTTGGCCTCCTTAATTTTTTTCATGCATGCTTTAGCAGCTCCCTTAAATACTTCCTGGGAGACCTGACCCCCCTTCCAAAGCTGATACATCCTCTTTTTATTCCTAAGTTCCTCCAAAACCTCCTTGCCCATCCAGGCTGGACGTTTACTCCGTCGACTTACCTTTCGGCACACAGGGACAGTCTGTTCCTGTGCCCTCAAGATCTCTGTTTTGAGGCATGCCCAGCTTTCCTGAACTCCTTTGTTTTTAAGGGCTGCTTCCCAAGGGATGCTCTGAATAAGTCTCCTAAACAGGCCAAAGTCTGCCCTCCGGAAGTCCAATGCAAGAGTTTTACTGGTGCTCCTCCTGACTTCACCAAATATTGAGAACTCTATTATTTCATGATCACTCTGCCCCAATCGGCCTCCAACCACCACATCTCCCACCAGTTCATCTCTATTTGCAAACAGCAGATCTAACATAGTCCTTCCCCTGGTGAGCTCACCCACCAGCTGCGACAAAAAGTTGTCCTCCATACACTCTAAAAATTTCCTGGACTGCCTCTTTTCTGCTGTATTAAGTTCCCAGCAGATGTCTGGCAGGTTGAAGTCACCCACAAGAACAAGGGCTGATGATCTTGAAACATTACCTAGCTGCTTATAGAATAAGTTATCCACCTCTTCTTCCTGGTTGGGTGGACGATAACAGACTCCCAGCAGGATGTCAGCCTTGTTGGCCTTCCCCTTAATTCTTACCCATAGGCATTCAACTCCATCTTCCTTAGTTTCAATTCCTAGGGTATCAAAAGTCTGCTTAATATAAAGGGCCACCCCTCCACCTCTCCTCCCTTTCCTGTCTCTTCTGAAGAGCTTGTAGCCATTGAGTGCAGTGCTCCAGCCATGTGAGTCATCCCACTATGTTTCCGTGATGGCAACTACATCATAGCTCTGCTGTTGCACCATGGCCTCCAACTCTTCTTTTTTGTTACCCATGCTGAGTGCATTGGTATACATGCACCTCAGCTGGGCTACTGATTTCACCCCTAACTCAGCCTTGCAACCCTTGGGCCTGCTTCCAGACAGTCCAGCTGCATCCCCTTCCCCCTTCAAACCTAGTTTAAAGCCCTCTCAACAAGTTCTGCCAGTTCATGAGCTAAGAATCTTTTGCCTTTAACAGAGAGATGTATCCCATTTGGTTCCAGCAGAGCAGGTGCTGTAAAAATTTCTCCATGATCAAAGAATCCAAAATTTTGCCAATGACACCGACCCTTAAGCCACTTGTTGATGGTGTGGGTTCTCCTGTTTCTTTCATCATTTTCCTCTGCCACCAAAGGGACTGAGCAGAACACTACCTGTGCTCCTACCCTATCAATTACCTGACCCAGTGCCCTAAAGTCTCTTTTAATTGCCTTGACACTCCTCTTTTCAATCTCATCACTGCCAGCCTGGAGTATCAGCAGTGGGTAATAATCAGAGGGCTGAATCAGCGCAGGAAGTCCCTCAGTGATATTTTGTACCCAGGCCCCAGGGAGGCAGCAGACCTCCCTGTGGGATGGGTCTGGTCGACATATGGGGCCCTCTGTTCCTCTCAGAAGGGAGTCACCTACTACGATTACCCTTCTTTTCTTCTTGATGTTAGAGGTGGTGATGCATCTTTCAGGTGAATCATAATTGGGGGACTCACTGGGCAGACAATTTTCTTCTAAATCATCTAGTTGGCCCTCTAGATCCAGGACCTCATATCTATTCTGAAGTGGCACCTGGCTGAGGGATGGGGAGGAGTTGATGTTATTATCTCCCCAAGCGGGGACCCATTTCCACTCCTCTTCATTTGTCAGGTGCCCTTCTATTGCCTGAGAGTGGGAGGCATATAAGTCCTCAGACTCACAGTCAGAGGCCTCCCTTAAAGATGGAAGGGCTGAACTCCACCAGTCTATTTCCATTTCACTTTCCCTGATACTTCTTAATCTTTCAACTTCCTCCCTAAGCTCAGCCACCAGTGAAAGGAGATCACTCACCTGTTCACACCATAGGCAGGCCTCCTCCACAGCACCCCCTGAAGCCACCGATAAGCTCAAACACTCCGGGCAGGAATGGGTCTGTACAGTCGCATCCTTTTTGGAGAGCTCCACTTGGTCACATACACTTATACCAACTACAGTTTTCGACCATGTAGAAACCATTACTAACAGACACACCAAAAGCAACCAGGCAGCAGAAATACCTCAAACAACACAGAAGACACCTTACTAGCAAGAAAACTTGCAACCCTGCCTGCTTGCCCTGCCTGCGTGAACTGCCTTGCAAACTGCCTTGTCCACACCCCAGTGACTCACCACGCCCCTGTTTGCCGCGCTCCCCAGAGACCTCTTATAATCAGCCACTCAGCATCAATGCAGGAAGCTCCACCCCTTGCTCCTCAATGACTCACAAATGTTGGCACGATGGACAAGCCGGTGCTCACCTTTTAGTTTTTTGAAAAATTCCCTTTGGGCACTCAAGACCCCCCACCCCCATTGTCCTGAAAGTCCAGAAATGTCTCTTTAAAGGGCATTGAGATGCCCAATGTCCAGCCTGATTGCACAGGAGACACGTTGTTCTTCTCTTGGGCGGTGGTCGTGGCACAGGCACAGGAGGCACAGTGTCTGCAGCAGCGGCTCTTTGCGGTGGCTTGAATGCATCTCTGGAACTGTGGCTTTGGTGAGCTGTCATGAAGGGAACCTTCCTGGCACACACCTGGAGCATGTCATCTAAGGTTGGAGCTGGTTCCATGGGCAGGCTGAGGATGGCTGCCTTGCACTGTTCATTAGCATTGGTCAGCGCCATTTCCTCCAGGACCTGTTCCTGGGCTCCTTCTTTCTTAACCTGTTACTCGATAGCTCGGGTTAATCGCTCCACAAATTTTATGAAAGGTTCTGATGGAAGCTGCTTTATTTTACTGTATGGTTGGAAAGGGCCATCGGGCTGGATTGAAAAGAATGCTTTTAAAGCAGTCTCTTTAATGCGTTCTAAAACAGCTAAAGGAATTTCCAGAGCCTGCTTGAGGGCTGAGACCCATTCACCATCACCACATAGATGTTCTAATCGAATTGGCAAATTGTTATTATCAACAGCCATTTCAGGATTTTGCCAAAACTCCGGAAGTAAATTCCTTAACCTTTTTTTTCCATGTTGATTCCCAAAGTCTAAATTCTGTGGACGAAAGGAGGGATGAGAAAAGCTGCCGGAGGTCAAAGGGATCTATAGGATTCCCTGCTAAATTTGCTTTTAAAAGGTTGTGAAAGTATTCACTTTTGCGTCCAAATTCATTATGAGCTTTGCATAAATCCTGAATCGCTTGTTGGGGAAGGGGTCCCAATCACCATGGACAATACCCCTCCCTTTTTGACCGTCGATATGTGACTGGGGTAGGAGAAAAGCTGGGATGGGTTCCTGCTTCTGGGTTCCCAGCTCCCTCCCCCCCTCTCCCTGCGGAGCGTGGGAACTGGGATTGTGGGTGGGGAAACCGTGGGAACCAGAAGCAGGGAGGGGCTGGAGGCTTGAGTCACAAGGTGTGTAGTTGGAGGGTGGAGGTTTGAGGGTAGGGGGCAGAGTTGGAGGAGAGGACGGTGCCGGGGGCGGCACCGAAGGGAAGGAGGGGTCTAGGGAGAGGAAAGGGTTGCTCAGGTTACGAAAGGGATTCTGGGAAGAAGGAGGGAGAGATAAAGAAAGAAGCTCCTCATTGCTTCTGCCATTTTGGGGAACAAAGAAAAAAAATGCAGCATGGTCACGTCCATCTTGTGACCCCCCCCCCCCCGAACTGAAACTAACTTGGGGATCACTAAAATGGGGGTTTGGGGCACCCGAACTGTCTGCAAAAGTAAACTGAACACAGGATTTACAAACTGGGGAAGAAGGGAGGTTTGGGGACAGTTTAGGGGTTTCTCGAGGAATCTGGCCAGGATTACTCGAGCAGGGGGACTCAGGAATTTGGGGAAAGCCAGAGGAGCTGCAGCTTCCCTGCAGTGTCTGGTGGGCTGGTTTCCTCAGAATACCCGAGCTTGGGGAAGGGATTTTGGGGTTGCGAGAGGGAGAAACTGAGGAAACTGGGGAAAATCCACAATGAACTGGCTTTTTTAATTTTCATTTTGCTTTTGCAATACTAACCGAATTTTCAAGCTCCAAAAAGCAAAATTTGCAGTTTGTGTCCTTAGGACTGCCTGATTCAACCAATTTATTTGCAACAGCCTCCCAAAATTCCGGGAAGCTTATTTGGTCTAATGATTCATGTGAAAAGTGAGAAAACAACCAACGTATAAAGTTTTTCAACTGTTTCTTTGAACAATGGGTCCCACCATCATCCAAGGCACTTAAAATTTTGTAAAAGACCCTTTTTTGAGACACAGACAGCCTAGCGCCCATTTTTGGCTCAGATTTTAAGTTTCTGTGTCCCCTTTAACTGCAACTGGGACACTGAAAGAAAAAAAAAACGTACGAAACCTCACTGGAGAGAAGAAAAAAAAAAAAAACCGGGAGGAGAAACTGTTACTTTTTCCACCCAGGGGCTGTGCAGCTGAAACCGAATTGCTTTTAAAAGCACCCTGAAGGTTTGCCCTGAAGGCGAGAACCTTCCCCCAAAGGAAAAACCCTTCCCTGAGATTTAAAGCCTCTGAAAGATTTTTTCCTAAGATTTCCAAGTTGGGAATACTTACCAAAATCCAGCGTGGAGACGAAAAACTTCCCAGTCGCTCCTCTGCCTGAAACTGACCTTTTTGGTGCAAAAAGAGCTTCCAGTTTCGGTTCCCAGGCTTGGCTGGCCATGAACACGTCGTCGCCTTCTCTGGGAGTAGCCTGCCGTTCGAGGGGACTTCTTCATAGCAATCCGAGGGTTTTTTAAGTCCAAAGGAAAACCACAGCCTCTCTCTGTGGAGTCCGGTGTTTCGGGGATGCCACAGTGAATGCCAAGCCTGATGGGTCTGTCTTTCTGCGTGGATGGGCCACGTTTTTGGACTCACATGCCTGCGTGAGGTTCGTCGGCCACGTGCTCCATGTGTGGTTCTTCGAGCCTTCTCCTGGGAGCCCCTTGTGCCTTTGGGCACCATGCTTGGGCATCACCTGCGGTGTTGCTCTCTCTCTCTCAGAGCCCCGGTTCCGTTTTTGCCTCAGCTAGCTTGAGAGACAAACCACAGTTGGAAGGATTTTTCCCAGGGCCCTAAAGATCCCAGAGCGGTAGTGAACCTTTTCCTTTAGAGAGAGCAGGCCCACGCTGATGGCAAAAGGAAAGAGTCTGCACTTGATTCAGAGGGAATCTGGGCTTTATTCAGTCTTTTTCCTGTGGTCCTGCCCCTGCAGGGTCCAGAGCCCAGTCCCGATCCCTGTCCCCAAGCCAAGAGAAGGATCCATGTGCTTACCCTGGCTTTTATCCAGGGGGAAGGGGCTAGAGGCGGGGACAAACCACTACCCAATCAGGGATAAGGTGGGAGTGGAACAGAGTTGGTTTACATTCCAGTATGGGAGAATGGGCGGGGATAAGGAGCAGGGACAAATTTCGGGATGACACATTTTCCAGGGGAACAGGGGGGTACAGAAGAAACCATTACAAAACCCAATATAAAATTTAAATACAGTATAAACCCAAATAATGCACAACAAAGTGAGCCCTGATGCCTGTCTGAAGTGTAATGGAACACATTTTGGGCAAAATTCACTCAGCACAAGTCCTGAAAGGAACTTGTTCCCTTAGATCTTATAATTAGCCTTATTCACTGAGTATGCATGAAACCTACCCTTGTTTACTTTTAGTATTTTAGACAGTGACACTTTAGGATGTATTTTCCTCAAATAATTTTATCTGTTCTGCAGTAAATGTGGCTCTCTGGCATGCTATGCTCACCATGTGTCCATAGGCACATCTCAGGGACCCAGCAGCACAGGCAGAGAGCTGAGCTAAAAGATTCCTAAGATGGAACTGGCTTGGCTCCAGCCAGTGGGGAGCATGGGCAGAGAGAGCTTCAAGCTGTCTTTAACTCTCCTTTATAGGCATACCCTGAAAGGGATTACACTTTAACAGAAGTCTAGATATTTCCTCAATGGTGCTCAGATATGTGGTTCCCAAGGTCCACATCATTAGTCATAAAAACAGTCTAACCTCTGACACAAAAAATACACACAAGTTCATTTAAGTCCCCAGTGACAGGGAATGGGAATATAGCTTGCTGCCACTGGAGGGGGGAAATTTGAAGACCTGCCACATAAGCAAGTAAAAAAAAAAGCAAAACAACACTTTTGCTGGTGAATTAAAGTTACAAGAACAGCTTGGACAAATTAGGTTAAACAATTCTTGCTTCTGTTGTAAGTCAGAACATGTATGCTGCTTTAAGGTGGTAGTTTAAATGCAGTATTGTTTATTCTGCTAGTCTTTAAAAGTGAAAAAAAAATTTGTTATCAAGACTTTTTAATAAATTGGTATTAATTAGAAAGAAAACTCCAATCATTTTCTACAGAAAGACAACATGAGAGCAAATGGAAAGGCAGATACATCACTCTCTTTCCTGAGTTACTTTAAAGCCAAAGAGGATCTGCCAAATTGTGCCATGGAGAAGGGAACTGTCAGGAAAAACAAAACATCACATTAAGAATATTGATTAGTAAGAATTAAATGCATTACAAGCTATAAGTAAGATTCAGATATATAAAGTGTTTAGCTCTCTCCTAGCTGCTTGCTTGTTGTTTTCATATCAGATTCTGTAAACATACAATTTAATGTGTGACTTCTTCAGACTGAGGATTCATTAAAGGAGGCCCCTCATGAAGTGTTTGCAGTCAGCCTCTGCAATTGCATGGGCCAGCACACATGTGCCAATGTTCCAAGCCCACTGGGCTAGTGGTGAACACAGAACCCAAGTGTGGTACTGTTGTAATGCATTAATTGGGTTTATATTGTGTTTCATCGGATTTGTAATCTGTATCACGTGGTTTGTCCTTACTCAGCTGTAACCCAACTCTCTTCCACTCCCACTTCTCCCTGATTGGGTAGTGTCTTGTCCCTGCCTCTGGGCCCTGCCCCCTGGGGAAAAAGCCCGAGCACTGGCTGGGCCTCATCTCTCTGGCACCGGTGAGCCATTGGGAAGAGCTCCAGCAAAGCAAGGCAGGACTCGAGAATAAAAGCTGTTATATCCCACCTGGTGATAGAGAGCAGACTCTTTCCTTTTGCCATCGGCAGTTGTCTAGTCTCATAAAGAAATACCACATGGTACCCTCTGTTATAAATGCTACACCATGTCCTTATGCTGTGACAGATAAAGTGAAATATTTTGCTAATCAAGTGTACAAAATTACAGGAATTGGGCATAATGCTGTGTTTCTCACAAGTTAGGAAAATCTTTTCCAGGATAAATGAGTTGTGAATCTCCCATATGAAGTATTTAAACAGATGGATAATCACCACAGCAACCAAAACCACCACAGAGTCATTCAGGAACATTTCATCTCTGCACACTCCACTGTCAGGTTTCATGCTATAAGGAGGCAGTATTTTATGTAACAGAAGACTAGCCAATGCTTTTAGGTAACTCACAGCAGTTTCTAAGGTAGGTAAAAAAATCAGACAACCAATTATAAGCTGCAGGAACAGCATTTTTTACATCTTAGTTCACATTTAAGGTGACCTGAAAAACTTGTTGAAGATTCTTTGCTGCATCTTACGTCTCTGCTCCTTTGCATTTGTATTTCTGTTGTCTTCATCCACATTTTTTCCTCTCATCTTTTCCCTGCTCTACCAGCATCATAACAAGGAAAGTAACCTCAATCTCCCTCTAATCACAGAAATAATTATTCGGGCAGAATAAAGCAGGCCAAAAAGGAGAAAGCAGAAGAAACAATGACCTAATAATAAAGGAGAGAACTTCCTACAGATCTGAGATACTCCCAGTTACTGTCACACAAGGCAGCAGTCTCCATCTCCCCTGGTGCAGCTGAGCAGCCTTCCCGGAGCACCCGGCACTGAGCACCCCACACTCACCCTCTCCATCGTTTTGCATCCCCAGAGGCAGCGAGGTATGGCAAGAGCAGCGGGATGGTGCCAAGCCAGGCTTGGTGCATGCCCCAAAACAAACAGCTCTGGGATGTTTCAGTGCTGGTTCAACAGCCATGGCACACACGTACCTTTGGGAATGTCTGGGATGGGCAGAGTGTCTCCCAAGGGCACATTACTGCACAATTGTCAGGGATGCAGCTTTGCTGCTGGTGCTGATGCCTTGGAGAGCACAAAGACAGAACACCACCGAGTCCTACTCGCACTCATACACGTTTTCACATTTAATTGGAGTTAACACAGGGCTTTTAAAAATCACAAAACAACCTGGACACTAGCTGTAGTGATCGATGGGTAGGAGAGGAAGGAGACCAGCTCGATTCCTAATTTTCAACAGGTGGATGCAAACCTTATCAAATGTGTGACAGAAAAAAGTTGGATCCTGGGAAACTTACAGAGGCACACATAACACCTGCTTTTAGAGAGTCTGAACTTTCTTTGTAAATGAACTGGATGAACTGGAAAATATCAATTTGTCTAATTAATGTGTTTTTAAGTCTAGCCATTTGAGATTATGTTTTTATTTGATAATTCTGTTTGTTATTAATTTGAATATCTCTGAAGCATGTTTATGTTTGCTGCTTTTTCTGTGACAGGTTTCCAAAATGAGGAACACCCTCCATTGGATTAATACTCAGTAAAATAATAATAATTTTCTGAATGTATCCTGAAAGGCTGAAGTCTGATAATCTTTTTAAAAACAAGAAATCCAGTTTATTTTTAAACATGTTAAAATCTGAACTGATTTACACTCATCAAGAAAGAAAATATTTTGCCAGTTTTCACTGCATACATTTTCAGAAATTCTGACAAAATTATAATTTCTCCATATAATAATTTAACAATATTATGTAATTTGTGCCTGTAAGACTGAACTTCTTAATGAAGCATTAGATCTGCAGAAAAATGTGAGTGCTAATACACACACCTTACCTAAGTTGGAAAATATACGTTTTAGAATTTATTTAACGTCTTCCATGATTTTAAATATGTTACTTCCTGTTCTGGGTTGTTTCATGATGTTGTGAAACACTCGTGGCTGCTGTGTTTATTTCATCACGGATGTGTGTTCATTTCACTGAGGGGTAAAGTTTGGTAATGGGCAAAAGATTTTGCAATCCTGTACTGGGTGGCTCAATATAAACCTTAATTATCCACCTGACTTGCAACAAAAACATTTTTCTGCATTAAAGATCTTGACGTTTGGGATGATACTGGGTGGTGATTACACATGGATTTGTTTGTATTATACAGAGGGGAAGTTGGGAAAAAAAAAAAAAAACAAGGGAAGATAATATAGTGGATAATACATAGTACAAGCTGAAGTCCACAAACAGTCTAATTGAATGAAAGCACATTAATAAGAGGAATAAAGAACAAAGGTAACAGCATGGAAGTGTTTACAGAGACAGTGTGTCCCATTTAAGCCATGCTGCTGGATGGGCAGACGGTCACGCCTGGATGTCCGGCTCGCTAATACTTCTATTCTGATTCAGCCCGGGGCTGACACTCGCCGACCCTTCCAGCGGGGGACTGCCAGCGATAGGCGGCATCGAGGTGAGCCCGAGCTGCTCTGAGCCCCGCAGGGCAGAACACACGGCGGCCCCGAGCGCAGCGGGAGCCGGGAGAGGGGCAGGAACCCCTCCGGGACGGGGTCAGACTTTGGGAACCGTGAGATGAGGGGAAGTATTATTAAAAAACCACCTCATCGCAGGTGAGAGGCACCGGGCCGGTCGCACAAGCCCCACTGTCCGGGGAGCCGGCGGTGCCGCGGGGCTGCCGGGCGGGGGAAGCAGCGCCGAACGCCGCGGTGCCGAGGCCGCCGGAGCTCGGCGTGCCAGGGCACCCCCGACAGGGCGGCGAGGGCGGGCGGCGGGCGGGGCGGTGACGCGGCGGCGGCCGGTCGGTCCCAGCAGCCCCAGCGCTGCCCGCAGTGACGGGCGGACAAAGGGGCGCCGCACCAGTCCGCACTAGCGGTCCCTGGCGGGTGAGTCGGGGCGGGGGGCGATAGTGGGCACGGGGCGGGCGACCCCACGGGCCGGGCCTCCCGCCCCTGCCCTCCGCAGGCCCTGAGGAAGCGCGGTGAGGCCGGGATGGGGAGCGGGGCGGCGGCCGCGCTCCGAGGCCCTGGCCTGGTGTCCCTTCGCCGCGGGGCGGCGGCGCGGGGCCGCGGCTTGGTCCGGGCGGTGTGGCGGGGCCAGGCCGGGGGCGGTGTGGCGGGGCCAGGCCGGGGGCGGTGCGGAGGTGCCAGGCTGGCTGTGGGAGGTGCCGTTCGTTATCGCGCAGCTGCCTCAGCCCGTATCGCTACTGCTCCTCGTTGAGAACAAAGAGGATCAATTAAGAGTGTGTAATAACCGCCGTGCCCTGCCGGCCGGCAGTAGGCACAGCTCGGAACGCCTTTCCTCCCGTCGCTCTCCCAGGGAAGAGTGCTCCCCTCTGTTAATCTGAGGCGATTTGGGGCCACGCAGCGCTAATGAGCACAACACACGTTTAAAAATCAGCCAGTTTAGTGCATTAAAAACAAGCTTAAAGTGAGGAAATAGAGACTAAAGCGCATGTGCCCTTGAATGTCTTCTCTAGGATCCTTGCAAGCCTGTAGCAGAATGGATCAGAAACAATGCACAGCTGTTACTTCATTTTTCACTGCTTTTTATGCCTCTTAGTTGTATTTGAATATTTCCTTTTGTTAGTCACCTTTTCAGCATTTAAAAAAAATAATGTGATCCTAATAAATTTTGCTGTCAGTATCAGCATGATTTATGCTTGTGGTCATCCATGCTAATAGTTAATGCTCCGAGACTTTCATTTTACAGCATCCTGGAGACACTGATGACTTTTCTCATCATCCTGTGAAGGGGTAAACAGTAGCAGTTTTACAAAGTATCAGAACAGTTCTGCCGGTTCAAAGGGGACCATCCGCTTACTGAAATACTTTGCAGAATGTGTGCTTTCATAGGTCAGTAAACTGAGGTGAGGTTAACCAACTTGCTCAAGGTCACGGAGTGTCAGTGACAGAGTTAACAATAATGGAATCCAGCCATCCTTGACTGCTGGCTCTGCTCACATCGTTGACTGACACTCCCAAATAATTGCAGATAGTTTAAACATTGGTTTGTGTAAGTGCACGTTGAGGCCTTCAAAACATTTTGGAGAAACAAAATGTTTATGGAATGCTTCAGATCCCATGCTGCATTTGCATGTAGCTTAAAGTGATTGCTCAGCTTGGCATAGGAGGGAATTTTGAAGAAGACTTGTGGTTTATTTTGTAAATATGTGCTCAAAAATAATCAATTTTACTGAGTATGTAGTGTAGAAAGACTTGTGTAGATTTAGGGGGTAGATCATGAGATGTAACAAAAGTAGATTACACTGTAATTAGGCAACTTTTAAAACAGCAGTGTGGAGACGACTAAAGAGGTTTTCTTCTGAATGAAGTGTTTACCCAATGACATTCTGTAGTTATTTGCAGTTGTTATGAAGAAAAAACAACCAACAAATGCACTGGGAAGCCATGGTGATGAGGCTGTTGGAAGTTAAAATGGGAACAAAAAAGTTCCTCAGTTGATTTATTTATTCAGCAGATACTTGTTAAGTAAAAACAAATCACAATGGATGTTATTTCTGACCCTGGAGAGAAGTTACGTTTCACTTCATGTTTTTCTGTGTCAAGTTAAATTTATGAAGAAAGGGATTTCAAAGGAAACACTGGCATATCTGTGCTATTGTGACACCAGCAGTATATATTTAGTAACTTCACAGAGGAAAGATCCCTATTGTGCTGAAAAAATATCAGTGGCAATTGTTTGTCAGGACTTCAAAAGGTGCTGGGAAGTGAGCTGGCATTGTTCAGGTGTTACACGCTGGCCTTGGCGAATGTTAGCTCTGGCAGATCCCTGCTCCTGCGGGAATTATTTCATTGGCGCTGCTGGGAGAAGCCCATCTGTGCAGTGCAAATCACAGACCTGAGACCCCAGATCCTGAGTTGGGACAGATTTGCTTGTGCTTACCTTTATGTGCTGCAAGCAATCGTGGTGACTGTTGACCACAAAATTTAGTGGTTGTGGTGCAGTGGAGGTGCAGAAGAGCAGTAGCTGAGTTTCTGTTCATGAACTGTCTGGGGTACGTGACCTTATTCTCACCGTTAGAGCTGCTGCGGGGTTAATCTGGGCAGAGAAGTTGTGGTGATACAAACTTTGTAAAAGCATTTGCAGTTTCTCATTGATGGGAGACGTGTGCTGTTATCAAGAGTATCAATACTAAACCATCACATCTCCCTAGCATATGTGTGGTTTATCAATCAGTCTTTGGGAAAAGTGCTTTTACTGCTGTCATTTGGTGAGATGTCCCAGCAAGGTGACTTGTAAGCTAAAACTGTTGTCTCAAAAAGGATGCTGGTTGCTCGCTTAGGAATCCAGAAATTTGTACCCTGAATGACACTGCTGTGTCAGCAAATGTGTCTACTATAGGCTTGCCAGACGTTACTTTTGCAAGTTTGGGTGGTAGCTCCTCATCTAGCCAAGTTAAATAGGAAAAGGAAGCAATAATGGGATATACTTTTTAAAGATTGGTGACTTTCCACATGCAGGTTGTGGAATCCTGGGAGGTTTGCACACTGTTTTCCACAGATGTGTAACAAAAATGAGCCTGTTGATAGGCATAGTGATCCATACCTCCACTGATACTGAGAATTGTGGGGTTTTGGACACTGAACACTTGCCACGGACTGAGCTGAAGAAACTGGAGATGTGGGATGAAGCCAGGAATTGGAATGAAATGTGCAGTGTTTAAATAAAAAATGAAAGCATCAAAATAATACTGATTATTATAAATAATACTTGAAAATTTTATTAAACATAGTCAAGTTGTATAGCAGTAGCTTGCTGTTGGTTTTATGGTAGCTTAAAACATTTATTTGAAAAAAATCCCTTTTGTTAATGTCAAAATTTGCCTGTATTTCTGTTACACATGATGTGCAGAGTGTAGATAGATATGAGAACCAAAGATTCCAACATATTCTTACTGCATACTGCATTGAGCTAACTTTGTTAAAATAAATTTAAATAATTCTAAGTCTTCTGCCTAAGACAAACATCAAAAGGTATTTTGTATTCCTACGTGCTGGCAGTTTTTCCACATTAGCTTTTAATATAGTCTTAATATGTTTGAATGGAATAATGAAACTCACTTTGTAATAGTTCATGAAGTTGTTCAAGAATTAATGTCGCAGTCTGGTCCAGTGTTGAAGGTGCCATGACCTTCCTTGCTAGAAGCGTCTTTAAAAAAACACCTAGATCGATGGAGGCACAGGCACTCTCAGGCGGAGAGTGATTTAGCTCTTTGTGCACTCTCAGGTGCAAAGTAATCGGCTCTTAGGTGCACTGTCAAGTGCAGAGTGATTTGCTCTTTGTGTGGCCGCCTGAGCAGCAGAGCTGCATTTGCCACCCCGGGTGATGCAGGAGTAAAAGCAGCGAGATGGGGTCTTTCCGATCACTTTTTTATTCCCCAAAGTCCAATAGGAAAGAGCCACGTACTCCCGGGGGAGATGGATTATATAGGGTAGCCATGGGCGGGGTTTTACAACTTGGCCAATCAGGGGAAGGATCCAAAAAGAACCCATCAGGAGGGGTACAAACCAGGAACAAGGGGAATAACCAATGGGGTATGAAATATTAACATAGAACTGCAAAGGCTCATGAGTTGAAGTATTTTTTCTTACCTTGAGCCACAAGAAAAACTCTCAAAGGGACTTCCCAAAGGAGAGTCCCTGCAAACTGAGGCAGCCTAGGGGCTGCACATGGGTTGAAGCACTTTTGCTCACCCTGAGCTATAAGGAAATCTTTCAAGGGGACTTCCCAAAAGGGAAATCACTGCTTACAGAGACAGCCTAGGGGCTGTACACTCTCCAAGTTGTCCTCTGTAGATGGTCCACAGACCACTGCAAATTAATACTTGCACTTGCTGTACAAAGTCATTCCAGAGTTAGTTGATTCTTCTGAAACAATAGGGATTCACTGTAATTCCAAGAAGTACTCAGAACCCAAATTGCCACTTAGAGAGCCATTTCTTTTTCTAGACTCTTCTTAATAAGGTAGCAGAACATCAGCTTGGAACACTGTCATTGGGGATTTGTTTTCAGAATATTATTAGTAGCATTTCAGTGAAGTGGAAACAAACCTGTGCTCTGAAAAGGAACTGGATCATTAAGAAAGACATTCCAGTGAGATCCATGAATTTGAATTCTAGAGGTATGTTAGGAAAATTAATCCACAAACACCAGAGGTTTATGTCCAAAAAGGAGACAGAGGAGTCCTTTTACTTTATTCGAATAAAGGGAGAGGCCATGGGGCATTTGCCCTGGGGTCTCTCAGTTTTTCAGAGGAAGCGGCCTCCTTTTTATCCTAATTTCCCGGCCGCATTTCCCTCTCTCTTTCCCCGTTGGCTGAGGTACTTGAGAGGTACAGACTTCCCGAAATGCCTAAGATTCCCCTTTTAATGTATAATCCCCCTAATTTTTAATTTTTATGGGATTTATGGGTTTTTCCCCATTGTTGCTTTCATCTTTCAATATTCAATTTCATTTATAAACAAACCTATGGTTTGTTTGTAAAGGCAAGTATCTTCTTTTCCATTCATCAATCAGTAGAATCCTTCCCATTGTTTTGCTTATCTCTCAGTGCTAGTTTTATCTACCAGCAGACCCAGGGTTTGTTTGTAAAGACAAATCTTGTCATTCCTCTCAGGTATAATTTGCTATTTTAATAACTAAATAAATAAAATTAAAAGCTTAGTTTGTGAATAAGAATCAGAACCTGTAAATCTTTAGTAAACACTTGAATGTGTGTCATGTTTTAAGTACAGAATACGTATCTGGTGCTTGGAACTGTGATCATCATGATGTTTAGAATGCAGAAACAAGCATTTGGTTTTGATTATCCATAATGTTTGGCTATTTGCTGCTAGAAATTTCAGAAGCTAAATTCTTTAAGGTGCAACTATCCAGTGTATTGAGCTGGAGAACAGGTAAAATGTACCTTATTTTAAAAAGCTTTATGGGAAGTAGAAATGACATCTAATGAGTCAGTAGGAACTTTTTCTTGTTTTAATATTTTTTTGCTATAAAGTTTGACCTCAAAAGACACCTTCAGTTTGATAATTAATCTATGGAAGCTGCAGTAAAATATGACATTCTTGGGGGGAGGAGAAGACTGTTCTCTGTCATGTGTTAAGTCAATGGTATGTGTGCTGAGGAGTTGGGCCTTAATTTTATTTTATGAATTACATTTGGGATTGTTTCTTGGTTGAGTCATGGGTTCTGGTTTTAGTTCTGGAATGTCACTCAAAATAGAACTGTGGGGGGTGGCAGAGGGAGAATTGTGATGATCGTACTTCGATTAGAGGTAGTGGTGGTAGAAAACCTGTCATCTCTTAATAAAATAGTAAATCCCAAATCTGTTTGGTGCTACTCATCCCAGTCATTTTTCCATTCATTGCCTGTAACTACGCAGTTGGAACAGGGAATTTGATTTGAACAAGACATGAAGGTGTTCCCCATTCCTTTGTTCTGAATCCCTGGGATTTTACACAGCTGGGTGCCTAGGTGAGGAGGTTCCTAACTTGTTATACCTCATCCGGGGAGGTCATCCCCACAGAAAGGTTCCTTCCTAACAGTGACTCCTGCTGCCTCAGTGTTGTTGCATTTCCTCATGTCTGCCCTCATGTTTCTCAGGTGTTGCTGTCCTGAGGCAAGGATGGGATTTCTTTTTGCTGTCATTGTTTGGTTTGTGTTGCAAAGACCCAGCATAAGCAGCCTTAGTCATGGACTGGGCCCACAAATGCTGCCATGATACACTGGAGAGGTGCTTATCCATTTATTTTGTAGCAGTTTGTTAAATAGATGGAAGCCCAGTGCAAATATTTTTTCTACTTCAGTATTTTTGAAGGAACATAAGTAAAGGTAGATTCATAATCAAGCATCATGTTTTATATTTTTGCACCTTTGTTAACTGCCTCAGTTTAGTATAGACTTATGGAAATAATCTTGCCTTTTCTCTTTTTTTTTTTTTTTTTTTTTTTTCCATTTTTTCCTTTAGAATTGCCAAAATGCTTTGGAATTCTTAAATGATTCAAAAACTGAAGTCTCTGAGGATACAAAGTCATAAGAACAGAAGAAGCAGCAAGGAGGATTCAATGCCAATGCAGCAACAAAAAAGACAGCCAGAGTTAGTGGAAGGAAATCTTCCTGTTTTTGTTTTTCCTACGGAACTTATATTTTATGCAGATGACCAGTCAACACACAAGCAGGTGTTGACTCTATATAACCCCTATGAGTTTGCCTTAAAATTCAAAGGTGGGTTTCTTAGTTTAAGTTCTATTTAAGGGTTAGTTGATGATCTTGACCAGTCCAATTATAATTCATGTAACAAATCGTATCTGTGACAAAACCAAACTTTTGTCTCTACGTGTATCTGTTGATGAAGCTGGTGATATATTAGGTCATGATTTGTTTCCACTCCTGTCCTTTTCCTTGCAGTTTTTTGTACAACTCCAAATAAATATGCGGTGGTGGATGCTACTGGTGCAGTGAAGCCTCAGTGCTGTGTTGATATGTAAGTAGAAGTTGGGTTGGTTTTTTTCTAATATACATTTTATTACCTTAATTTCTTTTATTATTTAAGAGGTTGTAAATGACAGCATGCATGTTATAATATATAAGTTGGATAAAGATATGTTTTCCTAATCTCATGTATACTTGTGGCTCTGATTTTTGATGTTCTTTCCCTCTAGAGCAGAGGTATTATAATATTGGAGATATGTCCTTCTTTAATTTTGCCTTTGGGCATAAATAAAATGCCAGTAAATGCATCTTGTAATGTAGTTTGTAAACCAAGAGCGAGAGTAATATGAGCCTCCTTTGAGCACCTTTTTGTTAGAAATAGCAAGAAAAGCAAAACCCCCAGTATTGAGATTTGTTTGTGAGAAATACTTGTTTGCATATTGGCAAAATGAAAATGTATGCAGTTCTACTGAGCACATTTTCCTGGGCCATGTTAATAATGGTAGTTTTGCCTACCTTTCACCCTGACCATCTGTAGTGGTTTCACGTTCACTAAATTTTGGTCTTGGTACTTACTCTTTCTGTGGGAGAGAGACTAGGAGAAAAACAAAGCAGGCTCAACTTTAAAAATAACAAATAGTTTTATTAACATAAACTAAAAGAATAGAAAAAAAGAAAGTTGGGAAAAAAACCCCTAAAATGGAATGAAACTTCAAAAACACACTTCCCTCTCTTTCAAACTGTTCACTTTCTTACAAAACAACATAAAGAGACAAAACTTGTAATTTTCAGTCAGTTTCACTATCTGACAGTAGTCTTTCATCAATTCATTAGGGGAAGAGTATCTTTTAGAGTCATGGATCCTACTGACAACTTAGAACAGTTCTCTTGTGGGTTTTAAACTGTCACAAAAACAACCGCCCGGAGAAACCTGCCTTTGTGACCTCTCCCAGGAGCAGTTTCCTAAGCTGCTTATGGGTCATGGGTCTTAGACTTTTGCATACTGGGGTGTCACCGTTTAAAGATGTATAACTCTAAAGCAAAGGATTCTTCACCTCAAGGTACGGGGATATCTTCTCACTTCTTAACTGGCGCAGGGGGCTTCTCATCTTTATCTCTGTTCAAGCATCTTATAGGATTAATATT
Organism: Hirundo rustica; assembly: GCF_015227805.2. Lineage (NCBI taxonomy): Eukaryota > Metazoa > Chordata > Aves > Passeriformes > Hirundinidae > Hirundo > Hirundo rustica. The sequence goes on along the minus strand of NC_053487.1, from coordinate 7,100,979 downwards.
ACTTAGTCCTTCACAAACACCTTTGCTCAAATCCACACACAAATTAAAACAATCATCTCCCCAAATGCGTATCTTTCCCATGATTTAAAGGAATGATCTAAATATAGAGTTCATTTCCATGGCTCAAGTAAGAATAGAACAACCAACTCTTCAACCCTATGTCTCAATAGTCTTTTCACTCTTGCTCTACTGACTTCATGCTGTTGTTCTTTATGTTTACTCTGTCTTTTCTTACTCTCAGAGAAGGGCTAAGCTCTGGAAGCTTCATGTTGCTAAGAAAGAGTTAAATCTGCTCGGAGTCTTTGTCTCTCTCTCTGCAGCTTGTGGTGTTAGATGTTCAAGGCTATGCTGGTGAGGGAGGAAGAACTCACAGAAACATCAGAGATCAGAGCACTCGGGCAGTCCGAAATCACAAAAAAACAGGCAGGATCATAAATGCCTTCTCAGCCCACCCCTCTGTGTAAATCGGGGTGGCTTCGGCCCAAATGGTGCCCATAGCTCTTATCAGGGGCCCAGCAGAGATCTCTCCCTGTTCCAGGGAAGTTTAAAGAAAGTAGCTGTTGCAAAACAGCAACCTCTCCTTCCCCCCCCTTCACCCGGGAGCCGATGGAATCCATCCAGGCCTCAGGGCAGCTCCCCCCCCCAAAAGGGGGGAGCAGCAGGCCCAGCTCGATGTTACCTGTCTCTCTCTAGCCAAAGGAAAGAAGAAAAAGGACCCACCTACAGGAAATTCACAGGGTTTTATATGGTACTTCCCAAAGTCGCAGCTAGTAATTTTCAGTGGTTAGAACAGATGCCAATATTCCAACTAACTCTCTGATAGGTCTCTGTCTCTTCCAAAGCAATTCCCAGGTCCTGACCTGGAGAATTATTCTACATTCTACATTCTTCTACAACTAAAAAACCAAACTGTATTAACCCATGACACCACCCATCTCAGTCTCAGATCTCTGTGTCTCCCTGTTGCCCTGAGTTTTAGCCTTCTGATTGTTTACATTTTTGTAGTGGAGTCTTCTCACAGGTTGTAACAATAAACAAAGTGATTGTTTTTGCATTCCTCTCTGAGGAGGGACAATTGATGGACTTCTAGTCTGGCCAGTGGGGTTGGAGAGGTGGAAACCTTATCCTCTAATCCCTGGTCACTGTCCAGAATCTATATAAGCGAAGTCAAGTAAATAGACTTCCCTTCTTTTTGCCCTGACGACTTACTGTGTGAGTATCATTCTTTTTGTGTCCTCTAGCAACATCTCCCCTTTGTCTCTGCTGTCAGGTGTCAACCCAATAACTCAGAACAGGAGGAGGCTGCTTAAGTGACCACAGTAATGTACAGGGTCTATAGGCTGCTGAAGCAGAGTAGGTGTATAAGCTAAAATAGACCAACTCTTTTTATCTTCTATTTGCCACATTATTTCTGTGCTGATGTACAGATACAGCTGAAGAAAATCTGAAGTACCTAAAAGAGCAGACTGAACTTTTTGAATAGACATTTTCCAAACTGTAAAACACCACCTGGAATCTCTGGCTAACAAATGGCCATATACAGAAATCTTTTGTCAGATAAATAATAACTGTTCTTGGGGAATGGCTCTTTATTCCTATAGACTGTTTTCCTTAGGTGCAATTTGAAAATTCCAAGGACTCACCAAATAGAAAGGAAGTTTAGAATATGGAACTAGAAGGTTTCAGTAAGCAGGGGCAACAGTGCTAAAAATGGAACTAAACAGGTCAGAATATACCAGTGTACCAGTGAGCTATTCCATTCTTTAGCAGACATTTACACAAGCATGATTACATTTGGTTAAACAAATGGGTTTTATTAAATAAAGGAAAATAAGACATACACATGTTCCAAGGGGATTTTTTTGTGCAGCAAAACCCCCCATCCCATTCCAGTGGTTGCTGTCTAAGGACAGTGTTTACTGCTAGGATATGAGCAGTACTATGCAAGTGTGGCCATTTGCCAGATAAATAGATATTCTACAGAGCTTCCAATTATGCAATGATCTCTAAAAAGAAACAGAAGAATGTGTCTGTTTATAAGGGTCTGCAGAAAATCTCTCCTTGCTTGGCAGCAGATACATGTTCTCCTTAGCACAGTGTTATATAAAGATTCTGTTTAGTTTGGTAGTTAGTATCATGGTACTAGGAGTGGGGACACCAATTCAAAAGGAAGTGTTAAAGGAAGAAATCAGAGTTGATCTGCTGTGCTGATATGCTGAGAGCTGTATGAATTAGGGTTGTGGGGGGAAAAAGCCTTTTGTTTTAGTGAAGGCAGTTGCCCAGCCAACACTCCACTTGCTGAAAGCCTGTCATAGGCACACTGCCTCTGAAGTGACTTAAAACATCACTGCAGCCTCTTGCTGAGGGGATGACTTGGTCTCTGTTTTTGTGTTGATTAGTCTATTCAAACTATATACCAGTTGCAAGCACTGGCTATGTGCTAATGCTTGTAGATGTCTTGATGTGATATAGTTCCTTTAAATGAAGACTGAAAAACAAAAATCCATTTCTTGCAGCATTTTAATGTATATAGTATCACAAAGATTGGTTTCTTGAAGCAGTTTTAAGACTACTATTCTGTGTTACTAAGGGTACAGTCGTTTCTTTTCCCCTCATGAGATGGCAACCTTCTTCTTTGTACGTATGTTCTTCAGATTAGCTGCTGTTATCTTGAAAACTTAGAACAGCCTTTCACAAAAACCATCTGGAAAAGTAGTTGAAATCCTTATATACCCTAAGAGCTGATACCACTTCAAAACCTAAATGTTGTAGCTTTTCAATGCTAGATATGTATTCTCATGATAAATCACAAATGCAGAGAGGAGGCAGTTGAGCACAGCACTGCTCAGAGGTCTGTTTTGCTGTTGATCAGTGCTATTTTAAAGCTGTGCTTTTTATAGGTTCCAAACATGCTCTCAGTGGTGGGTTTCTGATTTTGAAAATCCCTAGCTGACTCTTGTCTATAGAGGGAATGAGTTTTGCTTCTGAGAAAGTAGAATTGTAAAGCTTTGAGCCTGGTTTCCTCAAGAAGCTGGACTATTGCTTGTCAAACACCTGTCCAACTCCTTTCCTTCCCTGTCCACTTCAGTCCCCTCAATACCTCTTAAAATCATTAGCCAGCATCAAACAACTTTGATACATGAGGAGGAGGCATCTTTCAGATAACTGATGTTTCATCAATTGGCAGCTGGGCCTCAGACTGAGGCAAAGATGGGCTTGAGATAAAGACTTAACTGTCCTGTTTGGCCAGGAGCATTTATATTTGGGAATTAAAGCAAACATAAGAAGGGGAGAGAGGAGGTAAGATCAAGTCTTCAAGAATGTTGAGTGATGAAGGAGGTAATGGAGGTCTGGATTATTCCACTTTATCTGGAGGAGGGGCGACAGAGGGCAAACTTTGTGATATAGGATGTAATTCCACAACAGACATTCTTAGTAGTTCATCTGTTTGAAAATGTTTTTCTCTGCAGTGTGATTCGTCACAGAGACGTTCGGGCTTCTTACTATGGTGTCATAGATAAATTCCGTCTCCAAGTGTCTGAGCAGAGCCAGAGGAAAGCATTAGGGAAAAAGGAGATTATTGCTACTCTGCTTCCATCTGCAAAGGAACAGCAACAACAAAAGGAAGAGGAGGAAAAACGAATAAAAGAACACCTGACTGAAAGTGTCTTTTTTGAGCAGACTTTGTGTCAACCAGGTAGCTGAAATCTTTTACCCCTCCTATGTTCTGAATCAGTTTTGAGTAGCTCAAGTGACTAGACTTAAAACATTTTTAAAATATAAACAGAAATAAAATTTAAAATAATTCATTTTACTTACCTGTAAGACTGCTGTCTTTATCACTTGAGGATGGCAGTATACAAGAACCCAAACTGTGCCTATTCTGTTTATGCTGTCTTGATCGATCAAGACCCTTTGCTGCCCTGTGTTTGCATGTCATACCTTGGAGAGTGCATCCACTGTTCCTCTGGAGCAGGAGTTCTCATACAGACAATGAGAATTTATCTGTGAAAGAATGGTAGTTATTTTTTCCCTTGGGCTCTTTCAAAACATATGCCCCTTCTGAGTTTGTTCCAAACTGTTAATTCCCCATTTCCTGATGAGCAGGAAATATTGCCAGAACATTTAAAGTGCTCCTTGTTTTGTGCCTTGTCCTTTGTCTGTCCCACAAGAACAGAAGAGCACAGTTGGTGGCTGAAAACTCTGTGTGTTTCATACACAATGAGGAAGTGAATCAACAGTCTTGAAAACCTAGGCCAGGCAGTTAAATTGAAGGGGTAGAATATAAAGTGTCAAGTTGTACCTGAAATGAATCTAAACTGATTATTGATGGTCTACATTCTTCTTACTTTTACAGATTTATACTGAAATGTTTTTGTCACTGTTATATTTTTCAGGACAACAAAAATCAATTCCAGAAAATAGATGAATCTCCTTGAGAGTGTTCATATTGTTAAAATTAATCTGTTTCACTATTTATCCTGAGTTTGTTGGCTGGTGAAACACTTTTTATTAAAAAAACCCCTCATAATTAGATATTAGTAGGATACACAGTTAAGACAAACCTACAAAGGTCTCTGGGCTCACAGAACAAAATGTTCCTGTGATAGTTGCTCCAGGACAGAGGGCCTGAGCCATCCTGAACAGTCTGATACTGGTCTTATTCCAAATGCTGTTTCTCTGCTTAAAAACCTTGTTGACTATGTTATATTGCTTACTTACAGAAAAGCAGTAAACAAAGAAACTGCAGTTTTGCATGTAACCTGCAACCTGGAAATAAGATTTATGGAATTAAAATAGAGCACATATTGCTAGTCACTGAGGATAGGAGAAGTTGATAAAAACATTGGCTATTTTCCAATGGATCTTAAGGATTTGGTTAGAGGTATTCAGCTGACATGTTAACAGCTCTTTTCAAAGATGACAGTGGGCCTTTGAGTAGGTTCCAGCTGTTAAAGTGCAGGGCAATAAAGACTGTGAAGGACTCTTTATTGTTTGTGATTTGCATTTCCTTATTCTGGTAGTACTGGACTGTCAGAGTGGTTCACTCTCTCAGTTTTTAAAGTAAGATTCAAATTTTACTAATCTACACTGACTGGCTCAGGTGTAGCCCTTGAATCCTGTAAAGAATGAAGGGGAACTCATCTGGCCCAAGAACCTGTGCTCCTGCTGCAGGCAGGTTTTGTTCAGGAGGTGTGAGCAGTTACCTGCCTGTGCAGGTCTTTTGGATGCTCTTAACTGATTGATTATTGGTCACTGAAGGAACATATCAAGGAATGGAGTCAGGATGCACAGGGAAACCTCAAGCATTGCTGAGACATCCAGCTGTCCTGAGTGTGTATATATAGCAACTGGGCCTGGCAGGTTCTGTTCCTCCAGAAGGGAGAGGTTTGGGAAGTCATGTGAAAACAAGTTCCAGCATCAGAACAGGGAGCAGCCTCCTCCACTGTAGAATGCAGAAGGGTGGGTTTAAGAGTTGTCTTCCACTCCCTGTAAACTCCAGAGCAAAAAGGAAAATCTGAGGATATTTCAGCTCCCATGTACTGCAGACATTTTTGCAGAATATTTAATGTTTATATTATTTAGATCTTCCTTACAATTGGTGCTGTCTTGCTTTTTCAGAAAACAGAACTGCCTCGTCAGGACCTAGTTTACTCACAGTCTTCCTTGGGGTGGTGTGTGTTGCAGCACTAATGCTACCTACATTGGGGGAAATGGAATCCCTGGTGCCTCTCTACCTCCACTTAAGTGTGAATCAAAAGTTAGTAGCTGCTTATGTTTTAGGTAAGTACTTTGGATTTTATAAATATTTTCCTGCAACATGTATGAGTTTGGAAAATTTTACCTGTCTTTGCCAGCAGCCTCAGGAAATTGGATGGAGACAAAGCACCATGTTACATTTTGTTTTGCATTTCAGCTTAGCTCTTAATTTGTAGCCATGGTGACAGCAGGGTAAATTAGGTATTGTAAGTCTTTTAGACCAGATTTGAGTTGATACCTATTGCACACAGGCCCCTGCATGCTAATTTCAGCTTTATTTGATGATGGGCCAACAACAGTCATCTGCCAACACACCTAAATGGAATGTGCTGTTTCTTACTCTTGCATTGCAATAGTTACTCTATTGCAGGATGTAGAATGTATTATTGTGTTTCTCCCTCCAAACCCTGTGAGCTGTTTTCTAACCCTTTATTCTCTGTACCTGTTTAATAAGCAGTTGATACGTGTAGCAGTAAGTTGTTGTAAACCCTGTCTGAGACCACTACCATCCACAGTTCTTCCTGATTTGTAACTTGCTCCTGCAGTAGCTAGCATAGATGAGTTCAACATTTCATTTGTTATGACTATTTCTCTATAACTATTTCAGATTTGAAGAACAGTCACACTAAACTCAATTCTCCTGTCCCACTACCTGGCAGAAATGAGGATTTAAAGGAAAAGAGCTAGGCAGCTCCAAACGGATAGCTAGAGGTGAGGTAGTGATGGGGAAAGGTGCGAGTTCTTGATGGTTTGTGCACACTGCTGATTCACAAAGGTCCCATCTGCTGAAGTGGTTTGAAATCTCACTTGTGGCTCTTTGCCCAAGCTGATGCTGATGGATTCTCAGTTCAGGACTTTGCAGTAATCCTCACTTTGTTTTTATCTCTGCTTTTGAAAATTACCCCAGGTTCTGCTGGTGCCAGCTAGAGTTCTAAGCCTTTTGACTTTATACATTTGCAACAACTGAATCTGTTTCTAGATTCCCTATGAAGTTTTGACAGGTTCTGACTTCCTTGCTGGCAGCGTTTTTAGTGTTCATGGACAGATTCTTTTGTGTGCAACTCTCACTCATGTAGAAAGTCAATTGCTCTTGAGAAGTTGAAACCACTGTTTCATAAGGAAGTACTACTGGATTATGGAGCATTTAATGGAAAGGGTTGTTATACCACACCAACAGGACTATATGATATTTGAGAAGTATTTGATTTACAGAAATGAGTTAAACCCTTTATTGTCTGGAAGTCCCTGTGCAAGTGGTACAGGCTGTTCTCCAGAAGCCTCTGCTGTTCCTCTGCGATGATGGAATTTATCCAAGCTAAGGATCCAGCAGCTGTGGGAGCACTGATTGTCTGAACCAATACAGACCTTAATAAAGAGCTGAGCTGTAGTTCCTCTTTAAGGGCTAAATTGCTGATCTAATGGAAGGCAGTGTTGCAGCTCTGTTCTGTTGTGCCTCTGCCTTCACCATCTTCATAAAGTAGCCATGTTCCATCAGTATGGAGTGGCAGGAGATAAAATAGTCTCAGAAATGTCTTTATCCATAGTGAGATCTGTAGGCTTTAGCTGAGCTTTCTGCAGTGAAAGGCTGTTACAGTGACATCATCTGAGCCTACAAGAAAGTGAGATTGCCCAAGAACTGATAAATTGTAATTTTGATGTTACATAAGGCTGGAATTCAGGGAGCCTCTATGTTCTTCCATCTACCTCCCTTACCTTGTGAAATATAACCCATGGCTAAGAACTGCAGATTTGTACTTTTTCCTGTATCAGCACATAATTAAAATGATCTTTTCAGTGTGTCATGAGTAGGTTTATTAGCCCCTATTTCCTGTTTTCATCTGGTTTTAATTGTTTTTAACCTCTATCAGAGCAGTCCTTTTTTTCTTCCCTCTTTAAAGGTCACAACAAAGAGTCTGTTGAAAGCTCCATCTGCAGACTGACAAGGAAGCTTAACTGGTCTTCGATCAGTTATTATTCACAGAGCAGAAAAAAAGCCTTGTAGCCTTCAACTGATCTGCCTTACTGATGATTCAGCATTCAAATGACACTGCCCAAAACTGGCCCCCGTGAGAAATGGGGTTTGGGTGCTAGTGTTACACTTACCCAAGTCAAAAGTTCAATGTTAAGATTTTCCAGTAGAGAGATCAGTAATGTTTTGGAGTATTTCTATCTTCTTTGATGTTCAGTTATTGCATGCACTGCACATCAGTGTTGATTTTTGACTATATCAAAATTTGGAGCAATACTTCTAATATTTAAGTGTGTATATAAATGCATTCTGCATGTATTTATGCACTTTTACCATATTTTCTGGCCTGTGACAGGGTAAATTATTTTAAATGTTTATTTCAAGTGAAATAGAAGTGTTTAGTTCTTAATTCTTGTCTTTCAGGTCTCATCACCATGGTTATTTTGAGAACATGAGCAGTGAGTTCATAGGATGTAAAACACCTTACTGTATATTCACATCATGAATGTGGACTGCCTTTTACTCCCATTTGGCTCATTAAGATGCTAGCAAAACAGTTCAGTGATTTAAGATACCTTCAGAAGTGTAATATATTTTAACTGTGTATAATAAATGAAAGACTCAAAGCACTTTGTGGTGCTTCTGTAACAGACAGCTATGAAATGTTCAGTGATACCTGTGAAAATAATTTGAAAAAAACTTTTATATCTATGCCTACTGTAAAAAATCCTTATTAAAACAACATTTGTTATTTTTAGTCTATGTTCACATCAGTGTGTGATCACTATAAAAGCAAACTGTCTTCTGTAAAAACGCTCATTTGGTTTGTGGTTGTACCTGCCGAGGCTGGCACATAACACTTCTGTATATACATACCCAGAGGGGTGAGAGTCATAACTGATCATTGAAGAAAATAAAAAATTCCATCAGTGGAACTATGAAATAAACCATGAATTTTAGGTGAAGAAGTAATTCTCAAATTTCTTATTTTATCATTACCAATATATCGTTGAGTGCTCATTTTCTTACCTGGGGAAATAATTTCTTGCAACAGTGTTGAGGGTTAAGTTTCCCATAGAATTTTCCCCCCCCCCAAGTTGCTAGGAGACTAAATGCTGAGTGCTTAACCTGGACAAAAGGGAGTTGATCACTTAGTTTGGGGGAGGGAGAAAAGCTCCCGGAGAGAGCTGAGGGTGGTGGTCTCACGGCTCTCGTCTTCCGGGGAGCACGGATCGGGTGGCTGCTGGCTGCCTGGAGTCCACGGTTAACAGAGGAGTCTGGTCCTGGGAATTCTACCATCTGTTGGAGTGCCCAGGAATTCAGAGTTTTCTTTGCTGTCCTGCTGGATTTTGGGTCAGCCCGGGTCCAGGCGCTGCGGCTTCTCCGGCACTGCCAACTTTGCCTGCCAGGACACCCCCCTGCCTGCGGAGGACAGTCCACCGCGCCCAGCTTCCAGCCATCAGCGCCGGAGCTTCCACCGTTTGCCCTCGGGGTTCTTGGTTCTGTTTTACTATTATTATAATTGCTGTTGGTTTTTTTGTCTGTCCTGTTATATTTACTAGTAAAGGACTGTTATTCCTTTTCCCCATAGCTCTGACTGAAAAGTTTTTTTAATCTTCCAAATTATAATAACACGGAGGGAAGGATTTGAATTCCTCATTTCCTAGAGAGGCCTGCCTCTCCTTAGCAGACACCTGTCTTTTCAAACCCAGACAGAATTTGGTGCCCAACATGGGGCACGAGAGCATTGAGAGAAAAAGGAATAACAGTTCTTAAGTGCCTACATTGTTGTGTACTGGATATCATGTGGTCTGGCTTAACCTGGTTCGAGTGCCATGTGGTGGTGACCATATTTCTCCCATTTGCAGGCCCTTTTCTAAACATGGGCCCTGTAACTAAGGTTACTGTGGCTGTCATCCAGTTTGCTATATGGGTTAATGAAGTGAGGAAATCGTGGATTTTTAATTTCCTCTGGAAGGCAGGCACATGGATTCAGGGCTATCATACACTAACGGTGTGTTTCTGGGGTTACTTTAACAATGGTACCTACTGTGAAGAAATGACACCAGGGGAAATTTTTTCACAACCCTTCACCCAGCTCTTTGGGCCTACCCCACCAGTCTTTGAAGGGTTCAAATCTCTAAATGTTAATGACATCATACAGTGGCTGGTGTTGCTGGTATGCCTGTTCTGTTTAGCATTTAGAGATAAGGGGAGACTGACCTGGATAACCACCCTGATACCTACCCTAGAGAATAAGGATACTGCCCCACAGCCTGAGCCCGTCCCACAGCCTGACCCTGCCCCACAGCCTGCCTCAGGAATAAACCACCCAGATTGTGTGAAGGAGATAGGTGAGATGCTGAGGGAGTACCTTTCCCCTGTAGTAGCCTCATTAGCCCCAGCTGCTGGGAAACCCTCCCCCTGCCCTGACTAAGGAGAGTCCGATGGTGCAGCAGCAGAACCCACAGACGTTACAACCGTCCAGGTTCCAGCTGAACCACAGGGGCAGCCACAGCCAGCAGCAGTGCCCCCTGTGGAAACAAAGAAGTATAAGGTGAAATCAGAGCACCCAGGCAACAAGGATAAGAAAGGAGGGCCCTCACAACCCGGGGAGGAGTCAGAGGTTGAGATCATCACTGAGTCCCTGACATATGAAAGTCTCCGTAATCTGCAAAAAGATCTTGCACGACGGGGACGTGAGGCTTATACAGCCTGGTTACTTCGGGTCTGGGACCTTATAGGTATAGGTGTGCAACTAGATAGTGGTGAGGCAAGGAATTTGTGACCCTTGACCCAGGACTCAGGTGTGAATCAGGTATTCATAAGGGAGCCAGGGCCCCTTTCCCTTTGGGAGCGGCTTTTAATGAGTGTATGGGAGAGGTTTGTCCACAGAGACAGAATGCAGGAGCACCATCATAGAATGCGCTGGAAGACCCTTGAGGAAGGGATCCAACAGCTGAGAGAAGTGGCAGTATTGGAGGTACTCTTTGGGAGGGGTGGACAGCATGATAATGACCCCGACAAAGTCAGGTGCACAGGGCAAATGCTGTGGAATCTGGCAACTCTAGGACCATCTCGATATGCCACATTCATTGCAACAATTCATCCTGATAACAACCGAGAGACAGTGGGTTCTGTAGCCAACAAGCTTAGAAATTACGAGAGTATCATCAGTGGCCCAATGCAGGCTCAGGTCTCTGCCATGGCTAAAGAACTCAAGGAGAAGATGGAGGAGGTGACAGAGGAGATAAGGGAGGTGAGGGAGGAGATGAGGAAGAACAGTTCCCATGTGGCACCGGTGCGAGTTACAGGCCCCAGAGTCAGAGCTCAACGGCCCCCAGCTAGAGAGAGAGGGTACACCCCACGAGCTGACCTGTGGTACTTTCTGCGTGACTGTGGGGAAGACATGGGAAGGTGGGATGGGAAACCCACTTCGGCCCTGGCAGCATGGTTACGTGAGCTCAAGGAGAGAAACACTAACCGAGGGAGTTCCACTAAGATGAAGGTAGCCTCGACATCACATGACCAGGCTGCCAGGTATTATAGAAGTGAGGATATGTCAGATCCCTGTGAAGGAACCTCTACCATGTATGCCCAGGAAGGGAATAATGACCAGTGCTAGAGGGGCCCTGCCTCTAGCCAGGGAGAGGCACGGGAAAACCGGGTCTATTGGACGGTGTGGATCCAATGGCCTGGCACATCAGAGCCACAGAAATATGAAGCTTTAGTTGACACTGGTTCACAGTGTACACTGATACCATCGGAATATGTGGGGACAGAACCTATTTCCATTGCCGGGGTGACGGGGGGATCACAGGAATTGACTCTGTTAGAAGCCGAGGTTAGCCTGACTGGGGAAGCCTGGCAGGTTGACTACATCACCCTTCCCCAAACCCGCCAAGGCAAGCGCTATGTGCTGACCATGGTGGAAGCCACCACTGGATGGTTGGAGACCTACCCTGTGCCCCATGCTACTGCCCGGAACACCATCCTGAGCCTTGAAAAGCAAATCCTGTGGAGACATGGTACCCCTGAGAGGATTGAGTCTGACAACGGGACTCATTTCAAGAACAGCCTTATAAACACCTGGGCTAGAGAACATGGCATTGAGTGGGTGTGCCATATTCCTTATCATGCGCCAGCAGCCGGGAAGGTTGAACAATGCAATGGCCTGCTTAAAACCACTTTGAAGGCACTGGGTAGGGGGACTTTCAAGAACTGGGAGAATAATTTAGCAAAGGCCACCTGGTTAGTGAACACTCGAGGTTCTACCAACCGAGCAGGCCCCGCCCAATCTGAGCCCCTGGGAACAAGAGATGAAGTTCCGGTAGTACACATGAGAGGAATGCTAGGAAAAACTGTTTGGATTAATTCTGCCTCCAGCAAAGACAATCCCGTTCCTGGGGTTGTTTTTGCTCAGGGACCTGGCTGCACATGGTGGGTGATGCAAAAGGATGGAGAGACCCGCTGCATACCTCAAGGGGACCTTGTTTTTCGGTGAACACTGTGACTGTGTCTGTATTTATATTCACATGTATATATATGTACATTATTTAAAGGTTTAAATTCAATATAATATGTTGGTATGGGAGAAAATTCGGGGTGGATAATGTTGAGGGTTAAGTTACCTGTAGAATTTTCCCTCCCCCAAGTTGCTAGGAGACTAAATGCTGAGTGCTTAACCTGGACAAAAGGGAGTTGATCACTTAGTTTGGGGGAGGGAGAAAAGCTCCCGGAGAGAGCTGAGGGTGGTGGTCTCACGGCTCTCGTCTTCCGGGGAGCACGGATCGGGCGGCTGCTGGCTGCCTGGAGTCCACGGTTAACAGAGGAGTCTGGTCCTGGGAATTCTACCATCTGTTGGAGTGCCCAGGAATTCGGAGTTTTCTTCGCTGTCCTGCTGGATTTTGGGTCAGCCCGGGTCCAGGCGCTGCGGCTTCTCCGGCACTGCCAACTTTGCCTGCCAGGACACCCCCCTGCCTGTGGAGGACAGTCCACCGCGCCCGGCTTCCAGCCATCAGCGCCGGAGCTTCCACCGTTTGCCCTCGGGGTTCTTGGTTCTGTTTTACTATTATTATAATTGCTGTTGGGTTTTTTGTCTGTCCTGTTATATTTACTAGTAAAGGACTGTTATTCCTTTTCCCCATAGCTCTGACTGAAAAGTTTTTTTTTTAATCTTCCAAATTATAATAACACGGAGGGAAGGATTTGAATTCCTCATTTCCTAGAGAGGCCTGCCTCTCCTTAGCAGACACCTGTCTTTTCAAACCAAGACAAACAGCCATTTTGTACCACAGTTATTAGACAATAAAAACAAGTTCTGTAATCAGATCCCTTAATTTCTTATGGATGCATGGAAGTGGCATTAACGGAAGCTGAACTCGTACTAATACAAAATACACAATTTTTCTATTTTAGAGACCAAACTAAGTGAAATAGCAAAAGCATTTCTCTATATCCCTTCCCCCACAGCTACCACAGAGACTTTTCTATCAGAAACTCCTGCTTAAATGCCAGTTTCATATTTGAGGTGAACATTAATCTTGTTTCATACAAGTATTTCCCTTCATTTGACTTTCATTGTCGAGTTGTTAATTCTAAAAGGGCAGCTATTACTGCCTTGGATTCATACAGACAAATCTTTGTTTGTAAGAAGTCTGTAGAGTATGCTCTGATATGAATAATAAAATTTGAAAATCAAACCTTCTTTCCCCCTGCATGTTACAGGTCACTTTTCTGCTTGTGCATGGAAATACAAAGAAACCATGCAAAAAAGTGTTTCTTTAAATAAAATAAGAAAAAAGGAGAAAGAAAAGTTGAAAAAAGTTGTTAACCACTACATTTTTTCTTATATAATGGTACTTCAGTTTGATTCTCAGAAAAACTGGGATTGTATCATTCATCGATCAGCATCAGATGATAAAGTCAAATATTAACATTCACTAAGAAAAAACAAGTTCCCTGTTGCCCTAATCTTTTTCAGTCTTCTTATGTTTTGCATTTTTGTAGTGGAGTTTCTCACAGATTGTAACATAAACAAAGTGATTGTTTTTGCATTCCTCTCTGGAGGAGGGACAATTGATGGACTTCTAGTTTGACCAGTGGGGTTGGAGAGGTGGCAACCTCATTCTCCAATCCCTGGTCATTGTCCAGAATCTATATAAATCGAGGTCAAGAAATAAACGTGCCCTTTTTTGCTCTGACAACCTGACTGCGTGAGTGTTGTTCTTTTTGTGTCCTACAGCGACAGTTCTCAGCTGGTTTAGTAGGCCGTATGCCAGAGCCTGCTGCAGGCACAGCACTGCCCTCTAGCACTGAGCTCCTGGCTGGGTCAGTGTTTTCCTGCCACTGCAGGGCTCTGTTCATGTAGCTTCACTGTTCCTCAGTACCTACACTGTGAACTCTGATTTTCACCAGGTGGTTTCACCTGCTGCTGCCTGGGGAAAGGCGAGGGAATGGAGCAGAAGTTGGGGAGATAAAAGTGCCATGTGGTAACTTATCACCCAACAGCCAGGCTAAACATTTTGTTGTGCCCAAGCTGATTATAAAAGCCCAACACAAACCTTTTTTTTTCCCCTATATCTGGTCATGGACTGTGATCATGTTTTGCCAGGCAGTTGCAGAAGTGCAGATGTGACAGTTTCACCTGTTGGAACTCAGAGTCACTGAGTGACTGTAACGAGGTCTGACACCTGCATCTGCCTCAGTCCTGCAGAACAGCACATGCATGGAGAAGGGAGATCACAGGACACAGATGCCAGCAGTCATTTTCAAGGAATCTGAAAAGAAATTATTGGTTTAGAAAAACACCTTGACCAAAGAAATCAGGAACAAAAAGTTATCATCAACAAAAATAACTAAAAACATTGGGCCACTTCTTTGTCAAGGCAACAGAGGAGCAATACACAGGAAAAAAAATATTAAATGCACAGAGTAACTCAGCAGATGCACATAAAAATGGTGCTTGGGTGAAATAAGGATGACAAGTGTGAATTCTGACTTCTTTCTCCTTCAGGGAGGTTGCAGCACACTGCAAAATCACAGATTTATCCCAGTTGGGAAAACAAGACCTGAGGACTGTTTCAGTTCAGCACTGAGGGAGAACTGTAGTGGTTTTACTTCTGCTAAATTTACTGTTTATTCTTTTTTCTGTGGGAGAGAGATTAGGAGAAAAAGCAAAGCAGGCTTAAACTTAAAAATGAACAAAATAGTTTTATTAACACACACTAAAAGAATAATAATAATAATAAAAAAAAGTTGGGAAAAAGAAAACCTAAACCAAAACAGAATGAAACTTCAAAACCCTCTTCCCTCCTTTTACAAACTATTAACTTTCTTATAAAACATAGAAAGACACAACTTGTGATTTTCAGTCAGTTTCACTATTTAAACATAATCATTCATTACTTTAGGAGTAGTCTCTCTAGGGTTTTTATGGAGATGTTTGCCACAAGACAAAATAGTCCAGTGGCTCCCAATGGCACACATTAACAACCACCTGGAGTTTTTGCAGACTGTGATGTTCTATCAGCAAGGCCTTTCAGTGTATCTGGGGTACTGTTTACAAATACTTCTAGTCTAAAATCATCTTCGTCTCAAAGGCTGAGACCTCCTTTTAACCCAGGAGCGGGGCCTTTAAAGTTCTCAATTAAATCTCAATCACATCAGTCCTTAATTTTGATCAGAATTAGCATTCTCCTCAACAACACCAAAATGCTACAAAGAACAGTCCATTTCTCCATAGTTTACCTCAGAGAAGTCCAGTTAAAAATGTCCACTTCTCCAATCCTATTTGTGATAAACACCAATCACTTGTTTTAAAATTTTAAAAGTTTAATAGTAAATAAGATGGTTATAAAAATAGAATTAGAGTAAAAAATTTAACAGTTTTAGAGTTAGGACAATACAAGACAATAAAAACAAAGTTACAGACGTCTGGGTGCCTCTCCCGAGCCACAAGCTCTGAAGAAGGACCCCTGTTAACAAAGGACTATCTCTTAAAAGCAATAGCCTGTAGAATATTCATACAATTCATATATAATACATAAATTCTATTCTAACTAAGAATTGTCTCTGGTTAGTATCACTTTTTTCCTTTAATCTCTATGGCGTCCACCAGGCTGAGAGAAGCAGGAGGAGCTGGTCTCTTCTGATAAGAAAGTAGTAAATTCTTTCTTCTTTGAAAGATTTACATTTTCCTGTGGTTGGTACATAAAAACTACATTTTAACTACAAAACTACATTTACCATACTATCAAAATATTAATACCACATTAACAATTAGCACAACATAACACATATAGTAAATATCTTGCGTAGAGCCATATAATATGCACTTTTCACAATCTTCCCTCTTTCTTTTTATAATTAATTTGGCTCGAGCAATATTCATTGTTTTCTAGCTTTCATTATTCGCTCATTTTTTTCACAAATCAAGCTCGCTTCTTTGAAGGGGTCTTCTATATTATTTTGTTTCTTTAACACCATAATCCTTTGTGGTGGTGTTGTTGTAGGCAACTTTTGGTCCATGTTCACTAATTGCATGCCTTGTACCACACTGGTGATGAGCCGAATGAAACAGGGAATCAAACAAGGGAGAAATATTAAACTAGCTGTAGTGCATAAAAGGAAGAAGCCTAACTTTTTCTACCATTCTGCTCCTAACACATTATCCCACCAGCTAGTATTTAGCATTGATTCCCACTTTTGAACTGGTACGTGGGCAATTTTTCTGATATCATTGACTATGTCCAGGACGGCATCTCCATTGTCATCTATTTTTAAACAACAATCTGATGTATTGAACTTTCCACAAACACCCCCTTCTTCAGCTAACAAATAGTCTAAAGCTAACCTATTCTGATACACAGCCAGTCTTGTTTGGGTTTGTTGCCTTGATATTAATTCCATTGCCTGACCAGTTTTGTTCGTTATTATCTCTACAGCAGCCTGAAGTCTTATAATACGATTTAGCATATAAATTGGGGTTTGATATCCCCAACTCCCATCTTGTGCCCAGGTGGCTGGCCCATATGTTTCTAGTATGCGTTCAGGGGGCCATTCTTCATCTCCCCATTTTTGGAATCCTCCAATCAATTCTCTTTTGTTTCTCTTTAGATCCTCATAAACTGGTATCCCTAATTGATCTCCATCAGGTCCTGGTAAAAGAAAAAATCCTGGCTCTATAATTCCTAGAGTACAGCTCCCTTTCCACTGGGAGGGGAGTTTTGGGTATGCTCTTTTCCACATATCCAAAATAAGCCGTCTGGAGCTTTCCAATAGTTAAATTTTTGTTGATCTATATTCTCCCAAAATTTGGAAACTTCTGGGATGCCATAGTAAGGATTTTTACTTGTATCATTACATTGAAAAAGGTTTGTTTTGTTATCATACTTACAATTCACTTTTTTTGCTTTTTCTTGGGTCCAATACACGGTTGGTGCTTCTGGGACCCACCATACAGAAGTTCCATTACTAACCTTATATCTTTTACAGGGTGTTTTTCCTACTTCATAGAGGAAGCTTTTCCCAGTGTGCCAGAGACATTCTTCCCCTATCACTGTTGAGCTTAAAATCCACCCTTCTGGTCTGTTTTCTCCACTTGTACTTGCTTGGTTCCATTTTAGAAGCTCAATTGGGCCTAAGCTGCTGCCTTTCCATGGCCATTCTTCTGACATCAAAGCCCCTCCACAGACCCAACAATTGGTTATGTTAAGTTCCTTACTTATTCTTTCTCCTAATTCTACAAACTGATTTTTACCCATCCTTGAGATATCTATTTCTTTCTCTAATTGCTGTTCAAGTTTTGTATACAAATCATTGATGGGAATTGGCACAGGCTTAGGTGGTTGTACTGACTTAGCCTTTTTGCTTATCAACTGCTTTTTTACTAAATCTGGTGCTTTTTTCCCTGTAATGTAGGTAAAACAAATCCATCTCTCCTCTTTTGGGCACTGACTTCCCATCCTGCTACTACTTGTTCCTAAGTTCTCTGCAATCCAGTACTTTTTCTCTTTATGTATGCAATTGCCTAATTTGGATGGGTTATAACAGTGACTGTTGACATGAGTGTGAGAAATGAACAAAGAACCTCGGTGTCTTTCCATGTACAGCTTTTGGTAACATCTGTAACATGGCCTTGTCAATATCCCAAAAGGGAGAAGACAAAAATTGAGTGACAGAAAAAGGAGTAACAGAGGTCCAGTATGGCTTATACTCCCACCTCCCATGCCTATGGGGTTGCAACCCACAGCAGGTGTATTTGATCTTCTTGGTGGCGAACACAGAGGCCAATCTGGTCTTGCCCTCTATTTCCTTGTCACTTCCTCTTAGCTAATTTCCAGACAAATCGTTTTTGACACTCTTTAACTGTCATTTCCCACTGTTCTTCAGGTATCTCCCATTCAACAGGCACTAATAATTCCCATCCACAAAACAAAGTTATTATTTCAGTTTCTTGGAATTCTATTTGGATGGGAGATCGATTTGGTCCTTGACACTTCCTGCAACGAGAACGTCGCTTGTGTGAACTACAATACCAATTCTTCCCACAATCTAAACATTTACATTTAACTCAGCTAGCATGTCTGGTATTTGGGTGGATCAAACAGGGTATTTGGTCTGGCACTGATGGAAGTTGCAACTCCTCTTCCTCCTTGTATAAATCACAGGCTAAGGCGTGAATACAAGAGTTCTCTGTCCGAAACAGTCCTGATCCTCCTGTTTGGAGTGGAAGTATTCCTCCCCAAGGAGGGTATCTGAGGCGTCTCAAAACTTGTCTAGGCGGTACTTGAAACCACTGATATAAGCTTGGCCTTATCTCCCAATTAGGTGTGATCTTGGGTATGCTTCTTGGACCATTTGGGTGTTCCCAGTTCATTACCACCCAGTCCCCGTTTAAGAGTCAGTTTTGTATCACCCGGTTCAGATGTTATCGTCCACTCCTTAGGTTCATCCACAGGTCCTTTGATTCTGCTGGCGTGGATCCACCCTCGTTCCTTGGTCCGGATCGCGGCCTCGGTCGTCAGCAATACCTGAAAAGGACCTTCCCATTGAGGAGTTAAAGATTGTTCTTTCCAGGTTTTTACTAGCACCCATTCCCCTGGATGAACATTATGGATTTTAAAGTCTAAAGGTGTGGTTTGCGGGATTATTCCTTTCTACCATAAGTTTTCAAGAGTTTTTGCGATGGTGTTAACGTATCTTTTAACGCTCATTTCCCCTACCTCATAGGTAGCATTTTCATGTTGGGTGGTTAAAAAGGGTAACCCAAACATCATTTCTTAGGGTGACAATCCCAGGTCTGACCTGGGTTGTGTTCGGATCCTCAATAAGGCCAAAGGTAGGCATTGTACCCATGACATTTGGGTTTCAACTATTAATTTGGTCAAAGTTCTCTTTAAAGTCTGGTTTATCCTTTCTACACGACCAGAACTCTGTGGATGCCATGGGGTATGGAGCTCCCATTTTATCCCTAAAGACTGAATTATCTGTTGTAACACTTTTGACGTAAAATGCGTTCCTCTGTCTGAGTTTATTCTATTAACCATTCCGTATCTGGGAATAATTTGTTCTAAAAGGGTCTTACTTACCATGTTGGCTGAGGCCTTGGTAGTGGGAACTGCTTCTACCTGATGGGTTAAATGGTCTGTTATTACTAATAAATACTTCCATTTTTGTACTTGAGGAGTTTCAGTAAAATTTACTTGGATACTTTGAAATGGTCGAAGAGCTAACTCACGACCTCCTAATGTTGTTTTTCTCATTACCTTCTTGTTTATCCTTTGGCAAGTTATACATTTTTCAGTTACTTGCTTTGCTACTCCATAAATCCCAATGCATCCATAGTTCCTTAAAAAATGATCACACAAGGCCTGAGTACCCCAATGGGTTTTCTGATGCATGTCTTCTAATATTTTTCTTGCCAGTATTTTATTAAGAAATTGTCTTCCATCAGGAAGTTTCCATTTCCCTGATTCAGCCTGTTCTCCTCCTATCTTGTTTAATTCTTTTTTTCTCTGCTTCACTAAACTTTGGGATTTCCAATTTTTCCTCATTTGAAGTTAATATTAACATGACTCTTTCAGCTCCATTTTCTGCTGCATCCTTAGCTTCCTGATCTGCTAAATTATTTCCTCTTATTTCTGGGGTTACTCCTTTTTGGTGTCCCTTAATGTGTACTATAGCTATTTCTTCAGGCTGTTTTAATGCCTCTAAAATCTCTAAAATGAGTCCTTCATGTACTAATCCTTTTCCTCTTGAGTTAAGTAGTCCTCTTTCTTCCCAAATTTTTCCAAAAGTATGTACTACTCCAAAAGCATACCTCGAATCAGTATATATAGTTCCTTTCTTGTGTGCTAAATATTCCAGTGCCTTTTTTAGAGCATATAATTCACAAGTTTGAGCTGACCAGTTTGAGGGTAATTTTCCTTTTTCAATAGTTTGCATGTTTTTTCCATCAACTACTGCATAACCTGACATCCTTTTTCTTTGTAGACATCTGGAGGAACCATCCACATAGATTATTTCCCCTTCTGAAAGGGCTTGTTCTTCAAGATCTCCTCAAACTTTTGTTTGGTATTGGATAATTTCTAAACAGTTATGTATTAGCTTATCTGCTGGTTCTCCATATAAGAATTGAGCTGGATTTAAACTTCTGTTTACTTCTAATGTCAGATCATCACTGTCTATCAAGATTGCTTCATATTTTAACATTCTAGAGTCTGTCAACCATTTTTCTGCTTTCTGATTTAACACATTTCAAACCGCATGAGGTGTGCACACAATTAGTTTACCTCCAAAAGTAAGTTTACAACTTTCTTCTACTAAGATTGCAGTAGCGGCTATAGCTTGAATACATACTGGCCAGCCGTGGCTCACTGGGTCCAACATCTTTGATAAATAAGCTACTGGTCTCTTTACTCCTCCCCACACTTGGACTAGAACTCCATGAGCTACCCCCTTTTCTACATTCACATACAGATGAAAGGGTTTTTCTAGTGAAGGTAAGCTTAAAGCTGGTATTGAGGCTAATTTTAACTTCAATTTTTCTAATTTATCATCATCTTCCTTGGTCCATTTTATATTATCTCCCTCTGTCAATTTTTCATACAAAAATTTTACTGCCTGTGTGTACCCCTCAATCCATAATCTACAATATCCCAACAATCCGAGTAGTTTTCTGATTTCCCTCTTTGAAGAGGGAGGTGGAAGGGATAGAATTCCTGCAATTCTTTCTGGAGTGAGCTTTCGACTACCCTTACTTATCAAGTGTCCAAGATATTTTACTTCTAGTTCTACAAATTGCAGTTTCTCTTTTGATACTCTTAATCCTTTATCTCCCAGAAAATTTAAAAGCTTTATTGTAGCTTCTCTAACTTTAACTTTAACTTCCCCAGATAGTAGAAGATCATCTACATATTGGATAATTTGTATTCTAGGAGGAGTGGAGAAGGCTTGCAGTATTTTTTTTTTTTTTTTTCTAAAGCTTGCTCAAATAAGTTTGGAGATTCCGTGAACTCCTGCGGTATTTTCGTCTACCTGAGCAGTTGCTGTGGTTACGAAGGGAACGGAGCTCGGGGCTGCAAGGGGGGAAGGGAAGGGCATAAGCGCCGAGGCTTGGTCCTCCAAGGGCGGAGCGTAGGCGAGGTTTGCTGCCGGGACAGGAGGAGGGGGCAGTTCCGGGGGATGCCAGAGGGGAGCGTGGCTAGCTTGCATGGGGCTGGTGGCAGTTGAGTCAACGACTCCCGGCAGAGACAAAGGAGCGGCGGCAGCGCCCAGCGCAGCCGGCTCAGGCAGGGCAGCCGGGGATCGGGCAGTGGGGGAAGCGATTGGAGATAGGACGGCTGGGACTGACGGGACCCCCGGCACGGTCGGGGCTGCAGCCCTAGACTACGCGTTAGGAGGGACCCCCGGCACGGCCCCCAAGGCGGCTGCAGACTAGGCGGCTGGGGCAGACAAATTCACCGGCGGGGCCGGGGCTGGGGTGTATGCGGGGACCGGCGCAGCTGCCGCGGGCTGCGAACTGGCGCTCGGGACGGGAAGCGGGGCAGGCGGGGCTGCCGGAGGCTGTGAGCCCGAGCTGAGGGCGGGCGGGGCTGAAGCGGGACCTGGGACAGGGGGCTCGGCCGCGAACGGCGAAAGCGGGAGCGGGAACGGAGAGGGCTGTAATAGACTATGAACACGAAGAAAAGTTCCAATAGGAATTTATTACATTGCAGCAAGCAACGCAAATGCAAATACAGCGCTGGACGGCAGGGGAGTCTCGCTCCACCAACTGCCGTGAATTGGCAGGTTTTCCAGTCTTGCTTTTATCTTGCTTCTTTCCTCCGATGATGTATGTGTGACGTGTTGCTGGGAGGGTCTCTTTCTGTCCCTCGGTGGTCGCAGAGATGAAGGCTGTAGTTGTCCTCTTCCTTATATGATAACTAAGCTGGAATTCCTGAAACTTAAAGCTGATTAAGCAAGTAGAGAAGGAATGGGCAAGGGTCTGTTTGCCTATAAGCTTAGATAGTAACATAGTAACTTCCTGTTATCTTGAGTTATTTGATCTCCAGTGAACAAAAAATAGTTAATGTTTATCACAATTCCCCCATTTCTCTTGTTCTTACTTATTTTTGTTCACTGTATCTTTGCAGTTCTTGTCTAGCTAACTCTAAAGTTTCTAAATTTTCTTCTTCAGGTATCTGATCATACTTAGTCCTAAGAAGCATAAGATGTGCCGCTTCCAGCCGGCTTTTCACTATAGTAATCAGTTTATTAAATATACATGGTCCAAAGGTAAGCCCGAGTGCCACTAGAATTACTGGCCCCGCAATAGTAGAAAGCAGTGTGGTTAACCAAGGGGAGTGGTTGAACCAATTTTCATACCAATTTTGATGGGCTTCATTTTCTCTTTTCTGCTGTTCTATCTGCTTCCTTAGTTCATTCATAGTATTGATTACTACTCCTGTGTGATCTGCATACAAACAGCATTCTTCTTTTAGCGCTACACAAAGGCCCCCTTGTTGTAAAAACAGCAGATCTAAACCCCTTCGATTTTGTAATACTACTTCTGACAGTGATCTCACTGATTTTACTAACCCATCAATTGCTTTTTCTATTTTACTTAAATCTTCATCTACAGAGATTCTTAGTGCTCTAAATTCTTTCTGTTGGTTGACTAATGAGGTTATCCCTGTTCCAGCTCCTACTCCTCCTGCAGTTAGAAGAGTTGCTATAGTCAGGGCGGTGAAAGGTTCTCTTCTCATGAGGTGATGTTCTGGGGTTGTGTGCTGTTCAAGGACATAATCTTTTGGATGATAAGTAATTTTCGGTATAATAGTTACTTGAATACAATAGTCATGGGTGTGATTGAAAATTTTTAAAGATAAACAAGGAGTAATTCCTATACTCTGGCAAACCCATCGAGTATTGGGAGCTGGGAGCAACCAATCTGCTTTTTGTTTTTGCTTTGGGTTTTTCACAGTGATGTTACACAAATGTTCTCTATTAGGGGGAACAGTACCCACACACCGTCCCTGTCCGGTTGCCTGAGAGAGCGTTACTCCTTGAGTACTTTCTTTAGTCTTTTTCCAAAGGCATTCTTTTGGATTAGTCCCATTTATTCTTCTTGCTTTAGCCGTTACCCCAATGGCTTCATAAAAAGGAGGTCGGATGTTATAGCAAAGCCAGCATTCTCTTGTTAAATCAGGGTTTGTTCTATTTAGAATGCCATAACTAGCTTGCATTATTTTCCACAGAGTACCATATTTAGAGGCTTCTTCAGGGGCATCAGCCTGAGGCACTGTTAATTCTCCCGATCCCCTGCTATTTGTAGTGTTTGTCCTGCTCTGCCTTACTACCAGTACTGGGTTTGGTCCTACACCCCCCCCCCCCCATCTCTGGCGAATGGGGAGCGGGTTCCTTCTTTATTTGGATTATATTCCCCCTATCTCTCCCGGGTTCCCAATGTCTAACTCCCCAATTTTTACCTAATAGCCATTCTTGTTTCTCTGGTTGGGTGACATTGAGATAAACAAACGAGCAGTCCCCTATATAGGTCATTTCTCCTGAAGGACCCCTCCATGGCTTTGTGCATCCTGCTGGTCCAAAGTCTGCTTGCAAATATTTATCATGCCCTCCCCTGGGTGTCCAGTCAGAGGCGATTGTTTCACAGCCCCAATATCCACAAAAATATTCCCCAGGATAATTACAATATCCTTTACCGTGATTTGAGCTTGGGCACATGTAAAATCCCGTTAGGTTCAGTACTTTTCCACAATGATCTATGTTGGTCAGATCACACAATCCTACTCTGAAACTGGGTGCTCCTACAGTAGTTACAGTTTGCAAAATCTCATTGTCATCCCATCGCCATAGTGACCATTTAAAGGGTTGGTGTGGTAGATTGTCTAAGGCATTAATCCCTCTCAAGTATAACATCAGCAAAAGAAAAGTAATCGGCTGGGTCACGTGGTGAGCATCATTGGGGGCATAGGAATGGGAGTATATCTGAGGATTGTTCCATTTCATAGACTGCAACCTGTCTCTCTGCCCAGGGTCCTTGCTCTTATTCCCATTCCTGAGGCAATTCCTCAAATATTGTTTTGTTGTCCCACCCTGGGGTTTCTTTCCTCCACAGCTTTTTACCCCTCTGCCTTTCCCATCGACTTGGTTGCCTCGAGCCACGGGGGGTACCATCTTCTCGGCAGCAGGGATATTCTTCAGGAGGTCCCCGGGGGCGACTCTGTTGCCTCTTGACATAGGAATCCCAGTTCCGATACTTAACCGGGGGTGTATCACACCGGATTCCCTTTAGGCGTGTGCGGCAGGTGCAGTCAACAATTTCAGCTATGAACGGGATGGGTTCATTAGGGTGATAACAATAATATTTTGGTTCAATCCCTAATGCAAAAATCCTCCACCACTCTTCTGATTCTTCTACTAATCCCTCATATTTAACTTTATATTCTAGAATCCAATCAGTTATGTTCCGCTGCAGTACCCAACAGGGGCTGCAAATTCCTCTAGGGGGGGTTCCTCGCCTACAATGACTCCACCACCTGTCCCCGCAGATTTTACAAATATAACAAACAAAAGGATAACAATTGCACTCTGGGTCTCTACACCTTATCTTAACATCAGAGTTACAAATTAATCTTTCCTCCGTGTAGTGTGGTTCTGGTGCATATTCTACACGGTGTCCATTCATTGATGATCTCTCCTCTGGATCCGTAACTTCAGGTCTCCAGGATTGCTTGTCACCTGCCACTCAGGAGTCGGTTTGCTCACTGGCCCTTTAATTCTGCTAGCATGGGTGCCTTAGATACTTTGAGCCCCTTAGCACTCAGGAAGTTGAGTAATCTAATGCTTTCTGCCCGTACTTTGTCCTCTGCTTCCCCAGCAATCAGGAGGTCATCTACATATTGGATAAGGGTCACTCCTTCCCCAGTCTGATATTCTTGCAAAATCTGTTCTAAAGCTTGTCCAAACAAATTAGGAGATTCCGTAAACCCCTGGGGGAGCATGGTCCACCTTAGCTGCTGTCTCCTATGAGTGACTGGGTCTTCCCATTCAAATGCAAAGTAATCCCTACTCTTCTCGTCTAGAGGACATGCCCAGAATGCATCTTTAAGGTCAATTACACTATAATATTGTTTTTCGGGACCAAGTCTGCTTAGCTGGGTGTAAGGGTTGGCTACCACCGGAAAACGAGCTACTGTCCTTTTGTTTATTTCTCTTAGGTCATGCACTAACCGGTATGATCCATCTGCCTTTTTTATTGGCAAAATGGGGGTATTAAAAGGAGACATGCAAGATTCTAAGAGTCCTTTGCTTAGTAGCCTCTCAATCTCGGGCTTCAACCCATTCTTTCCCTCTGGGGAGATGGGGTACTGTTTAACCCTTATCGGTGTCTCTGGATCTTTAATGATTACCGAGAAGGGGGGTATATTTCAACCTTCCTACACTATCAGGAGTGTACCATACTTCTGAGTTAATTTTTTCCTCATCCTCTACCCTCAAGGGACAGAGTTTTATTTTGATTTCCTCATTTACTACTTCTATATTAATACCCATTTCTATAATTAAGTCTCTCCCTAACAAATTATAATCTGCTTCTGGTACCAGCAGAAGGTTCCCTATTCCCATTTTGGACCTCGATTCCACCAGTACATTCTTAATAACAGGGACTTCAAAGGGCTCCCCCTTCGCCCCTACCACTTGAGCAGTTTCCTTTGATATCTTACATCCCTCCGGTAGTACCTGGACTGTCGATCGCTCAGCTCCAGTATCTACTAAAAACTCAAATTCCTGCTGCTGAGGACCTACTTTTAATTTTATCAAGGGCTCCGGATGTTTCCGTGTCCCCAGCAAATGAAGCCCCTGACTCCTTCAGTCCTCTTTGAAGACTCTCTCATCCTTCAGCCGCTTCCTGCAGTTTCTCCGAAAGTGTCCTTTATTTCCACAGTAGAAACATACGCCTCCATCCTTTTTCTCTACCCGGGGAACCCCTCCCCCATTTCTCTGGGCCACTTGACTTGTTTTGGGAGGGGCATCAATTCTCCTAGTTTCCCTTACTGCTGCCACCATCATTCTTACTTGTCTCTTGTGACTCTCTTCATCTCTTCTCACACATACCTTCTGTGCTTCCCTCAATAGCTCATCCAGGTCTCTATCTTGCCAATTATCTAATTTTTTCTAACTTCTTTCTGATATCTTCCCACGATTTAGCCACAAATTGTGTTTTTAGTAGTGCTTGCCCTAACGGTGCCTCAGGATCTAAGCCCGAGTACATCTGCAGGTTTTTTCTCAAGCGTTCTAGCCAATCCGTAGGTGTCTCCTCCTTTTTCTGTCTCTCATTAAATGCTTTGTTGATGTTCTGCCCCCTAGGCACCGCTTCCCGGATCCCCTGCACTATTATCCCCCTCAGATCCTCCATATTGATTCTGTGATCCTGCTGCTGATGATTCCAATTGGGATCCTGCAAAGGCCACTTGGTGTCTGCTAAAGGTCCTTGTGCATGTTGTGAATCCCATATCCGCATCCCCGCTCGTCTAATCATATTTCTTTCCTTGGCCGTGAAGAGAATATTCAATATGGCTTGCAACTCGCCCCAAGTATAAATACTGGGTCCCAAAAATTGGTCCAGTCTCTCGGCCACCCCCAAAGGATCTTCCAGGAGGCTCCCCATCTCCCTCTTAAATTCCCGAACATCCCCAGAACTCAAAGGTACTGAAACAAACCCTATCGCTGGGTGAGGTCCCTGGCCCTCCCCCCCCAGGCATTTCTCTTAGGGGATATAGGTTATGCTGTCTAGCCCGACCTCGGGTTATGGGTCCCTGCACTTCCTCGGGGGGCTCAGGATTACTTCCTGCTTCCTGAGGCTCCATTGGAGGTGCATCCGGAATCTGGGGGTTCTGAGGGGGTATGTAAGGAGGTGGGATTAGTAAGGCTTCTTCCTCTTTACTCCTGTCTTTCTTTCGTCCTCCCTCTTTGAGGGGAAACAGGAGCACTTCACCCCCAGGTCTTGTAACCCATACATTAGCATATTCACTTTCTTCCTGACTAACAGGAATTTTAGTGTTTACCCACAAGTTGAGTTTTTGCCTCACCCAATCTTCTGATGATCCAAAAATAGGCCAAAAAATATTCCGGGAAATCTCCTTTCCACCCCATACTACCACACAATAATGGATCATTTTAGCTTTATCTTTGCCCCCTGTGTTAGGGTAATGTTTCCAATTGTCTAATATGAACCCCAGTGGGCTATCTCTAGGCACCGGGGGGAGTTTTATGGGAGTAGAGGGCCTGCTCTTCCCCTGTCCCATCTTCTGGAGTGCCCTCACACAAGTGTGGTGCAGAAATCACTCGCTTCCCCTTGTTCGTGGCTCACGCCCTCTCGGACAATGAGAACCGCACTACTGAGGGTCCGCAATCGCTTGGAGAATCCGAGCTGCCGGTTCTCCTCTCACACACACACACACTCGCAGCACTCCAGGATATCCGACCCAGACCGAACGGAATCTTCCACACAGATACTCACGCGTCTTGCGTCTTCGTCCGGACCTTTGTGCACAAAGTTTATAGGGTCTGCCGGCTTCCTTTGCCTAATGCCTTGAATTTAGGTTCGTCGGTCCAACCGAGACAGGAATCGGGTCTACCAGGGCCGCCGACTGATCGGCGGGGCGCCCCCCAGGCAGAACCAAAAATCCTATCTTGCAGGTGGATCCGAGTCACGGCACCAAATTGCAATAGACTATGAACACGAAGAAAAGTTCCAATAGGAATTTATTACATTGCAGCAGGCAAAGCAAAGGCAAATACAGCGCTGGACGGCAGGGGGAGTCTCGCTCCACCAACTGCCATGAATTGGCAGGTTTTTCAGTCTTGCTTTTATCTTGCTTCTTTCCTCCGATGATGTATGTGTGACGTGTTGCTGGGAGGGTCTCTTTCTGTCCCTCGGTGGTCGCAGAGATGAAGGCTGTAGTTGTCCTCTTCCTTATATGGTAACTAAGCTGGAATTCCTGAAACTTAAAGCTGATTAAGCAAGTAGAGAGAGAGAAAAGAAATTGGGCTTGGGCAAGGGTCTGTTTGCCTATAAGCTTAGATAGTAACATAGTAACTTCCTGTTATCTTGAGTTATTTGATCTCCAGTGAACAAAAAATAGTTAATGTTTATCACATTAGGACCTGGTGGGAGGGGTTCAGGTTCATCCCACTCACTGTCACTGCTAGGCAGTGGTGGATCCCGGGGTTTAGGAGTGGGTGGAGAAACCCCTACCTCAGTTGCTGTCCTCCCAAAGGAAGATGAAGCTAAAGATGAAGTGGGGGGGGTTGGAGTCAATGATGGTTCTGAATTTGCGTCCCCCACCACCCTCCTCCTTTCCTGCCTCCTAGGGGCTGGCTTAAGTATGTCTTCTGTCTCTTGTTCCAAAGCCTCTGCTTGGTATACTTTGTCAGGATGTGTGCACCTCTGATTTATCGAGCAGGTACTACAACACCGTTTGGGCTTCCCTTTAGTAGCTTTATTATCCTTTTCAAGGGCTAATACTAAAGGATCAGATGGTGACCTCATTCCACAATCCCTTTGCCACTCGGGATGATTCCTGAGAGTGAAAAACATATCAGCATAAGCTACTTCTTGCCACTTTTGTTCACGCCGAAGGAAAAGCATCAATTGTAATAATGTCTCATAGTCCAGTGTACCGTTTACTGGCCACTTCACACCTTCATCAAGTTTATATAATGGCCACCATTGTGTACAAAGCTTAGCAAGCTCCCTCTTAGTTTCAGTACCACCACAGCCCACCAGTTCTTTCCAGTGTGTTAAGATACACCCTGAAGGGCTTCCTCTGGGAATCTCTTTGCTCTCATTTGCCCCCATGTTTAGAATCCCTTTTGGTCCGAGATGTTACAAAACACAAAGTAGACTACTTCAGTTGCGCTTCTCAGCACCAAAAATTTCTCGGCTATTTCTGCTAGCTCTGGGCATAAGTTCTGGGCTCTCTGCTTTCTGCACACAATCAAAGCCTTTTCTTAGAGAGACCCAACTCCAAACACCAACCGATTTAGGCTCGCAAAGAAAATAGCCAGGGGTCCCTCACGACCCCAAACACACTCCACCAGAAGTTTCAACAAGGTCTCGCCGAAAAATCCTACCGATTTCGGCCGGGACACCACACACAAATCCCTCCATGAGAAGCAGGTGGGGGGGTAACCCTGATCCCACGCTGCCTCTCCACTCTGTGGTTAAGGACTACACCACCAGGACTTTAAAATATTGCCACACACTCTAGCAACTGCAAGCCTCACAAACAAGCAAAACCTTTTTCCCTTTAACTAAAACACTCACTCGCCAAAAGAACTTCTTAGGGTTTTACAGGGAGTTTAGAGACGCGGCCCGAAGCTGCAGAGCCTGGATTCCCCCGCGGTTACCAGGGAAACAAATCACCCCCTCCCAATTCCTGGGGCTGGCTCAGGTTTCAAACCTCTTTACGCAGCTTGCTCCTTTTAGTTCAAAAACAAACAATTTAAACTAACACAAATGCTTTTTTTTTTTTTTTTTTTTTCCTCACCTAACAAAACGTCAGCAAAATCTTGTTGCCAAAAGCACACGCTGTTCAAGCTCACACACAGTCTAATTCCCCTCCAGCACACAATCTGGATACAACACAAACACTTTAAATCCCTCCGTCCTGCAAACAGAGGTATCCCTCCACTGATCAGGCGGGGAATTGAAAAGGCTTTTACAACTTCAAGCTTGCAAAACTCCTAAAACCATTTACACAGGTTACTAACACACTCCAAAATCACACAAATCAAAACGCTTACACAAACTCCCACAGACCACGATACATACGGTGCACCAATAATTCTTCCACACCTGAAGACACAAACACACAAAACCACGAGACCACAAAACACGGATCCGTTCACACCACACACACTCCGTGCACTCGGGGCCGCAATCGGGATTTTCCGCGACCCACAACGGGACCCTTCGCGTCCCAGCACGGGCTCGCCACACGGATTACGGATTGTCAAGGTACCTTTGAACCACAAACTGTAACCGGAGCCACCGCTGCTCCTAATACACAACAACAACACCGGTTATTTTACTGCCGCCGCTGCCCCATCACGGGACACAGACTACCAAGTCATCTTTAAATTGCAAGATGACATAACAAAAAACCAGTTACCGCTGTCCCCACTACGGGACACGGACTACCAAGGCACCTTTAAACTGCAAGATGACACAACAAAGACAGGTTGCCGCTGTCCCCACTACGGGACACGGGGTACCAAACCACTGATACCAAGCTCCGCAGAGCTGTCACAACTTTTACAAACAAACCCAAGAGGCGTATGTTGTGCACGAGACGTCTCTCAGTGTCTTACCAACCGCCTATACCAAGGTACCTATTTTCAAATATAAACATACCTTTTGTCCGTAGTTCCAGCAGTTTCTGGTCTTTCCCCGGGTGGTCAGTGGGACCGCAGGAGCCCTCTTCCCAGAAAATTCTGGGTGGGTGCCCAGAGGGGTCCTGGACCCCGCTGGCCCCACGGCCAGAGAGAGCAGTCTCCTGGCTGGCTCGCCAAAATGACTTATTAAAGAAATATGGGTATTGATCTAGTATCGATACCCAACTGTGACAGACAAAAACTCTCTAACAGTTTAAAGTTAGAAAGTGTATGTTTATTACGGCCGGGCAGCACGCGGGATAGTTCCCTAATTCGCACTGCGAAATTCACAGGTAATTACAAAGTCTTTTATTTACAAAAGTGTTGAATATCCAAAATACAAATGCATATTCATACCCCTGTCACCTCCCATTCCTCGCTTCATATGCTAATTGGCAAAAAGGCTATTAAGCATGCGTACTTTGTTTCTTAAAATGAGTCGGGGGGGTCTATTTGGGGGAGGGGTCACCCAAAATGAGGAAGTAAGATGAGTCTTCCTCGTCCTGACCTTTCTACCTCTTCAATGCATTCATGACAAATGATTCCTTGGTAGAACTTACAGTTTCCTGTGTTCAATGGGTCCTTTAAGCAGGAAATCTGCAGCTATCTTATGTCCTATTTACCACATTTTGTTTTTCATTACAAGGACAACTACATAAACATAAACCTGACAAGAAATGAGTTACAAGATCCGGGGTAGCTTATCTAAGATCCGGCTTCTGTTAACTGCGAACAAAGATTACCTATCTACTTCAGCTAATTCAGCAACTTATTATCTTAACTTTCCTAAAAAATCCTTAGTTCCTCAAAATTAACATCTCACCGGCAGAAACAGAAACTTTTAACATGTTTTAAAAATGTTTGTTTTTCTTTTTAGAGAAAGCCTACCTCACACTCAACCCTGTGATGAACCCCATACAAGTTGTCATCTTATTGTTGCTGAACAGTCTGGCAGCTGCATGGATCATCCCTCAGCTGCATCAAAACGTCTGGGTGACCCTGGCACAGACACTTCCGCAGGAAAACATATGTTTGTCCACTGCATCAACAGAGAATCCTATGTCCACCTGTCTGGTAGGAATTCCATTTTAGGCAGGAATTCCGTCTCGGCTTTTAGGGGGGCCATGTACCATAGGGCGGTTGTCCGTATTGACACCCAACCAAACTTTAATTGGTGAATGGACTCACAAAAAAAAAAAAAAAAACAAATTGGCAAACAAAATTCAAAAGAGAAGTGCTGACCAATTGGATCCAAATTGTAATTCAGAAATTTTTCATTGGGCCAAGTCAAAAAGAGTCGCTGTGTCCCTGTTCCTTCTGTGGGTTGCAGCAGCCAAAGCTTTAGGTGAATTGGGCCATCTAGAGTGCTGGGTAGTCAAACAGGCAAATTTAACGTCCACCGCCATCAGCTCTCTCCTAGAAGATGAGGAAATTACCAGACAGACCACGCTCCAGAACCATGCCGCTAAGAATCGAGCAAGCCATCGATGGGTTAGTAAAGTCAGTAAGATCTTTATCTGAAGTAGTGTTACAAAATCGCAGGGGTCTAGATCTTTTGTTCTTGCAACAAGGTAGCCTGTGTGTAGCCCTAAAAGAAGAATGTTGCGCATATGCTGACCACACGGGAGTAGTAATAGATACCATGACAGAATTAAGAAACCGACTAGAGCAAAGGAAGCGAGAAAGAGAGGCAAACCAAAACTGGTATGAATCTTGGTTTGATTATTCCCCTTGGCTGACTACCCTGCTATCCACGATTGCGGGACCACTGATTTTATTGATACTTGGATTAACCTTTGGACCATGTATTTTTAATAAATTGTAACAATTGTGAAGGGATGCTTAGAAGCAGCACATTTAATGCTTATTAGAGCAAAATATGAATCGCTACCTAAAGACTCAGAAGATGAGAAATTAGAATGGGCCAGACAGGAATTAAAAAGATTCAATGAACAAATTTAGGCTGAAAGAAAAAGGGGGGATTGTAACAGGTTAATGCTTTGTTCATTGAACTTGCAAACACAGGATGACTCATGATTTTTAAGAGAGCCTTTAAACTTGCAAACACGGGATGACTCGTGACTTTTAAGAGAACCTTTGAACTTGCAAACAGAGGATGACTCATGATTTTTTTGACACATATGCTTTTGCTTAACAAGGCTTTTGAGCTCCAGGAAGGGGAACTGTGGCTGTTTTCGGAAGATAGAAGATGGTCTCCTAGCAACAAGATAACACCGACATGATAACAGAAGAAAAGAACTGTATAAAATGGAACTGGAAGACCATAACCGTGCGGCAGTGGGCGGAGTGCAGACTCTCCTGTCGCCCAGCGCTGCATTTGCTTATGCCCCGCTTGCTGTAATTAATAAAATTCTAATTGGGACTAAATCTTGAGTCGTGCAATTTATAACACCTCTAGTATTTACATACTAGAGTTTCAGAAAACACTGAACGCCTTTGGAAATAAGACCCAAGACACTGAATATACCTCTTAGAAACATCAGGAAAAACAGTTAAGTGTTCACGTCATTTCCCATTTCCTGACTCCTAACACAAACAAACAGTCATTTCCTTGCAGTGGGCAAGTATTTTCAGCAGACAGTTGGGAGGGCTTTGAGATCATCCAGCAGAAACAATCCTGGTGTTTACCCAGCACTTGCTATGGCACCGATAACTCAGATGAGCCGTGTTGGCAGCAGGAAGTGAGAACACTGCTGAGATCACTTTGGGGAGCATCACTCCCAGTCGCTTGGTACACGATCTTCTCTAGGTGTTTGCACTTATCTGGATCAGAAAATCCTGAGGTGATCATGTTTCTCTAGAGGAGTGAATCACAGAGTGCTTGAAACTTCAGGAGACCCAGTGCACTGTTGCAGAGCTCCAGGGACAGAAAGGGCTGCCAGGGAATCAGTTAATTGCACCAGGAATTGCAGCTGATTATGGAGCCCCAGGGAGCCGAGCCACCACCTAGAAACAAATCAGCCCCTGCGAAGGGAAAAGCTGAGCTGCTGCTGCTGCTATGTCTCAAGACATGCCCCAGGAAGACAATGGAGCGTTGCTGTCAGATGGGAACAGTCACTGCTCCTCTTGGAACTGCTCCACAGCGATGTTTGCAGCAGCTCCAAGAGGAGCCCATGCACAGAGCCGTGCCTTCAACAAAAAAAGCAGAGAAATCCTGAAATCAGCTAATTAAGAACTGTCAAAGCCAATCATATGTTATTTCATCTTATGCTCATATATACAAGTATCTGATAACCAACAAGCCTAAACTGGAAAGAGGCTGTCAAATAGGTTTGGCAATAAATCACTGTATTTTAGTCCTCATTTGTCAATGTACATTTAAGATATCTCGCTTTCCTTATAACAGCTTTCTGTATAAATGCCAAGTTCCATTGCCCCTTTCCTTTGTCAGGACTGTGAATCTCACACTTCAAACTTCCACTCAGGGCAACATCAAATTTAAGGTTCAAGTCTTAAAAAAACTCTTGTACAGGGGGCCTTAAAAGCCTCCCAAACCTTGAATCATCTTCTCTGCCAGGTGGGTTTTGAGTTGTTGGGTTGGAGCACTATCTCGGTTTGAAAAGACAGGTATCTGCTAGGGAAAGGCGGGGCCTCTCTTGAGACAGAGAAAATAAAGCAAGGGTGCCTGGCAAGAGCACACTATATTAACAGAGAACTCTTCTTTAAAAGCACCAGTCTGTCACATATTAGTTTCAAGTCCCCCCAGCAGATCAATCTTCTCTCTCTGGCCCCAGTGGGACTTCTAAATTCCTCCTTTAGGGCTCTGGTCACCGCTATGCCCACCTGGTACTAATTATCTACTCATTCTTTGGGCCCCAAACGGGGAAACATGATATAGGAGATGGCCAAAGGAACAACAGAGCATGCGCAAGGAGACAAGTTGAAAAGTTCAACTCAGAGGATGACTATGTGCTTCATCCCCAAAGACCCCCGATGACCACTGGAGTGATCAATAAGGAGCAGTGCGCAGCCTCAAATAGGCGTGGAACTAATTTTAATACGAAGCGGGGACAGGCGGGGTTAGGAAATAAATATGTATTAGGCGTATCGTCTAACCCTAGTTTGTAGAGATAAAAAGGGAGAAACAAAGCTCCAAGGTGTGCATGTCTTTGAGGAGTTATCCCCATGCACCTCAGCACTGAATAAATTCATACCTACTCTCATAACCACTCTGTGAGTGATAGAGTCTTCTCTCCGCACATCATTTTGGCGAGCCAGCCAGGAGAATCTCTGTCCGGCTGTGGGAGCGGCCGAGGAGCGGATTCCCTGGCGTGCCCCCAGGACCTTCCCGGGAGGGACCCCGGACCTCGGCTCGCTCACCGCGGGGACAGACAACGACCTGCTGGCCTTGCGGATAAAGGTATGAATTAAATATCAGGAAAGGGGCAGCTGATAAGTCGTGCAGAGACGTCTGACGTGCAGCACAGTCCCGGTGGGCTTGCAAGCAGCCGGC
Organism: Hirundo rustica; assembly: GCF_015227805.2. Classification (NCBI taxonomy): domain Eukaryota; kingdom Metazoa; phylum Chordata; class Aves; order Passeriformes; family Hirundinidae; genus Hirundo; species Hirundo rustica. The sequence continues at coordinate 7,065,835 of NC_053487.1, read as the reverse complement.
CAAGGAGAAGCCGGACACAGAGGGGGAGGGATCGATCCCCGGCCGATAGCGCGGCCGATGAGAAGGGGTCTCACTGAGCTGATAGAGCAGCCCGCTAGCGACTCTGGGGGTGAGTCGAGTGAACCCTTGTTTTGCTGCTATTTTGTGTGAATGCTAAGTCCGGACACGTTGAGTCATTGAGTAAGTTCAGTGAGTGAGTGAGTGAGTGAGTGAGTGAGACGCACCAGAGGTGTGGAGCGATTGTGGAGCTCTATCCGCGTTTCCGACCTCGGGCGACTGAGGCGGCCGGAGAAAGGCAAAGCGACTGGAGTCAGTGTGGGGCAAACCCGATGTGAACGAGGGGTGTTATGTTTGAGTGTGAAGTGGTTAACATTTGTTCCAACCGTGCATAGACAAATTGACGGAGTCTCTCCTCAGCAGTGGTTTGGGCTTGATCCCTGGGAATCGATTGATCCAGTGAATTATTGGCTAGAGAGAGGGAATGAACAGGTCTATCTAGAAAGAATATACAGAACTTCTGCAGGGAGATTGGTGGCCTTGGACTGGGAATAACCTGCAGTACAGACCCTAAGTATTCCAGGGGAGGTGAATGGGATAGCCTGTTCTTGTGGGAGACTTAGATCTGTCAGAGAATCAAGACATTGGCATCTGGCACGGGTATTATTGCAGTGTAGAGATTGTGAAAAATGTTGGTATTGTTACTCTAATAACCAGCAGGGCATATGCCCCCTGTGTAAACTGAAATATTATCTTAATCAGGTTGATGTTGAACCTAAAACTCTGGAGGTTGTATATACAAAGTCACATTGTGTGCCTGCAGATTGGGGCTGTGTGTGTGAAGATAATTGGGAAGTGACTCTGAAATTGTGCGAGGAAAAGTTTGGGCGAAAACAGGACGGAACAAGGAGGAGGAGATAATGGGTATTGAACAAAGCAAAGAGATCCCCAAAGCGAGTCCGCTAGGTTGTATTATTGCACATTGGAAAAATATTGCTGGACGTGGGGGAACTGAGAACAAGAGAGATCTTATTAGATTTTGCAGAGATTGGTGGCCACTCTATAAATTGGATGATGGAGCGAGGTGGCCGCCTAGCGGAACTTTGGATTATAACACGCTATTGCAACTCATGCTATTTCTCAGGAGAGAAGGCAAGTGGACGGAGGTGTCATATGCCGATATGTTTTTCTCCCTTCGAAATCACCCCGAATGGCAGAGGGATTGTGGGATCAGGGCTCCATCTGACCCTCTGGTGTTAGCCCTGGAGAAAGAGAATAAGACTAAGAGAGGAGGGTTTAAACGGTGTTGTTCAGCATGTAGCATAGGGCAAAGATGTACAAAATCAGATAAGGTTTACCAAACTGTGGCCCAGGAACAAGACCTGGTAGATGATCTGCTTAAGCCTCCCCACATAAGACAAGAAAGGGATGAGGAGGAGGATGTAGACTCAGAGGGTGCAGACACTTTCCCGATTGCACACCGGACTAGACAACAGACACACATATTACAGGCACCTCTGCGTGAGGCAGTGGGATCAGAGGGAGGAGTGGTATTAGTTAAAGTTCCCTTCTCCACGATTGATTTGGAAGCATGGGAAAAGGTCGCTAAAAACTATCGCAGTGATCCAGTTAACACAGCCAAACATCTGCGATATATAATAAAACAACACAATCCAGATTGGAGCGATATGCAATTATTATTGGATGCACTGACTGAGACAGAAAAACAATTAATCATAAAAACAGCAGGGGATCTGGCAGAGGATTATTATAAAACCCAACAGCTGGATGTGAAAGATTATTTCCCACTCCAAAACCCACAGTGGGATCCAAACAGAACAGCAGAATTGAAAAAATTGGAAAGCTATCAGGAGTGGATCGCAAAGGGGATGGAAAGAGCCATTCCCAAAACAATAAATTGGTCAGCCTTATATGTAATCAAACAGGGGCCCTCTGAGTCGCCATCTGAATTCCTTGAGAAATTAAGAGATGCTATGCGTCGTCACACATCACTGGACCCTGGGTCTGAAGTAGGGATATAGCAGCTAGTTAATTTATTCCTAGGGCAGTCTACAGGTGACATAAGGCGTAAACTTCAAAAGCTTCGAGGAACAGATGGGAGGAACTTAGAGACTTTGTTAGATGAGGCGTGGAGAGTCTTTAGTAACCAGGAAGAAGGATATAAACAAGGAATGAGGAAGCTTGTAGCTGTTGTAAGTGAGAGAGAGAAGGGAAAACGTGGGCAGAGACCACCTAGGCAAGGCCCGTCCCGGCTGGGCAGAGACCAGTGTGCGATCTGTAAGAAATATGGTCACTGGAAAAATCAATGCCCAGAATAAAGACGGGGTGGCTTTCAGGACAAGGGAAACTGAGAGAAAGGAAAGGTGACTGCATATGTGGAAGAAGACTGAAGAGGACCGGTAGATCTCACCCCAGAAGATCCACTGGTTATAAAATTGGAAGTGGGGGAAAAAGGGAAAGAAGTAGAATTCCTGGTTGACACAGGAGCAACATATTCAGCCTTAAATAAGACTTTGGCACCTGTGGGGAAGAATTATGTTACAGTGATAGGAGCAACTGGCCAACCTGAAAAAGCATATTTTTGTAAACCATTAAAGTATAAGCTTGGAAAGCAATGGGGCATTCATAAATTCCTATATCTGCCCAGCTCCCCGAGACACCTTTTGGGGAGAGACTTGCTAGAACAATTACAAGTAACCATTAAATTTAAAAATGGGGAGGACATTCTGGAGGTAAATGATGAACAATATATAGAGGCATTAAGTTTAATGTTGACAACCGTTCAAACAGAGGGGGAAATTAGCGAAGAAATAATAAATCAAGTGTTTCCTGGAGTATGGGCCTCCAATGTACCAGGGAGAGCGAAAAATGCACTTCCAATATTAATCAAACTTAAGGAAGGGAAACAACCCATTAGAATTAAACAGTACCCCCTGAAAAAGGAAGATAGGGAAGGAATTAGTCCCATAATTGAAAACTTTTTGCAATTAGGGTTGTTAAAAGAGTGCCTGTCTGAGTTCAACACTCCCATTTTGCCAGTCCGAAAACATGATGGATCATACCGGATAGTACAAGATTTAAGGGCTGTTAACAAAGTAACTGAGGACCTCTATCCTGTGGTAGCAAATCCGTACACTCTGTTAACATGCCTAACACCTGAGTTAACTTGGTTTACTGTTTTAGACTTGAAAGATGCCTTCTTTTGCCTCCCTATCCATGAGGACAGCCAGAAAATTTTTGCATTTGAATGGGAAAACCCCAAAAGTGGGCGCAAATCCCAGCTCACATGGTCAGTTCTACCTCAAGGTTTCAAGAACTCTCCCACTCTGTTTGGGGAGCAACTTGCCAAAGACCTGGAATCCTGGGAGGCTCCCCCAGAAGAGGGAAAGCTACTGAAGTACGTGGACGATATCCTCATAGCTACCCGGACAAAAGAGGCATGTGTAGCCTGGACAGTAAGTCTTCTAAATTTCCTGGGACTACAGGGGTACAGGGTATCAAAGAAAAAGGCCCAGGTTGTGAAGCAAAAGGTAATCTACCTGGGTTATGAAATCAGTGCAGGACAGCGGACCCTAGGGCAAGATCGCAAAGAAGCGATATGCCAAACCCCGAGGCCTCAAACGGTAAAAGAACTGCAAACATTCTTAGGAATGACAGGATGGTGTAGGCTCTGGATACACAGCTACGGGTTGCTCGTGAAACCTCTGTATGCACTCATTACAAATGGGAACAGAAACCTCCAGTGGACAAAAGAGGCCACGCAAGCCTTTCATCAACTGAAGAATGCTCTAATGTCAGCCCCGGCTCTTGGACTCCCGAATGTAAGTAAACCGTTTTTCCTGTTCTCCCATGAAAAGCAGGGAATCGCCCTGGGGATACTGGCCCAGGACCTGGGTCCATACCGGAGAGCAGTTGCTTACTTCTCCAAGCAACTAGACACAACAGCCAAGGGATGGCCGGGATGCCTCAGAGCTGTTGCAGCTGTGGTGCTGAATATTCAAGAGGCATGCAAATTCACTCTGGGCCAGAAAATGACTGTATTTGTGTCTCACACAGTGTCTGCAGTCCTGGAAGTAAAGGGCGGGCACTGGCTTTCCCCACAAAGGTTCCTGAAATATCAAGCCATCATGGTAGAACAAGACGATGTAGAGATAGTTGTAACTAACATCAACCCAGCTTCTTTCCTCAGTGGGAATCAAGGGGAGCCAGTACACCACGACTGCTTGGAGACCATCGAAGCCTCCTACTCCAGCCGCCCGGATCTGAAGGACGCCCCTTTGGATGATGCAGAAACCTGGTTCACTGATGGGAGCAGCTACGTCATCAGTGGAAAGCGACATGCTGGGTATGCAGTTACCACCTGCAGAAAGGTAATAGAATCTGGACCCTTGCCAACAGATACCTCTGCACAAAAGGCTGAGATAATCGCTCTAACCCGTGCTCTAGAGATCGCGAAAGGAAAGAAAGTAAACATTTATACAGACTCGAGATATGCATTTGGGGTTGAACACGCACATGGAGCCATCTGGAAAGAAAGGGGACTGTTAAACTCACAAGGGAAAAACATCAAACATTCTCAGGAAATATTGCAGCTACTGGAAGCAGTCCAGCTACCTGAGCAGGTAGCAATTATGCACATCAAGGCACACCAGAAGGTGAGCTCTGAATTGGAGGAAGGAAAGAGCTGGCGGACAGAGAGGCAAAAGAAGCAGCAAAAGGTGAGATAACGATCGAGGGAGCCTTAATTCCTGATGGACAGGTCTCCCTGGAAGGTAAGCCAGTATATACCAGAAAAGATAGAAAATTAATTCAGGATCAAGGAGGAAAATATAACCAAGAGGGATGGGCTATTACTGCAGGTGGGACAATAGTCATCCCTTCTCATTTGTTATGGTCTCTAGTAAGAGAAGAGCATCAGAAAACACACTGGGGAATAGAAGCCCTGTATAACTATCTAATTGAAAAGATTACTGCCAGGAATTTATATTCTACTGTCATTCAGGTAACCCGGCAGTGTGATATTTGCCTCCAGACCAAACCCAAAAATACTCCCAAACCAAAACTAGGTCAAATTGGGAAAGGCCACGGGCCTGGACAACAGTGGCAAATTGACTTTTCAGAACTCCCAAGAAAAGGGGGGTATCGATACTTGCTGGTTTTAACAGATACCTTTTCAGGGTGGCCAGAGGCTTTTCCCACCAGAACTGCCAAAGCCCGGGAGGTAACCAAAGTATTACTACAAGAGGTAATACCACGCTTTGGAGTTCCAGCCACAATATCTTCAGATAGGGGGCCACACTTTATTTCAAAAATAGTACAGCAAATCAGTGGTCACCTGGGCATAGACTGGGAGCTCCATACCCCTTATCGCCCCCAATCAAGTGGCCAAGTGGAAAAAATGAACCATTTAATAAAACAGCAAATTGTTAGGCTGGGACAAGAAGCTAATTTACCCTGGCCTCAATCTTTCCCACTGGCATTGCTGCGGATCCGAACCAAGCCTAGAGCTAAGGAAAAATTAAGTCCCTTTGAAATGCTTTACGGGAGACCATATGGCGTGCAAAAGGGATTGTCCACCCAGGTAGGGGAGGAGAGGCTGACTGCCTATATGATAGCCTTAAGCAAACAGCTCAAAGCAATTGAGAAGCATGTGGCTGGAACTCGGAGCAGAGGGCTGGATGGGCCAGTGCATGACATACAGCCTGGAGATTATGTGTATGTTAAGTCTCTTACAGAAAAAACTTTGGAGCCACAGTGGGAAGGACCATTCCAGGTTGTTGAGGGTTAAGTTTACTGTAGAATTTTTTCCCCCTCCCAAGTTGCTAGGAGACTAAGTGCTGAGTGCTTAACCTGGACAAAAGAACTGATAACTTAGTTTTGGGGGAGGGAGAAAAGCTCCCGGAGAGAGCCGAGGGTGGGGGGATCTCGTGGCTCTCTTCTTCCAGGGGGAGCACCGATCGGGCCATTGCTGGCTGCTGGAGTCCACAGGTAACGGAGGGGTCTGGCCCTGGGAATTCTACCATCTGTTGGAGCACCCAGGAATTCGGAGTTTTCTTCGCTGTCCTGCTGGATTTTGGGTGAGCCCGGGTCCAGCCGCTGCGGCTTATCCGGCACTGCCAACTCTGCCTGCCGAGGACACCCCCCCGCCTGCGGAGGACAGTCCGCCACGCCCAGCTTCCAGCCATCAGCGCCGGAGCTTCCACCGTTTGCCCTCGGGGTTCTTGGTTCTGTTCTACTATTGTTATAATTGCTGTTGGTTTTTTTGTCTGTCCTGTTATATTTACTAGTAAAAGACTGTTATTCCTTTTCCCCATAGCTCTGACTGAAAAGTTTTTTTTTTTGTTTTTTTTTTTTTTTAATCTTCCAAAATATAATAACATGGAGAGAAGGATTTAAATTCCTCATTTCCTGGAGAGGCCTGCCTCTCCTTAGCAGACACCTGTCTTTTCAAACCAAGACACAGGTGCTTCTCACCACCTTCACTGCAGTTAAAATCAAGGAACAGAGTGCCTGGATTCACCATTCTCGAGTGAAGAAGGCTCCGGAAACTCCTTGGAAAGTAATCCCGGGTGACAATGAACTGAAATTAAAACTCACTCGAGCATAATGAATACACTGTGGTTGAGAATATTCCATAATTTAGCATACAGGAATTCAATCAGTAGAATTGTTTTGTTTGTTTTGCCTGTAGCTATAAGTGTAACCCAAGAGTTGGAAAGCGTCTCTAACCAGAAAAATGCTGAATGGCCTTGGTCCCAAGCTTTCATTCAGTATACTGGATCCATGGGAAATCATTCTGATATAAAGGATTTAAACCTATCAACCATGGTTATGCATGAAAACCAGATATATGAAAAGCAAGAATGGCAGAAACAAAAGTTGTGGACTCTTCAAGGGACTATAGGGGAGGTAGTCAGAGTGGGATGCCGAATGATTAACGGGACTAACTATGAAAAGGCAATTCAAATTAGTGTCTCAACTTCTCCTACAGATTATCACCGGGAAATTTGTGATCGTCTAAGTAAATTGGATTGTTGGTATAATTTTACATTAGTACAGACGGTGAATGTGTTCTGCCTTTGGGGTCGTGGTAATAAAGGGCTCTCATTTAAATTTAAAATAACAACTATACCTATTGCAACAACCAAATCAACTGTAACCCAAGCTCAGACCACACCACCTAAAATTGAACACAAAATTTATGAAATTGGCCCATATGTAATAAGGAATACGGGGCAACAACAACTGTTATTTAATCCAGAGTGGTCTCTTAAGCGTATTGAAGTACTAATGCAAACAAACATTTCTGAGATTCAGCCAGCCTGTTCCTCTTTTCTAAGGACATCATCCGAGGGCTGGACAACATGGTTACAAAAGCAAGTGCACTTCAGGGGCAGAATGAGAAGAGATTTAACCGGAATATTAGGAACAGGATTGGGGATCTTAAATGGAATCGACTCAGAAATATTAATGAACAAATTAGCCACTGCCACAAATGATTTGATAAAGCTAAGACAACCCCTACAATCCTCTTTATTAGCACTAGGAACTAACCAATGGGAAATTTCCAAAATACTACCAAAGTGGAAAGAAGCTGAGGACCAGGACCATAAGCTAATAATAAGCGCACTAAATATAGCCCAAAACAATGTGTCGTTAGCCCTCAGCTGCATACAGGCACAATTATGGATACAATCAATTGTTGCTCTAGTAGTAAGAGAGGGAAATGAAGGTACTTTTCCAATTGAAATTCGGAAAATTGTCTGGGACAATGCAAACAACCTAGAAAGAAAACTTCAGTCTTGGTGGACTCTGGTAAATTTTACCTATGACCCTACCACCGAAATAGCTACTACTTTTGTACTGACTATACGCAATGCCACAATTTATAATATCCACCCTATTATTGCATTAGGATTAAATCATGAAAAAACAGTGCTCTACCCCTCAGAACATAGAGCATGGGCCCGGATAATGAATGAAAAGTGGCAAACTGTGAATTTGGAGTCGTGTGTTACCCGGGAACAACAAGGGTTCATCTGTGACACTAACATGATTGATGCACAAGATATATGCCTAGACACTGAGCAAAACAATTGCCACTTTGAGATTCATCCAGATACTAGTGAAAAGACTATGCTTGTATATATTGGCCTAGGCTGTGTATGTTTAAGAACTGCATGTGTTTCTGTAGAAATAGATGATGACAATGTAACCTTGACTACTAGGAACTATTCTAATTTTTGTATTTGTAATTTTGTTAAGATTGTAGGGTGTGATTTTTCATATTTAGCACCGGTTACATCCCACCAGTTGATAAGATCCAATTACACAATGTACCATCAGTTATCACCAGCACCCATTGGAATGAAACTTACATTAGTAAGACAACTAATGAACCACCAAGACCTGACAGAAATCCTGAAAGAGATTCAAGAAAAGGAGCAAAAGACTCTGGTTACTGTCTATCATGATGTAAAAGAGATAAGCAAAGTATTACAAAGGGTAAACCAAGACACAAATCACCACTGGTGGGATGCACTCTTTGGATGGTCACCGACTGCAACTGGGATTTTGAACACACTTTGCCACCCCATCATTGTCATACTGACATTAGGAGGTATAAGCCTGGTGCTATCAATTGCAATGCTTGTTTGGAATTGGAGAATGTTAAAACGGATAGCGGCACTGACTTCCCTAGCAGCAGCCTATGGTAATGCAATGAGGGATACATATCGAGATGGGCGGGCTGCGGAGGTGGATTGGGAAAGGAAAAAGCATCAGTATTGCTAAGTAAAAGAATTTATTGATTTTCTAGAAAAGGGGGGACTGAGACAGAGAAAATTAAGCAAGGGTGCCTGTTGAGAGCTTATCAGAGCAGTGGCTCGCAGAAAAGGGACATGACATGATTAAACTAGTAAGAATTTAGGCCTCAAGGATATGCTATCCTTGAAGGAAGGCTTATGTGAAGAACAGGATGTAAGCCGGATGTGAAATTAGTCAAGTATGGGGAAACTAAAGATATGATGTACTGACTTTAACTGTTTTGCAATTATTGAGGTCGATGCTAAGTAATGCTTGCGTTAATTAGTTATGTCCAATGATGAGCTTGGCTTTTGCAATATGTATGAGCTAATTATGAAAAGTATAAAAATGTAAAGCAACCTTAATAAAGTGAGATCTGCTGACCATGACAGCATGAGGCATTTCTCCCGCGGCTCCGGTAACCCGACCCTGACATCTGGCGCCCGAACAGGCTTCTCCCCCTCCCTCCTCAGAGCTGCGTTGGGCTCGGGTCCTCTGCGACGGTGAGATTTTCACCCGGGGTGAACATAAAGGTGTGCCCTGCCGACACGCGCTGCCGACGCCTGGAGGGTTGCGACGGTACCGGTAAGCATGGACAGGCAAGCAGCGTATGATCTCTTCGCTTCCCTTTTAAAAAGGCGGGGTGTGAAGGGTCTTGATTTAGATAAGGATCTTCCTTCTCTCCTGAGGCATGCTGCCTCTTATGGGTTCTTTGCTAACCCTCATGCTGTGCATGAATTAGCAGAATGGCGTAAATATGAGGACAAGTTGTGGGAATTAGTTTTAGATGATGATAAATCTGCTAAGAAAATGAGCAAGTTTTGGAAGATTGTACAGAATGAACTGCTTAAATGTGAGGCTGAGAAGCAGGCGGTTGTAGCTGCTAAGGAAGCACAGGGGAAAAATAAGATTTATTATGGTCACCCTTCTGATCCTAATCCCCCGGGGGTGGCTTTTGTTGACTTGCCCCCACCGCAGCCGCCGCCGACGGCCCCGCCACTGCCCTCTAATGCCGACCCCCTGTCTCCCACGCCTCCTGACCCCCCCGCCACGGAGCCGTTCCCCGGAGCCCTTTCGGACCTCGCGGAGGCTATGGCACAGGGCAGGAGAGAGACATGGGCGGCTCTGGCGCAACAGGGGTGGCAAAGGGAAGACCCTGAGCTTGCGGCGGCTGCCCAAGAACAGATTGATACTTGCGCTTTTCCTGTTATTTTTCAACCTAATCCGCAAGGGGGCCAAAGAGCTGAGCTTGTAAATCTTGACTGGAAGCTGCTTTCTCAGCTTAGAGCTACTGTAGCCAGCTACGGAGTCACGAGTGAGCCTGCTAAACAAATGTTAGAGTTTTTGTTTAATGCCAACCTCCTTTTGCCATCGGACATTAGAGGGATCTCTAAACTTATTTATACGCCACATCAGCGGCTACTATTTGAGGCTCGCTGGCGAGAAGAGGCAGCCGTGAGTGCTGCCTTGCCGCGACCTCAGGGTGATCCCTTGACAGGACTTACAATGAATGAACTTATGGGGCAAGGACCATTTCATCGAATCGAGGCACAGGTAGCTTTAGGACAGGAGAAGTTAAGAGAGGCTATGGCAGTAGCAAGAAGAGCGATGGGCAAAATCAGAGCTCCAGGCGGTACCCCCATATATATGGGAATCAAACAAGGTAGAGATGAACCCCTAGGATCTTTTGTTGATAAAATAATTGAAGCATTAAGCAAGGCAGGTATTGCTGATCACATGCAGGATGCTTTAGTTAAGCAATGTATTTTACAAAATGGGAATGCTAATACCCGTTCCCTTATAGCTGCAGCCCCAGGTCATTGGAATGTGCAGGATTTGTTAGACAAAGCTGAATCCATGCCTTCAGGCACTCAAGTTTTTATGGTAGAAGCTCTTCAGAAAATAGGGGAGGGACTGCAGCAACAAGCGCAGGCTTTTAGGGAGCAAACCGCCTCAGCACATACTCAGGTTTTAGCTGCCCTCGCACCCCTCCAAGCGGCAACGGCACATCAGCGCTCTAATACAGGAGGAAGAATGAAATGTTTTCGCTGCGGAAAATTGGGGCATATCCGTCGTGAGTGCAACGCTACCGGTATCTGGTGCGAGAAATGCCGCTCTAACACCCATAACAGCGTCGCCTGTGCCCGGTCCGGATCGGGAAACTGCAAAACCAGCGCGAAGTTGGGCCGCGCCAAGACACAAGTAGCTCCAGCTGCTCTGCCGACAACCAGCTTGTGCCAGCAACCTCCGGCAGCCTCGGATTGGACCTGGCAGCAGCAGTAACTGTTACCTTGTTTAACAACAGCCCGCATGTCATTTCTACCGGAGTTTTTGGCCCCATTATTGTTAATGGACAGCCTACAGGAGGACTTATTTTAGGTCGCTCATCGGGATCGGTGCTAGGCCTGTTTATTGAACCAGGAGTTGTAGACGCTGACTCCGAAGGAGAAATTTTTGTTATTGCCAGTACTCCTCATCCACCAGTGAAAATTCTAAAGGGTCAGAGGATTGCTCAATTTGTACCTCTGCCACAATTGACTGCGAACATTTTGCCACGATCCAAGGAGCCACGCGGTACCGGATGCCTTGGCTCCTCAGGAGCCATTACTCTTCCCGTTATAGACTTATTTACAAGCCAAAGAGAGCCATAATATTTTTCATCAGAATGCAAAAGGGCTAGCACGAGAATTCAATATTTCAGTTAATGAAGCAAGGGCAATTATTAGAACATGTTCTGTGTGCAGCCATCATAATGGAGGGGTGGGATTAGGATTAGGGGTAAATCCGAAAGGATTGTCTCCAAATGAACTATGGCAAATGGATGTCACGCATGTTCCTGCTTTTGGGAGGCTTAAGTATGTGCATGTCACCATCGATACATTTAGTCACTATTTGTGGGCTACAGCACAAACAGGGGAACAAGCCAAACATGTTGAAAAGCACCTTAACAGCTGTATTGCAGTAATGGGTGTACCTCAGAACATTAAAACAGATAATGGGTCGGCATACTGTAGCCAGCGCATACAACAATACATGCAGTTTTGGAATATTAAGCACACACGGGGAATCCCGCATGTATCCACGGGACAGGCCGTAGTAGAGAGGGCTAACGGGACCTTGAAACGCTATTTGCTCAAATTCTCAGACATTACAGAGCCGAAAGAGAAGTTATTGAGATGCTTATTTGTGTTAAACCATTTGTGTCTTTTTGGAGATAGGACAGTCCCTCCTGTTATTACCCACTTCCAGACAGCGTCCCCTCCCTCACCGCCTATTTTTGTCCAGTATAGGGACCCAAAAACAGGAATATGGCAAGGCCCTGCACAAGTGCTTTACTGGGGCCGAGGATATGTTTGTGTTTCGTCCCCAACAGGTCCCGCCTGGATTCCTGCTAGATGGACGCGAGCTGCAATAAATGAACAGCCCCGAAGGGAGGAGGCTTCATCGCTTAAGAAAGACGCTCCAACCACTGCTGATACAGGCTGACAGCCTGCCGGGACTGACTGGGACTCAGTTCGTGATTAACTCTGGAGAGGACGTGCAGTTTGGACTTCTTCCAGCTTTAAATGCTTGTTTACTTTTAGGACCATGCATTTTCCAATGTATAGAACGCATGATGATGTCAATGGTAGAGAATGTAAAAATGTCAATGTTTGCCATAAAAGAAAACGGGGGAAGTGTTGAGAGCTTATCAGAGCAGTGGCTCGCAGAAAAGGGACATGACATGATTAAACTAGTAAGAATTTAGGCCTCAAGGATATGCTATCCTTGAAGGAAGGCTTATGTGAAGAACAGGATGTAAGCCGGATGTGAAATTAGTCAAATATGGGGAAACTAAAGATATGATGTACTGACTTTAACTGTTTTGCAATTATTGAGGTCGATGCTAAGTAATGCTTGCGTTAATTAGTTATGTCCAATGATGAGCTTGGCTTTTGCAATATGTATGAGCTAATTATGAAAAGTATAAAAATGTAAAGCAACCTTAATAAAGTGAGATCTGCTGACCATGACAGCATGAGGCATTTCTCCCGCGGCTCCGGTAACCCGACCCTGACAGGTGCCTGGCAAGAGCACACTATATTAACAGAGAACTCTTCTTTAAAAGCACCAGTCTGTCACATATTAGTTTCAAGTCCCCCCAGCAGATCAATCTTCTCTCTCTGGCCCCAGTGGGACTTCTAAATTCCTCCTTTAGGGCTCTGGTCACTGTTATGTCCACCTGGTACTAATTATCTACTCGTTCTTTGGGCCCCAAATGGGGAAACATGATATAGGAGATGGCCAAAGGAACAACAGAGCATGCGCAAGGAGACAAGTTGAAAAGTTCAACTCAGAGGATGACTATGTGTAGAAATATGCCTCTTGCTGCTGAGGACTCCAGGACGGTGTAGATGAATGTAGACGAGAGATCTCTGAAGTTGGGTTTTAGAAGATGAGGTTTATTGTAAGGGATGTGGAGGCCTTGCTCTGAGCTGCCAGGCTGCAGCTCGTGGCAAGGCCTAGGAAGGTGGGGGAAGGGAGAAGTAGGGAGAGGAAATTCCAAGAGAGGAAAGTCCTCAGGGAAGGGTGCAAGCAAAAAGACCGTCCAGCCCCCCTGGGACCCCTTATCAGGGGTCTTCAAGGTGGGCTGGAACAGGACTTGGGCCAATGGGGTTATAGATACCTGATACTTCAGGGGAGGGGTACAGGTGTGGGATGAACCATACATTGAGGGGTGAGACAGAACATTCCATTTGACCTCTGGGTCTGGCTGCAGGTAACTTTCAGATGGTCACATAACTGTTTTCCCAGAGATCCAGTATCTAATACATCTCAAACATCAAAACTTACTTTCAATTCTATCTCAGTTACAGGTTTCACATTCTCAGAATCTAAGCAATCATATTTATAGGGCTTTCTGGCTTCATCCTTCCCAACAACTATGTGCTTCATCCCCAAAGACCCCCGACGACCACTGGAGTGATCAATAAGGAGCAGTGCGCAGCCTCAAATAGGCGTGGAACTAATTTTAATACGAAGCGGGGACAGGCGGGGTTAGGAAATAAATATGTATTAGGCGTATCGTCTAACCCTAGTTTGTAGAGATAAAAAGGGAGAAACAAAGCTCCCAGGTGTGCATGTCTTTGAGGAGTTATCCCCATGCACCTCAGCGCTGAATAAATTCATACCTACTCTCATAACCACTCTGTGAGTTATAGAGTCTTCTCTCCGCACATCACTCTAGGAACGGGGAATTCCAATCCCTTCCCTCCAAGTTATTATAATTTAGAAGATTAAAAAAAAAAACTTTTCAGTCAGTGCTATGGGGAAAGGAATAACAGTCCTTTACTAGTAAATATAACAGGACAAACAAACAACAACAGCAATAATAATAATAATAATAATAATAATAAACAGAACCAAGAACCCCGAGGGGCTTTGTCTGACAAGTCCCGGGCAGTCTGATCCCTCGGGACCCCGAGAGCACCAAGCCGAAACGATGGAAAAACTCCAGGGCTGATGACTGGAAACGGTGGGTTGTCCCGGCAGGCGGGGGCGGGGTGTCCTGGCAGGCAAGGTGAGCAGTGCTGAAGAAGCCACGACGGCTGGACGGGGCTGACCCAGCTCCAGCAGGGCAGGCGAGGGGCTCCGAATTCCTGGGCGTTCTGGCAGATGACAGAATTCCCAGGACCGGACCCTCCATTAACAGTGGACTCCTCACGCAGCCAGCAGTCGCCCGACCGTCCTCTCCGAGACCGCAGGCAGAAGAGACCACCCTCAGCTCCCGGAGCCCCTGAGCCTTTTCCTCCCCCTCAAACTAAGTGATCTACTACCTTTTGTGTGAGTCAAGTACCCTTTAAGCATCAGTATTTAGTCTCTTAGAAACTTATGGGGGGAAAAATTCTATAGGAAAACTTAATCCGCAACAAGCACCTCAGGTGTTTTACCCTCTGACCTTACATGAGCCCCTCTGGGCAGAGAAAAGAAGGGAACACATGGCCCTGCAAAGCATGCAGGGCTGAGCAATCCTGGTATTGACCCTCCTGCCAGCTGTGTGCAGATCGGCTGAGTGGCCGTGGAAAACAGGTTCCCTCCTGTGTCCCTGGGAAACAGGGCACTCACCTGCTTGCTGCAGTGTAGGGAAGGCACCATCTCTCACTAGAGCTGGAGGAGAAACAATCAAAGTTAATAGTGCTGGAGTCTCTTTCCTGCAGGCATAATGTGCTGCCTGAAGAAATTAATACTGAAGCCATTGAAGGAGAGTGAAGTTCACTGCTGCCAGCAGCCCATCACTCACTTGTTACTGCCTCACCGAAGCTGGTGAGGATTGGGAAACCATCCCCAGGAAGTCAGCAAGAGCCATTTACAGATAAGGACCTCAGTGAAAGGAGCCTGGAGAACAAGTGCATCCTCCCAAAAGGAGCGCTAGAGGAATGAACACAGGCAGACCACACTCGAAGCATCACAGCTATGCACTCACTCACTTTTGTGTGTATTTTTGGCTTCTTTAGAAGCTCTCCACTGAACACTAATGAGCTGTTTACTTTGGATAATGATATGTTGCTAATGCACATCAGCTCTAGGAAATCTGCAAAGCTGTGTGACCTCGCTGACAATATAATGTGGAATTACATGCAGGTAAAGCGACCACACTGGTCTTCAAAACAGCAGAGATTGCAAAGAAATAATTTAAGCAAGAGTACAACCACAATTACAGCTATGGGTGTCTCCTCACTGTGAGGAAAAAGGCTGGTAAGAAGGTCTACCTGAGTAACAGGCGCCCTGTAATGGGACTTAAATCCATCTTTCCAGTTTAAAAAAAGAAATAATTAGCCCTAAAATTTTCAATAGCCAAATGTGATTTACAGTGACAAAATGAGACTGTTCTTCTCTAGAAAACGGCACACTTAGTGGTTTGAGGTATGAACATGATGGCATTAGATGAACATTTGCTTTGACAAACAAAAAAAACCACCATCAAGAGACAAAACTGCAGTAGCTCTCTGGAAACCCATGTTCCATCAACATCACCAAACCCATTAGCACCTTTCCCTCAGGAATCTGCCAGGAATCTCCACAATCCAAACCAACTGCTGAAGTGAATGCACTTAAAATGAAAGGATGTTGATGTATTTTTAGCAGGAAGCTTCTTGCAGTGATTTCAGTGCCAGCTGCATTTAAACTGGCTTAAAAGACAACACAGTACCTGATTTCTGTGCCGCAAAACCTGACATGTGCAATGCACATCATGGGTTTGATTTTTCTCCACACAAGGACAAAAAGTAACCAGGAGAATGACTTATTAAAGAAATGTGGGTACTGATCTAGTATCGATACCCAACTGTGACGGACAAAAACTCTCTAACATTTTAAACTTAGAAAGTGTCTGTTTATTACAGCCGGGCAGCACGGCGGGATATTTCCCTAACTCACACGGCGAAATTCACAGGTAATTACAAAGCCTTTTATTTACAAAAGTGTTGAATACCCAAAATACAAATGCATATTCATACCCCTGTCACCTCCCATTCCCCACTTTGTATGCTACTTGGCAAAAAGGCTATTAAGCATGCGTACTTTGTTTCCTAAAATGAGTCAGGGGTCTCTTCTGGGGAGGGGTCACCCAAAATGAGCAAGTAAGTTGAGTCTTCCTCATCCTGACCTTTCTACCTTTTCAATGCTTTCATGACAAATGAATCCTTGGTAGAACTTACAGTTTCCTGTGTTCAATGGGTCCTTGAAGCAGGAAATCTGCAGCTATCTTATGTCCTATTTACCACATTTTGTTTTTCATTACAAGCACAGCTACATAAACATAAACCTGACAAGCAATGAGTTACAAGATCCGGGGTAGCTTATCTAAGATCCGGCTTCCGTTAACTGCGAACAACGATTACCTATCTACTTCAGCTAGTTCAGCAACTTATTATCTTAACTTTCCTAAAAATCCTTACTTCCTCAAAATTAACGTCTCATTCCCCTCTTCTTCTTTGAAATGAGTAAATTCTTTTACTCAGTATACAGTCTTCTTCATCTATCCAAGCTGTACAGCTAGTGTCTCTCAAAACTAAGGCATACGCCTTTGACAGTGAGTTTAAAGCTGCCACTCGTCGTAGCATCCTCTAATTCCAAACAAGTATTACAATGGATAACACTAAACTTATGCTGACCAAAATAAGCAACACAACTATAAGGTGGATTAAGGTATTCAATATTCCGGTTGCTGTTGGTGACCACCCAAAAGGCACATCCCACCAATGATGAGACAAATGTTCCTCAAGCCTTTTAAAAACCCTTTGATGGTCTCTGTGTCATGGTGTATAGTAATTAATGTCTTTTTCCCTTCATCTCTAATTTCTTTTAAGACTTCTCTCAATTCATGATGTTTCAACAATTCAGCAACTAAAGTCAAATTCATTCCTATGGGCACAGGCAGTATCTTCTGCACAGTGGCTATGTCGGCCTTTATATATTGATGTGATATTACAGGTACCTGATAGGAAAAATCACATCCCTTAATTCTAACAAAATTACAAACACACAAATTGAATTGAGTCTCATTCACAATTTGGTTGTCTATCTTTACGATGGGGCACGCTGTCCTAAGACAGACACAACCTTGTCCTATATACACAAGTGAAGTTGTCTGTTTGCCTGGATGTGTTTCAAAGTGACAAATACTTTGGTCTGTGTCTAAACAAGTGTCTTTGTCACCCTCTAATGTCCCTTCACATATGTATCCTAATTGTCTCCTCACAGTACAGGGCTCTAGATTAATAGTTTGCCACTTTCCTTTAATTTCTCGTGCCCACATTCTGTGTTCAGAAGGGTACAATACAGTTCCCTCATGGTTTATCCTAAGGGGACTATTGGGTGTATTAAGTCCACTGAGGCATCGTGTATAGTTAAAACAAAGGCTGTCACTACACTAGTCACAGGGTTCTAGGTGAAATTGACCAACACCCACCAGGACTGAAGTTCCCTCTCCATATCAGAGGCATTATCCCAGACAATTTTGCGAATTTCAGCAGGGAATATTCCTTCTCCACCTTCCCTGATAACTGCGGCAGCCGCTGATTGCATCCACAGTTGTGCCTGAGTACACCCTAGGGCCAACGAGATGTTTTCACTAGCTGTGCCTAGTGCGTTAATTATTACTTCATGATCTCGCTCCTCTGTGTCTTCCCATTCTGGTAATATCTTGGTCAATTTCCAGTGATTGTTACCTAGTGCTCGTAGAGAGGATTGCAAAGGTTGTTGTAGTTTGACTAAATCGCTCCCTATTGTGGTTAATTTATTCAGTAACACTTCTGAATCTACTGTGTTCAGCACTCCCAGTCCTGTTCCTAGCAATCCAGTGAGATCTCTCTTGTTCCTAAAATTGGGAGGCATACTTTTTTGAAGCCAAGTAGTCCAGTCCATAAAGGAGTTCCTGAGAAATGGGGCACATTCTGGCCGAACGTGTGAAGCATTTACCTGTACTCCCATTTCTACTCGTTTTAAAGACCACTTTGGGTTAACTATCAGCTTCTGAACTCCTGTCTTCTTAATAGCATATGGCCCAATTTTGGTAACTACAGGAGTTATTTGTTCCTCCACTTCTGGAATAGCTGGCATCTTGGTGATCACAGCCTTTCTTGGCACTGGTGGAGTAATCTTGGTCTCGTTCTTATGGTACTCAGTACATACCTGGGTGATGTTCAAGTCAATGTCGTACCCCCTTATCGCACACCCCTCTATTTTGAGTCTAAACTCCAGACATTTACTCAAGCATTTATCACAGCATTCAGGACTGACCCTGATGAGTTTCATGGGTGGATGGTAAGCTTCGTGGAACCCATCCTGTACAAATGCATACTTACATCCCCAAACATTTCTTCCCTCCCACAAGCCTGCATTTGTGACTTTTAGTATCTTGTTTAAAGCCTTACGAGAGTAAGGATCATAAGCTCTTCCTTGGCACTGGTATATCCTAGTCACATTATACCTTCGTGGTATTGTGTTGACTCCTGTTATGGTTAAGGTAATTACTACAATAGTTACAACTTTCCACATAATGTCCAAAATAACTCCTAGACCATTTATTCGTTGTTCCGAGTGAGCTTCAGCTTCAGTTCGTTATCGCCTGGTGTGGCCTTCCAAATTCCCTCTGGGGCTTTCTTCACTCGGGAGTGATGGATCCAGGCCTTTTGTTCTTTGATCTTGATTGCAGTGAAGGTAGTGAGAAGCACCTGGAATGGCCCTTCCCACTGTGGTTCTAAGGTTTTTTCTGCAAAAGACTTAACAGACACATAATCCCCAGGTTGTACATCATGTACTGGCCCATCTAGTTCTCTGTTTTGAGTTCCAGCCACATATTTCTCAATTTCTCTAAGTTGTTTATTTAGGGCTACAATATATCCATGTAGGCTTTCTTCCCCTACTTGAATGGATGCTGTTCCCCCTTGAACTGCATATGGCCTTCCATACAATATTTCAAAAGGGCTTCGTTTCTCTTTTGCTCTTGGTTTTGTCCGAATTCGCAACAAGGCCAACAGGAGAGCCTGAGGCCAGGGCAAATTTGCTTCTTACCCCAATCTCACAATTTGTTGTTTAATCAAATGGTTCATCTTTTCCACCTGGCCACTAGATTGAGGGTGGTATGGGGTGTGCAATTCCCAGTCTGTTCCCAGGTGGTGACTTATTTGCTGCACAATTTTCGAAATAAAGTGTGGTCCCCTATCTGAGGATATGGTGGCTGCAACTCCAAATTGTGGTATTATTTCTTGCAACAGCGCTTTGGTCACCTCTCGGGCCTTAGCTGTCCTGGCAGGAAAGGCTTCTGGCCATCCTGAAAAGGTATCCGTTAACACCAATAGGTAACGATACCCTCCCTTCCTGGGCACTTCTGTAAAATCAATTTGCCATTGTTGCCCAGGTCCACAACCTTTCCCAATTTGTCCCACTTTAGGCTTTGGGGTAGTTTTAGGGTTAGCTCGGAGGCAAAGACTACACTGACGAGTTACTTGTATCACTGTGCCCTGCAATTTCCTGGCCATGATTCTTTCTTTCAAATGGTTATACAGGGCATCTATTCCCCAGTGTGTTTTCTCATGTTCCCTCTGTACTAATGACCACAACAAGTAAGAGGGTACTACAAGTTTCCCTTCTTCTGTTACAGCCCATCCTTCCTGGTTCTAGCTTGCCTTTTCTACCTTGCTAAGTTTCTTATCTTTCTTGTTGTACACTGGCTTACCTTCAATAGAAACTTTCCCATCTGGAATCAATGCTGCCTCAACAGTCTTATCAGGTACCTCACCTTTTGCTGCTTCTTTTGCCTCTCTGTC
Organism: Hirundo rustica; assembly: GCF_015227805.2. NCBI lineage: Eukaryota > Metazoa > Chordata > Aves > Passeriformes > Hirundinidae > Hirundo > Hirundo rustica. Next base: position 7,045,703 of record NC_053487.1, on the reverse strand, counting down.
CACCAGCATATTCCCTTCTTCCAATTCAGAGCTCACTTTTTGGTGTGCCTTGATGTGCATTATGGCTACTTTCTCAGGTAGTTGTATGGCATCTAATAGCCTCAGTATCTCTTGTGCGTGTTTAATACTCTTGCCTTGTGAATTCAGCAGTCCTCTTTCCTTCCAGATGGCTCCGTGAGCATGAACTACTCCGAATGCATACCTTGAGTCCGTGTAGATGTTGATCTCTTTTCCTTTTGCCAGCTCTAGGGCTCAGATTAAGCCAATTATTTCAGCCTTCTGTGCAGGTGTATTAGTTGGTAATGGTCCAGACTCTATTACCTCTTTGCTTGTGGTAACTGCATACCCAGCATGCCTTCTTCCACTGACGACATAGCTGCTTCCATCAGTAAACCAGGTCTCAGCATCCTCAAGCGGGGTGTCCTTCAGCTCTGGGCGGCTCGAGTAGGTGGCTTCAATGGTCTCCAGGCAATCGTGGATCACTGGTTCTCCCATACTCCCGCTGAGGAAGGAAGCTGGGTTCACAATGTTAGTTACCACAATTTCAACATCATCTTGTTCTACCAGTATGGCTTGGTACTTCAGAAATCTCTGTGGGGAGAGCCAATGTCCCCCTTTTGCCTCAAGGACTGCAGACATTGTGTGAGATACTAGCACAGTCATCTTCTGGCCTAGGGTGAATTTGCGTGCTTCTTGGATGTTTATTGCTACTGCTGCAACTGCTCTGAGGCACCCTGGCCATCCTTTAGCTGCTGTGTCCAGTTGTTTGGAAAGATAGGCCACTGCCCTCCAGTACGGGCCTAAGTTCTGCGCTAATATTCCCAAGGCAATCCCCTGCTTCTCATGAGAAAACAGGAAAAATGGTTTACTCACGTTTGGAAGTCCCAGGGCTGGAGCTGACATAAGGGCTTTCTTTAGTTGGTCGAAGGTTGCATCTTGTTGGAGTCCAGGGCATTCCTTTGGTTCCCCCGGAGGGTCAGGGACCTGGGCAGGGGGGTCTGGGACCCCAGCCCAGAGCTCAGAGAGACACTGGCTTTGATCTCAGTCCATGGGAAAAACTTCCTACACTGAGAGAGGGTTTACAGGCCAGAAGAGTGTGAAAAATAGTAGTTTAGCTTATCAGAGAGTGAAAAACCAGTAATTTTAGATTCCTAACATTGAAGTGAATGGGGGCAAGATGGAGAATTTGGGGCGTTGTTTCCTTCTTCTTCATTCTCCTTCCCTCACTCCATTTCTGCAGTGACATTGGCACAAAGTAGCTACTGAGGATTGGGTCAGAGTAGAGATGACCTTTTTAGTAACAGTGATAGACATTGGTAAGAAGTAGTAAATAAGAAATATGTAGCAATTAGTATAAAAGATAAGGACAGCCCAGCTCAGGGGGAGATGTGAGAAGTCCATGCAGCTGCGAACATCTTGTTGGACTCTAAGAGAATTGCAAGATAAGAAACAATAAACTAAATATGCAACCTTGAAAAATCTAAACCTGAGAACTCTGTCTATTCCTTCGGTTTGGCTCAGAGCTGTGCAGGGGAGCAAAAGACTCTGAAACCACCTGAAAAACGGGGAAAGCCCCCGACAGCCTCTTTTGTCCGCTGAAGATCTCTGCTCCCTTCTGTGACCAAGGCATACAGAGGTTTAACAAGCAACTCATAGTTATAAATCCACAGTCTGCACCACCCTGTCATGCCTAAAAAGGTTCTTAGTTCTTTCACTGTCTGAGGTTTTGGGGTCTGGCATATTGCTTCCTTGCGATCCTGCCCCAGAGTCCTTTGTCCAGCACTCACTTCATAACCCAGGTAAATGACTCTTTGCCTCACCATTTGGGCTTTCTTCTGGGATACTCGATACCCTTGCAGGCCTAGAAAGTTCAGGAGGCTTACCGTCCAGTCCACGCATGTCTCCTGGGTCCAGGTGCCTATTAAGAGATCATCCACATACTGGAGTAACTGTCCCTCTCCTGGTGGAGGTTCTCAGGACTCTAAATCCTTGGCAAGCTGTTCCCCAAATATAGTGGGGGAGTTCTTGTACCCCTGCGGTAACACACACCATGTGAGCTGAGTTTTTCTTCCAGTTTTAGGGCTTTCCCACTCGAATGCAAACATTTTCTGGCTGGCTTCATGGAGAGGGAGGCAAAAGAAAGCATCCTTTAGATCTAGAACAGTAAACCAAGTTAGTTCAGGTGTTAAACAGGTTAACAAGGTGTAGGGATTGGCAACCACTGGATACAAGTCTTCAGTTACCTTGTTAACAGCCCTTAAATCTTGTACTAATCTGTATGACCCATCAGGTTTCTTTACTGGCAGAATAGGAGTATTAAAATCAGATTGACACTCTCTCAGTAGTCCTAGCTGCAGAAAGTTCTCAATAATTGGGCTAACCCCTTCTATATCTTCTTTCTTTAGGGGGTATTGTTTAACCCTTACTGGCTGTCCTCCTTCTTTAAGCCTGATTTGCACTGGGAGTGCATTCTTTGCTCTTCCTGGTATATTGGAGGCCCACACTCCTGGAAATACTTGATCCATTATTTTCCTAAATGTTTCCTTTTCACTTGCCACTTCAATTTCTTTGGTTATTAGCATTAAGCATAACAGTTCTACATATTGTTGATCCTTTACCTCCAAACTAATTTCCCCATTTTTGAATATTATTCTTGCTTCCAGCTGCTCCAGCAGATCTCTGCCCAAAAGTGCAGATGGAGCATTAGGCATGTATAAAAATCGGTGGATGCCCCACTGTTTTCCCAATTTATACTTCAATGGTTTGCAAAAATAAGCTCTTTCAGATTGGCCAGTTGCCCCCTTTACCATAACATAGTCATTGGTTACAGGTATTAGGGCCTTATTCAACACTGAAAATGTTGCCCCTGTGTCTATCAAAAATTTCACTTCTTTTTCTTTGTTCCCCAGTTTAACTATAACCAGAGGGTCCCCTAGGGTAGGGCCCTCCGGTCCCCTTCAGTCCTCCTTTACATGAGCAACTACTTTGTCCTTTTTCTGATCACCTTTTCTATGTTCATTACCCTTTCTTAATTCTGGGCACTGGTTTTTCCAGTGACCAAATTTCTTACAAAATGCACATTGATCTTTTCCTAGTCAGGGTGGTCCTTGTTTTGGTGGACCTTGTCCATGTCTTCCTTTTTCTCCTTCTTTTACTACTGCTACTACTTTCTTCATCCCTTGTTTATACCCTTCTTCCCGGTTACTAAAAACTCTCCAGGCCTCATCTAATAAAGTTTCTAAATTCCAGCTGTTTGGACCCCGGATCTTCTGGAGTTTCCACCTGATATCTCCTGTGGATTGCCCTAAAAATAAATTTATTAATTGCTGCGTTCCTTCATCAGATCCAGGATCCAGGGTGGTGTGTCGGCGCATTGCGTCTCGCAGATGATCTAGAAATTCAGAAGGTGTTTGAGAGGGGCCCTGTTTGATAGCATATAAGGCTGACCAGTTTATGGTTTTGGGGATTGCTCTTTCTAACCCTTTTACTATCAGTTCTTGGTATCTCTTTAACCGTCCTAACCCCTCATCATCATTAGGATCCCAACCTGGGTCTTGAAGGGGAAATACAGCTTTAACATCCTCCTGTGCTGTCCTACAATCATCCTCAGCCAGATCCCCAGCTACTTTCAAAACTAATTGTTTCTCAGTTTCTGTTAAGGCATCAAGTAGCAGTTGCAGATCTGCCCAATCAGGTGAATGCTGCTTAATCATAAACTTCATTGTCTTAGCAACCCCTATTGGATCACTTTGATAGCCCTTAGCAATCCTTTCCCAAATTTCTAAATCAATTGAGGAAAAGGGAACTTTAATCAGTTTTGTTTCCCCATCAGAGGTTATTGCTTGTCTTAGAGGTGCTTGTATGACCTCTCTGGTTTGTTTTCGGGTCCTTGATGCTATAGGTCCTTGTGAGGGAATCTTAGGACCTGGTGGGAGGGGTTCAGGTTCATCCCACTCACTGTCACTGCTAGGCAGTAGTGGATAAAATTTGGGTGGTTCCCAGGGTTTAGGAGTGGGTGGAGAAACCCCTACCTCAATTGCTGTCCTCCCAAAGGAAGATGAAGCTAAAGATGAAGTGGGGGAGGTTGGAGTCAATGATAGTTCTGAATTTGTGTCCCCCACCACCCTCCTCCTTTCCTGCCTCCTAGGGGGTGGCTTAAGTATGTCTTCTGTCTCTTGTTCCAAAGCCTCTGCTTGGTATACTTTGTCAGGATGGGTGCACCTCTGATTCATCGAGCAGGTACTACAACACCGTTTGGGCTTCCCTTTAGTAGCTTTATTATCCTTTTCAAGGGCTAATACTAAAGGATCAGATGGTGACCTCATTCCACAATCCCTTTGCCACTCGGGATGATTCCTGAGAGTGAAAAACATATCAGCATAAGCTACTTCTTGCCACTTTTGTTCACGCCGAAGGAAAAGCATCAATTGTAATAATGTCTCATAGTCCAGTGTACCGTTTACTGGCCACTTCACACCTTCATCAAGTTTATATAATGGCCACCATTGTGTACAAAGCTTAGCAAGCTCCCTCTTAGTTTCGGTACCACCACAGCCCACCAGTTCTTTCCAGTGTGTTAAGATACACCCTAAAGGGCTTCCTCTGGGAATCTCTTTGCTCTCATTTGCCCCCATGTTTAGAATCCCTTTTGGTCCAAGATGTTACAAAACACAAAGTAGACTACTTCAATTTGCGTATCTCAGCACCAAAAATTTCTCGGCTATTTCTGCTAGCTCTGGGCATAAGTTCTGGGCTCTCTGCTTTCTGGACACAATCAAAGCCTTTTCTTAGAGAGACCCAACTCCAAACACCAACCGTTTTAGGTTCGCAAAGAAAATAGCCAGGGGTCCCTCACGACCCCAAACACACTCCACCAGATGTTTCAACAAGGTCTCGCCGAAAAATCCTACGGATTTCGGCCGGGACACCACACACAAATCCCTCCGTGAGAAGGAGGTGGGGGGGTAACCCTGATCCCACGCTGCCTCTCCACTCCTCTGTGGTTAGGGACTACACCACCAGGACTTTAAAATATTACCACACACTCTAGCAACTGCAAGCCTCACAAACAAGCAAAAAACTTTTTCCCCCTTTAACTAAAACACTCACTCGCCAAAAGAACTTCTTAGGGTTTTACAGGGAGTTTAGAGATGCGGCCCGAGGCTGCAGAGCCTGGATTCCCCCGCGGTTACCTGGGAAACAAATCACCCCCTCCCAATTGCTGGGGCTGGCTCAGGTTTCAAACCTCCTTATGCCACTTGCTCCTTTTAGCTCAAAAAAATAAACAATTCAAACTTAGACAAATGCTTTTTTTCACCTAACAAAACGTCAGCAAAATCTTGCTGCCAAAAGCACACGCTGTTCAAGCTCACACACAGTCTAATTCCCCTCCAGCACACAATCTGGATACAATACAAACACTTTAAATCCTTCCAATCTCTCAAACAGAGGGATCCTTCCGCTGATCAGGCGGGGAATTCAAAAGGCTTTTACAACTTCAAGCTTGCAAAACTCCTAAAAACATTTACACAGGTTACTAACACACTCCAAAATCACACAAATCAAAACGCTTACACAAACGCCCACAGACCACGATACATACGGTGCACCAGTAATTCTTCCACACCTGAAGACACAAACACACAAAACCACGAGACCACAAAACACAGATCTGTTCACACCACACACACCCAGTGCACTCGGGGCCGCAATCGGGATTTTCCGGGACCCACAACGGGACCCTTCGCGTCCCAGAACGGGCTCGCCACACGGATTATGGATTGTCAAGGTACCTTTAAACCACAGACTGTAACTGGAGCCACCGCTGCTCCTAATACACAACAACAACACCGGTTATTTTACTGCCGCCGCCGCTGCCCCCTCACGGGACACGGACTACCAAGGCACCTTTAAACTGCAAGATGACACAACAAAGACAGGTTGCTGCTGTCCCCACTACAGGACACGGACTACCAAACCACTGATACCAGGCTCCGCAGAGCTGTCACAACTGTTACAAACAAACCCAAGAGGCGTATGTTGTGCACGAGACGTCTCTCAGTGTCTTACCAACTGCCTACACCAAGGTACCTCTTTTCAAATATAAACATACCTTTTATCCGTAGTTCCAGCAGGTTCTGGTCTTTCCCCGGGTGGTCAGCAGGACCGCAGGAGCCCTCTGCCCAGAAAATTCCGGGTGGGCGCCCAGAGGGGTCCTGGACCCCGCTGGCCCCACGGCCAGAGAGAGCAGTCTCCTGCCTGGCTCGCCAAAATGACTTATTAAAGAAATATGGGTATTGATCTAGTATCGATACCCAACTGTGACGGACAAAAACTCTCTAACAGTTTAAAGTTAGAAAGTGTATGTTTATTATGGCTGGGCAGCACGGCGGGATATTTCCCTAATTCACACTGTGAAATTCACAGGTAACTACAAAGCCTTTTATTTACAAAAGTGTTGAATATCCAAAATACAAATGCATATTCATACCCCTGTCACCTCCCATTCCTCGCTTCGTATGCTAATTGGCAAGAAGGCTATTAAGCATGCGTACTTTGTTTCTTAAAATGAGTCGGGGGTCTATTTTGGGGAGGGGTCACCTAAAATGAGGAAGTAAGATGAGTCTTCCTCGTCCTGACCTTTCTACCTTTTCAATGCATTCGTGACAAATGATTCCTTGGTAGAACTTACAGTTTCCTGTGTTCAACGGATCCTTTAAGCAGGAAATCTGCAGCTATCTTATGTCTTATTTACCACATTCTGTTTTTCATGACAAGGACAACTACATAAACATAAACCTGACAAGAAATAAGTTACAAGATCCAGGGTAGCTTATCTAGGATCCGCTTCTGTTAACTGCGAACAAAGATTACCTATCTACTTCAGCTAGTTCAGCAACTTATTATCTTAACTTTCCAAAAAAATCCTTAGTTTCTCAAAATTAACGTCTCAAGAACTACATTTCCAAAGATTAGTCCCTGCAGCAAAACCTGCTTCCTCTTGAGCAGCTCTTCCTACCTGGGTCAACATCCAGCAAAATTCTAAATATTAAATACAATTATTTGTCATGGCAGGAAGTCTTAAAATAGCAAGCATTTTCCAAGGTTCTTATGAAGCAAATAAAAGAATAAGAAACCAAACTAATGGAAGAATTTTAAATTTTATAAATGCCAGATTTGTCTGAGGAATCTTTATGACACTGGGGATGTCTCACCAGTTCCTTGAGAGACACAGAGGAGCCAGCATGAAGGTGTGTGGAAGCTGTTTGGTTTTGGTTTGAATGCATCCGACTCCTCCCCCCTTCTGAAATTTCTGCTCCTGAGCCAGCTACTGAAAGTCAAGCAAGGTTATTCTCTTTCAGTGGCTTATTTTTTTTGCCTCCTCTCTCTGTGCTTCTACCACAAAGCCCCAGTGGTGGAAACAGTCTCAGCGTGTGTGTGTGGTCTGGGTCTTTGGGATGTAGGGTGTCTGCCTCAAGTGCTCCATGCCAGAAGAAAAGAATCTCCTGAGCAAGGCCTGGGCTGGCTGGCAACTGCTCTCAAGTTTATCAAACAAGGATGCTCCCATCAGATATGCAGAAATGGGAAGGCTCCACTGATGCAGGTAAAACAATCACCCCTAGAAAAGGAACCTGAGGTAACAATTTTTACACCCAGTTACTGAAAAGGATTCTTGCCAAGCACTCCTCTCTGTGTCAGTAAGGTTTTAGTTACTGTACCATAGCTGTAAACATTCAGTTACATTTACAAACATTTTAACTTGTTGCTTCCAGGAGAAGAGGGATCAACTTAAACTCCATCTGCCTGTTGGTGATGAGAAAGGTTGCTTAAAACAGGATAGGAAGAGCTCACACAGTTTGACTCCTGAAGCTCTCTATTTTAAGTAAATGAGTTACGACTCCAGCATATACAAGAATACAACAGCATAAAGTGACCATTTCTGAAATGACGACTGCTAAGGGAGGCACAAGCTGTTCTCAAGCTCATGGAGTGCTGGAGGTCCCTCCCTCCAGTCACTCCACTGGCAAATCATTGCACAACAGCAGGGCTGGACTCACAAACAGCACTGATACTGGAGCCACAGCACACATCTATAAATGGAAATATCTCAGTCTCACCAAACTTTGGAGACTTGTTTTGTTTCTATGGGTTGGTGATCATTTACATTCAAGTTTTCTGAAAAAAGGTGAGAAGTAAGAATTTAGGATTAAGTTCTTACACTGATCTCAGGAGGACCTTGGGCAGTTGCTCAGCTGAGCATTGAGGTCACCTGCCTCGCTGGCAACACAGAAGATCCTGCAAGTCAATCTAGCTGAGGCAGAGGCTCATTTTTCCTGGTATTTGTACCTCTCTTCCAGAGGGAAGTATCTATCCCTCTGCTAAATGCAGCAACCACTGAAGGGTTCATTCCAAAAATACAGCCCCCTGAGCACTGGCACAGTTACTGATGTTCCCTCAGCAACTGTGTCACTCTGGAGAAGGTGGAAGGAAGAAAAACCCCCATCACTTGTCAAGGAAGACACAGTGGCCCAAGATCTGATTTAACTGCCAACAAATCCTGCAGGATAATTTTCAACCAGACCAAGCAAGTGCCAAACCCAAGTGTGGTTTTTGGAAGGTGCCATTTGTAGCAGAATCCCAGAGAGCAGAGGCAATATTAAAAGAATGAGCTCCTAGACAAGTACAGGGTTGATTATGTGCATTTGTTGAGGGTTAAGTCTCCTGTAGAATTTTTTCCCCCTCCCAAGTTGCTAAGAGACTAAGTGCTGAGTGCTAAACCTGGACAAAAGAACTGATAACTTAGTTTTGGGGGAGGGAAAAAAGCTCCCGGAGAGAGCTGAGGGTGGGGGGAATCTCGCGGTTTTTTTTTTTTCTTCTTCCGGGGGGGAGCACCGATCGGGCCACAGCTGGCTGCTGGAGTCCACGGTTAACGAAGGAGTCTGGTCCTGGGAATTCTACCATCTGTTGGAGTATCCAGGAATTCGGAGTTTTCTTCGCTGTCCTGCTGGATTTTGGGTGAGCCCGAGTCCCGCCGCTGCGACTTCTCTGGCACTGCCACCTCTGCCTGCTGAGGACACCCCCTGCCTGCGGAGGACAGTCCACCGTGCCCGGCTTCCAGCCATCAGCGCCGGAGTTTCCACCGTTTGCCCTCGGGGTTCTTGGTTCTGTTCTACTATCGTTATAATTGCTGTTGTTTTTTGTCTGTCCTGTTATATTTACTAGTAAAGGACTGTTATTCTTCTTCCCCATAGCTCTGACTGAAAAGTTTTATTTTTAATCTTCCAAATTATAATAACACGGAGGGAAGGATTCAAATACCCCTTTCCTAGAGAGGCCTGCCTCTCCATAGCAGACACCTGTCTTTTCAAAACCAAGACAGAATTTGGCGCCCATATCGTGGGGCATTGAGAGGAAAAGGAATAACAGTTCTTAAGTGCCTACATTGCTGTGTACTGGATATCATGTGGTCTGGCTTAACCTGGTTTGGGTGGCATGTGGTGGTGGCCGTATTTCTCCCATTTGCAGGCCCTTTTCTAAACATGGGCCCTGTAACTAAGGTTACTGTGGCTGTCATCCATTTTGCTATATGGGTTAACGAAGTGAGGAAATCGTGGATTTTTAATTTCCTCTGGAAGGCAGGCACATGGATTCAGGGCTATCATACACTAACTGTGTGTTTCTGGAGTTTAACAACGGTACCTACTGTGAAGAAATGACACCAGGGGAAATTTTTTCACAACCCTTCACCCAGCTCTTTGGGCCTACCCCACCAGTCTTTGAAGGGTTCAAATCTCTGAATGTTAATGACATCATACAGTGGCTGGTGTTGCTGGTATGCCTGTTCTGTTTAGCATTTAGAGATAAGGGGAGTAAAGTGGCAAGATGGACAGCGGCAGATTCCCACTGAGGTCATCAATAAGATCACTGCAATGTCCCCACCAACCAGCAAAAAGGAGACACAAGCTTTCCTAGGCACTATAGGATTCTGGAGGATGCACATTCCTGAGTACAGCCAGATCGCGAGCCCTCTCTACCTGGTCACCCGCAAGAAAAACGATTTCCACTGGGGCCCTGAACAGCAACAAGCCTTTGCCCAGATCAAGCAGGAGATCGCTCATGCAGTAGCCCTTGGCCCAGTGAGGACGAGACCAGAGGTGAAGAACGTGCTCTACTCAGCAGCCGGGAACAATGGCCTGTCCTGGAGCCTTTGGCAGAAGGTGCCTGGGGAGACTCGAGGCCGACCACTGGGATTCTGGAGCCGAAGCTACAGAGGGTCCGAAGCCAACTACACTCCCACAGAGAAGGAAATCTTAGCCGCCTATGAAGGAGTTCAAGCTGCCTCAGAGGTGATTGGCACAGAAGCACAACTCCTCCTGGCACCCCGACTACCGGTGCTGGGGTGGATGTTTAAAGGAAAGGTTCCCTCCACCCATCATGCCACCGACGCCACGTGGAGCAAATGGATTGCCCTCATCACTCAGCGCGCCCGCATTGGAAACCCAAATCGCCCTGGGATTTTGGAGATAATTAAAAACTGGCCGGAGGGTGAGAACTTTGGTCTCACAGATGAAGAGGAGCAGGAACAAGTGACACGTGCCGAAGAGGGTCCACCATACAACCAACTGCCAGCAGAAGAAACACGCTATGCTCTTTTCACTGACGGTTCCTGCCGCGTCGTAGGGATGAACCGGAAGTGGAAAGCAGCTGTATGGAGCCCCACACGACAGGTTGCACAAGCCACTGAAGGAGAAGGTGGGTCAAGCCAACTTGCTGAACTCAAAGCTGTTCAACTGGCCCTGGACATTGCTGAAAGAAAGAAGTGGCCAAAGCTCTACCTCTACACTGATTCGTGGATGGTGGCCAATGCTCTGTGGGGTTGGCTGGACAGGTGGAAAAAGGCCAATTGGCAGCGTAGGGGAAAGCCAATCTGGGCTGCAGATGAGTGGAAGGACATTGCCACTCGGGTAGAGAAGCTACCTGTCAAAGTCCGCCATGTAGATGCCCATGTCCCCAAGAGTCGGGCTAATGAAGAGCACCAAAACAACGAGCAGGTAGATCAAGCTGCAAAGATAGAGGTGTCAAAGATAGACTTAGATTGGCAACACAAGGGAGAGTTGTTCCTAGCTCGATGGGCCCATGATGCCTCAGGTCACCAGGGTAGAGATGCCACCTATAAGTGGGCACAAGACCGAGGGGTGGATCTAACCATGGACAGTATTTCTCAGGTTATCCATGACTGTGAGACGTGTGCTGCCATCAAGCAGGCCAAGCGGGTGAAGCCCCTGTGGTATGGCGGACGATGGTCCAAGTATAAGTGTGGGGAAGCCTGGCAGATTGACTACATCACCCTTCCCCAAACCCGCCAAGGCAAGCGCTATGTGCTGACCATGGTGGAAGCCACCACTGGATGGCTGGAGACCTACCCTGTGCCCCATGCTACTGCCCGGAACACCATCCTGGGCCTTGAAAAGCAAATCCTGTGGAGACATGGTACCCCTGAGAGGATTGAGTCTGACAACGGGACTCATTTCAAGAACAGCCTTATAAACACCTGGGCTAGAGAACATAGCATTGAGTGGGTGTACCATATTCCTTATCATGCGCCAGCAGCCGGGAAGGTTGAACGATGCAATGGCCTGCTTAAAACCACTTTGAAGGCACTAGGTGGGGGGACTTTTAAGAACTGGGAGAATAATTTAGCAAAGGCCACCTGGTTAGTGAACACTCGAGGTTCCACCAACAGAGCAGGCCCCGCCCAATCTGAGCCCCTGGGAACAAGAGATGGAGATAAAGGTCCGGTAGTACACATGAGAGGAATGCTAGGAAAAACTGTTTGGATAAATTCTGCCTCCAGCAAAGACAGTCCCACTCCTGGGGTTGTTTTTGCTCAGGGACCTGGCTGCACATGGTGGGTGATGCAAAAGGATGGAGAGACCCGCTGCATACCTCAAGGGGACCTTGTTTTTCGGTGAACACTGTGACTGTGTCTGTATTTATATTCACATGTATATATATGTATATTATTTAAAGGTTTAAATTCAATATAATATGTTGGTGTGGGAAAAAATTCGGGGTGGATAATGTTGAGGGTTAAGTCTCCTGTAGAATTTTTTCCCCCTCCCAAGTTGCTAGGAGACTAAGTGCTGAGTACTTAACCTGGACAAAAGAACTGATAACTTAGTTTTGGGGGAGGGAAAAAAGCTCCCGGAGAGAGCTGAGGGTGGGGGGATCTCGTGGTTTTTTTTTTCTTCTTCCGGCGGGGAGCACCGATCGGGCTACGGCTGGCTGCTGGAGTCCACGGTTAACGAAGGAGTCTGGTCCTGGGAATTCTACCATCTGTTGGAGTATCCAGGAATTCGGAGTTTTCTTCACTGTCCTGCTGGATTTTGGGTGAGCCCGAGTCCCGCCGCTGCGGCTTCTCTGGCACTGCCACCTCTGCCTGCCGAGGACACCCCCTGCCTGCGGAGGACAGTCCACCGTGCCCGGCTTCCAGCCATCAGCGCCGGAGCTTCCACCGTTTGCCCTCGGGGTTCTTGGTTCTGTTCTACTATTGTTATAATTGCTGTTGTTTTTTGTCTGTCCTGTTATATTTACTAGTAAAGGACTGTTATTCTTTTTCCCCATAGCTCTGACTGAAAAGTTTTATTTTTTAATCTTCCAAATTATAATAACACGGAGGGAAGGATTCAAATTCCTCATTTCCTAGAGAGGCCTGCCTCTCCATAGCAGACACCTGTCTTTTCAAAACCAAGACAGCATTGTATAACATCCTGATTCCCTGCATCCAGATACATATTCTGGAGCATAATTGGTTCCAAAACTTTTCATTTCAGTGGAAAAAAACCCTATATATGTCACCAGACTCCAGGGAGCAAAACTGCAGCTTCTTGGTGACATGGAGATAAAATACTGAGATGCTTTCCCACAATTGCAATGCAACTTCTGTTTTGCAAAAGCAGGGAAAGGAACAGATACAGATAAAGAACTATTTCACTCTCCTCCAACAGCATTAATTGACCCAAAGAGGTTGTGGACTCCCCATCCCTGGAACTGTTCAAGGCTGGGTTGGATGGGGCTTGGAGCCACCTGGTCTGGTGGAAGGTGTCCCTGCCCATGGCAGGGGGTGAAAAGAGATGGTTTTTAAGGTCCCTTCCAACCCATTCCATGACTCTATGATTAACTGCCCTATTAAAGCAAACCACAAAGACTCCCCACTTCTTCCCAAGAGTTAAGACCTTCAGTACTTCCCACCAGCCAGCAGAAGCTTCTGTCTTCCAAACTATTTTACTACAACTTCCTCTAGGTATAAACTAGGGACACATGTAACTTGTATTCAAAAATGTTTTGATTTATTCTTTTTTATTCCTTGAGTTGTCACAGACCTGCAAGACAGCATTGCACAAGGAGAACAAGGTAAGTCTGCTGCAGATTTTAAAACTTACTTGCTAACTAGACTGGGTGGAAGTAAATTAAAATAGATATTCTGATTTTAAAAGAAAGCATTTAATCTCAGAAGGAAATAAGAATATGATTATCTAAAAAAGGGCAGCAAAACACATTTATTTTTCCATTTATTGGCACTTTTTTGAAAAATAGCATAAATATTCAACAGAAAACAGACAAGCTGACCCACACTCAGCTATTAAACCCCCCTATACTGATGTGTCTTCTAACAAAGACTGGAAGAAACACCAGGAGGTTCATTCTTAAGAAATAAGCAAGATTTTTTAAAAAAAGTCTTGCCCTCACCACAGAAGAGTGAATGCACAGCGACTCTTTCGCACAAACCTGAAACTGCAAAGCCAAACTTTGCCTCAGCTGAGAGAGCAAACAAAGCCTGGCACTCCTGTGTGCATCTGCTCGGGGACGAAGGGCAGCTGGACTTGGGGAGGGACTGCAACCAGCAGGATGATTATTACAATAATTCAAGAGGAATGACACCAGAAGTAAACCATGTCATATCTTAACTAGAACAGAGTCAGATTACTAAATACATTCTATTTTCTCTCTACAATAAGGACACACAGAAATGGGTCACCGGGCCTCAGGTCACCAGGTCTTTGCACTCCAAGTCATCCCTTTCTCATTTTGATGGCTGCTGTCAGTCAAAGCTTCATCCATGTGAATCTTTCACAGCAGAGTTCAGGGCATGTTTTTCTCCTACTTGAGGAAGTTTCCATACTTTTATGACACACTACAAAGATTTAGCATTTAAAAATAAAACATTTTGCTTCATTCTTAACCTCTCTGGTGAGAACGTTTAAAACCACATAGCACAGATGCACAGGCATACAAAGAGGGACTCAGCAGGGGGAGTTCAGCTGCACAACCCCAATGAGGGTGTCACTGCAAAATCCCAGACAGCTGCCCATAGGGGGGTCTGCAAGTTCTTCCTCCTCGTTGGGGAATTTCAGAGTTGAGATCAGGATGCCTCAACACACTGACTTTTCAAGCATCTCAGATTACCAGATTCCAGGCTTCCAATTGTTAGGAAAATTAATCCACGAACACCAGAGGTTTATGTCCAAAAAGGAGACAGAGGAGACCTTTTACTTTATTCGAATAAAGGGAGAGGCCATGGGGCATTTCCCCTGGGGTCTCTCAGTTTTTTGGAGGATGCAGCCTCCTTTTTATCCTAATTTCCCGGCCGCATTTCCCTCTCTCTTTCCCCATTGGCTGAGGTACTTGAGAGGTACAGACTTCCTGAAATGCCTAAGATTCCCCTTTTAATGTATAACCCCCCTAATTTTTAATTTTTATGGGATTTATAAGTTTTCCCCATTGTTGCTTTCATCTTTCAATATTCAATTTCATTTACAAACAAACCTACAGTTTGTTTGTAAAGGCAAGTATCTTCTTTTCCATTCATCAATCAATAGAATCCTTCCCATTGTTTCTCTTATCTCTCAGTGCTAGTTTTATCTACTAGCAGACTCAGGGCTTGTTTGTAATGACAAATCTTGTCATTCCTCTCAATCCTTCCTCTTTTATTTTTAATAATTGTCTTTACAAACTTTAGTTATCATTGACTTAATTTTTTGTTCTTGGGTCTTTTTTGGTTTTGCAATTATTTGCAGTGACATCAATTTCTGTCCTTTTGTTGCCATCTCTGGATCAGTAGGCATGGCTACTACCTGCATCCCTTTGATCACATGTTGAATAAGTTGTACTAAGCAAGGGATCATGCATGGTAAAAAGATAAGAGTTGCTACCACACATAAGAGGAAGAAAAGCATTTGTTTAACCCATAGTCCACCAGGTAACCACAAAAACATGTCCTATTCCCATCCTTTCCATGTTTGGACCAGTACATGAGCTAACTTTCTTATTTCTTTTGTTAATTGTTTCACCACTTTTCCATTGTCATCTATTTGCAAACAGCAGTTTGAGTCATTTAATTTGCCACACACTCCTCCTTCTTCTGCTAATAAATAATCTAATACCATCCGATGTTGGAATATTGCATTTCTCATCTGAGTAGATTGATCAGCAAGAAGGTCAAGAGCTGTAGCTGTCTGGTTCATTATTACTTCAAAGACAGCTTGTAACCTAATTATCTGATTTTAATTATAAGTGGGTTCTCTGGCACCTGATATTAATTCATTAGGATTCCATGTGGCTGGTCCATAGTGTTGTATGATTCGTTCAGGTGGCCATTCATCCTTTCCCCACTTTTGGGTGCTCCCTCCTACCAGTGATGTATCAATTGACCGCTTTTCTCTAATTAGATCATCATAAACTTTGATTCCTAATTGATTTTCCTGAACTTGTGGTAGTAGAAAGAAAAATGGTCTAATATACCCCACATAACATATCCCTTACTAGTCTGGGGGTAACCTGTGGTAAGCATATTGGCCACAAATCCAGTAATGCCCTCTTAAAGCCCAGGTCCCATTGGCAAACAGACCTTTCCAATTTTTGTCATCAATTGGTGGGTCAAAGTAAAGCTTGCTTCTTGGGCCTAGTGGTCCCCCAACAATAGTTGCCCGGCCATAAGTACCACAATATTTGCACTTCCAAGCTCTCACATGAGGTTTCCACTTGCAGTTACATCCCAGATCTGTTTTATTGGATCCGGACCAGAGCCTATTAAAAAGGGTCTGAGATCCATTCCGGTGCTGCCACTTCCACTGATAATCATGAACAACAGGTGTCCTACTTGTGGAATTATCTCAGGGGCAGCTTAAAAATAAAGGGTCAAAAAACCTATCCTTCCCCACTGCTTTACAGCCTTCAAAATCCTTTTGGTGATTATGGAAGGAACACCTTACCCAGCTACCATTAGTGAGCTTAACATGTGTTTGATTCTATCTGCCTTAATATCTGGAACAATCATAAGGAGGGCAGTTGGGGGTCCAACAATCTAAACCCAAAGATAAAGTCCAGTCGCAGACACTTTTTCTCACATATATGCCTCCTGCTCTATTTAGACAATAAATGCCTCTTTCAGAGGAATGAAGCCACCATGGACTTCCTTCCTCATCCCAAAATCCTGTTCCATTATGGACCTCACTCAGGCTGCTAACCCACCATTTAGGTTCAACTGGGCTGGCCACCCATGGCCAGTCTTCAGATCCCCCTGACCCTCTGCAGACCCAACAATTGCTAAGGTTAAAGGTTTTTGCTACTTCTTCTCCTAAGGTTAAAAAATTATTTTCCCACTTTTGGTTTTAACCTAACTGGCAATATAAAGGTAAGATTATTAAGAGAAACATTCTAATGGTGTAATCTAATCTCCTAACCTAATTTTCACTTTCACATTGTCCTCCACACCACCTGTGGCGAGCAAAGGCACAGAAACAGCTTAACATAAAGAAAACAGTGACAGCGAGGATTGGCCCTCAGTGACTGAAGATCCGAGAGGAGGGATGCCCACACAAACTATTTCAGCAAGCAGTCTGTGGGTAGGCACACGAGGCTTCCCCTGATGTCGATGCACTGGCTACTGCTCTAGTCCACTCCTGCAGAGTGTCAGTTGCGGCTTCCCATCCTTTTCTTCCAGCTGAGATGTCCAAATCTCTGGGGCCTCAGAGACTTTGACCTGAGTGTGGTGGGTCCACCCGTGTTCTGCTGTCTTGATGGCTGTTTCTGTGGTCAGCAACACTTGGAAAGGTCCATGCCACTTAGCCACTAGTGGTGCTTCTTTCCACTCCTTAACTAGGACCCAATCTCCCGGTTGGATGTTGTGAACAGCAAAGTCCAAAGGCAGGGTCTGTGCCAGCTGAGCTTCCTGTCAAAGAGATTTCACAAGAGACAGTATCCTGGCCACATATTGTTTTAAATATACATCACTTATCTCTACCCCCCCACTAGGCTGGGAATTGTAAGGGTAAGGAATTCCAAACACCAGTTCAAAGGGAGATAATTGAATATCTCCCCTGGGTCTAGCCCTATCCTTGCTAAAGCTAGTGGCAAGAGCCGTACCCATGGCATCTTAGTTTCTATTACTAGCTTCAAAAGGTGTTTCTTTATTTCTCTATTCATCTTCTCTACCCGGCTGGAACTCTGGGGATGCCAGGGGGTGTGGAGATTCCATCTTATCCCCAGAGCAGTCATAACTCCTTGAAGAATTTTTCCTGTAAAATGAGATCCCCTATCTGAGTCTATTGCTTCTACAATCGCATATCTTGGAATTATTTGTTCCAAAAATACTTTAATAACTGATTCTGTAGTTGCTGAAATGGCTGGAAATGCTTCTGGCCACCCTGTTAACTGACATACTATTACTAGAAGGTATTTAAACCTTGCCACTCGTGGCATTTCGGTAAAATCCATCTGGCATCTCTGGAAGGGACGTATAGCCCAAGGCCTCCCTCCCCTGGCAAGTTTCTTTGTAACTCTGTTATTGGTTTTAGCACAAATCAAACAACCTTCAATAGCTCTCTTTGCCAGGGTAAAAAGACCCACAGCAACATACATTTTGAGGAAAGCTTCTGCCAGTCCTCGAGAGCCCCAATGGCTCCCTTCATGGAGTTGTTTTAATAACTGTGAAAAGTGCATATTATATGGCTCTACGCAAGATATTTACTATATGTATTATGTTGTATTGATTGTTAATGTTGTATTAATATTTTGATAGTATGGTAAATGTAGTTTTGTAGTTAAAATGTAGTTCTTATGTACCAACCACAGGAAAATGTAAATCTTTCAGAGAAAAAAGAATTTACTACTTCCTTATCAGAAGAGACCAACTCCTCCTGCCTCTCTCAGCCCTGAAGACACCATAGAGATTAAAGGAAAAAAGTGATACTAACCAGAGACAATTCTTTGTTTGAATGGAATTTATGCATCATGTATGAAATGTATGAATATTCAACAGGCTATTGCTTTTAAGAGATAATCCTTTGTTAACAGGGGTCCTTCTCTGGAACTTTTTGCTTGGGGAGGCACCCAGACATCTGTAACTTTGTTTTTTATTGTCTCGTATTGTCCTAACTCTAATTGTTCAATTTTTTTACTCTAATTCTATTTTTATAACCATCTTATTTATTATTAAACTTTCAAAATTTTAAAAACTAGTGATTGGCGTTTTCCACAATAACTGTAAGGCCAGAGCCTTTGGTATCCACTGTTTACCATCCCTTGTAAACCAATTACCCCATTTTTCCTCTGCCCCACTCTTTTTAATTATCTCAAGTTCTTCTGGTGAAAAAGACAGTTTCTCTGGCAGTGATGCAGTTACTGGGAGCAAGGGGAGGATCTTAGAGATTTCTGGTGACAATGCAGCTTTTCGAGCTTCTTCATCAGCCAGTCGGTTTCCTATTGCCTCTTCTGAGTACCCTGTTTGGTGCCCTTTAATGTGCATTATTGCTACCTTTTTTGGTAAGTTCACCACCTCCAATAGGGGAGAGATTAAGTTCTCATGAACTAACTTCTTTCCCCTGCAGGTTAATAAACCTCTTTCTTCCCACAGTTTCCCGAATGCCTGTATCACCCCATATGTATATTTAGAGTCAGTAAAAACATTCACTGTCTTATCCCGGTATAATTCACAGGGTCTCACAAGTGCATACAGCTCTGCTGTCTGAGCTGACCAGGTGGATGGTAACCTCCCCCCTTCCTTTAGTTGCTTTCCATTCACGATAGAGTATCCTGTAAATCGTTTCCCTTCTACCACCTTTGAAGACCCATCAATAAACACATTTTCTCCCTCAGGCCATGGAGTATCTCGTAAATCTTTTCTAGCCCAGGTCTGGAGATCTAATACCTGAATGCAGTCATGGGTTTCTACCTCCCCCTCCTCTTCAGGGCCGTTCAAACAGGAGGCTGGGTTAAACCCTCCCCCACTTTTAAATTCTAAATCCTCCTGTTCCATTAAGCAAGATTCATACTGAAATAACCGAGCGCTGGTCATCCATTTCGAGGCTCTCTCAGTTAACAAAGCTTTAATCTGGTGTGAAACTTTAACAATCAGATAACCTCCCCTTGTCAGCTTTCGAGCCTCAGCCACCATCAGAGCTGTAGCTGCACAGTTTTGCAGACAATGGGGTCAACCCCCGGCCACCGGGTCTAAGAGTTTTGAAAAATAAGCAACAGGCCTCCGCGTCCCCCCATGCTCTTGCACTAAAATTCCTTTACAATGACCCTGTTTAACATCCACATATAGTTCAAATTCCTTTTCTGTGTCTGGAATTGCTAAGACTGGGGCATTAACCAATTTGTCCTTTAATTTTTTAAAGCTTTGCTCTCCCTCTGGTGTCCATACTACAACATTAGGACTGTCTTGGGTTAAAAGGTCATATAAAGGTCTGGCCACAACAGAAAAATCTTCAATCCATACTCTACAGTACCCCACCAACCCTAAAAACTGCCGTAATTCCTATTTTGTCTTGGGTAATGGTACTTGTAAAATCCCTTGTATTCTTTCCAGATCAATACAACCTAACCCCCCAATCAAAGTATGTCCTAAATATTTGACCTTTCTTTCTACCAACTGCGCCTTTTTTTCAGACACTCCAAGTCCTTTCTTAGCAAGAAAATAAAGCAGCTGTACAGTAGCGTCCTCAACCACCTTTTCCTGTTCCCCTGATAAAAGCAAGTCATCAACATATTGCAACAACCTAACTCCTGAGGGTGGAGTAAATTCTCTTAATATTTTCTGCAACGCTTACCCAAACAAAATTGGCAACTCGGTGTAACCATGAGGTAAAACTGTCCATGTCAATTGTTGTTTTACCATTTTCCCTCTGTGATATATGTCCTAAAGTTAATTCGTGTTAAGCAATAGAATATGTAATTCGTTCGCAGCAGAATGTAATAATGTATCATATAGCATTAATCTACTTTAAATTGGGTTTAAAAGCAATAAACTAAAAAGTGCATACAGGGTTAACTGAGACGAAAGCTGCACGGTGGAGCACGGGGAATCTCTGCCGGGAATCGTTGCAAAGACAGCATAAAGGAACAGAAAAGGGAGATATGGGCCCTGACGATCTCCTGATTCTATCAGATCACTATCTTATCTGTTCCGCCCGATGTTACCATTTCCAAAACTTCTCCAGATGCAGCAATCAAGACATTGTTCAGCTATTCAACGGACCCCGGACACGGACATGAATATCTAATGAAGCTACCATGAGGCACGAGTCTCACGGTCTCAGTCAGCCCTCAGCGAAAGACTGTATAAAAATCCGCAGTATGGGGACCCAATTTATGAACTGAGAGGGTAACAGGCTGGCAGAGTCAGTTACTGTGTTCACCCAGTGCCGAAATCCCGGGATTCGACGCTGTCCCTTTTAATTGTGGCTACCGGAGACTGTGTTTGAGTCTCAAAATAAAATTCTAAATTTTGATTCACTGAATTTGGCTTATCGTGTTTATTACAAAGTTGGTGACCCCGACGTGATGGTTTGATAGTGGGACCCTCGGACCCTTGTCTCTGGCCAGGAGGCGCCCTGCTGAATTCAGCAGCCTGGCAGAGCCGTGGGACCTTGTGGAACTGATCAAGCCACACGACGAACTTAAGCAGAAGCCACACTTAAAAGGGGGATAGGCGAGATCAGAGCTCTCGGGGAACTCAGGGAGGTCTGGGATACAGGACCTCCAAAGCCGCGGCGAAGATACAACTCGTAAAAATCTACGCGCACGAAGAATCCATGCAGGAAAAGGATCGTGAGTATTACGTGGTTGAGTGAGGGTGACCGAGCGTGTGAGTGAGACGTGATTTTATCACGAAGCGAGTGGGGACCCCAAAACCGCAGTTCCACTTCCCCGCGAGGGGTGTGGTCGGTCGCGGGGGAAGCGAAAGTTTCGGGAGTAAAACGCACCTCACACGTAAAGCCCATAAACTTGGGGAGTTTTGGGGGTCGGTCACAGGAAGGCTGGAAGGGAAGGGTACGCCCTCAGGAGTTCCGGGGATTGGTAAACCTTTCAGCCTAGGACCAGGGAAGGGTCCAGGAAAAAACAGTGAAAAGAGAGCTCAAAAATCACCAGAGAAAAACCCCGGGAGGGATCGATCACCCTTAAGGGCCAGTAGCTGGTGACTCTATATCATGGGACAAAGGAAAAGTAAACCCCAAGAGAGGGTCACAGGGAAATCCAAGAAGGGAACCACTAAGGAGATTCCCAAAATCCCCTTTGAAAGTCCTTTGGGATGGATGTTAGAACATTGGGAGGAATGTCCTATACGGAAGAAAAAGTCTAAAGAACAAATGATATATTATTGCATAGAGGCGTGGGGGGGGGGTTGAAGTACGAGACCATGTAACCTGGCCCGTCTTCGGGACCTTTGAGGGGTGGATCTGTACTGCTTTAGTGAATTACGTGAGGAAGGGAAAGAACAAGGAAGAATATGAGTATGCTCAAGTTTGGGAAAGAACCGATACCAAACTTTTACCGGTAAAACTTAAAGGTCCTGCAGGAACCTCGGGTGATAACTGGGAACCTTTAGATAATCTTCCCCCACCATACCTCTTGCCTCTGCCTCCACCAAACCCGGGAATCCCTCAGAACCTCCCAGGGTCTGGGCTTTCCCCTGGGCAAGGGGCCCCCTCCCCTCCGCCGGTTGCGTCAGCTCCGCCACCGGAGCTACAGCTCTCACAGGCGGTTGCTATGCCCCCGCCGTCAGGACTCCCTCCCCCGCTAGAACCCACGCCAGCTCTTCAATTGTCCCAGCAGAGCACACCGCTTTCCAAACCCCAGACCCCGCTCCTCGATTTCCCAGCACCCGAATTGGATTTGGCCCTGTTTCTCGATCCCGCTGTCCCAGCCCCGCAGAACACTCCCCCTGCTAGGCAAGCTAGGAGACAGTTAAAAAGGTTGAATGAAGCGGAAAGTGAGAATGAAGGGGAAAGAGGTAACCTCTTCCCCCTGAGGGAGGTGCCCACGGCCCCAGGAATCATCGGATATGTAAACGTACCGATCAATACTAGCGATGTGAGAGCCTTTAAAAGGGAAATGGGAAAGCTTATGGATGATCCATTGGGGGTGTCAGAAAGACTGGATGAATTTCTGGGAACTAGCATCTATTCATATGAGGACCTTACTGCAATTTTGAGGTCATTATTTAATACAGAAAAAAGGGAAATGATAAGACAAGCCGGGATGAGGAAGTGGGAACGCAGGAACCCCCAAAGCACACCCGGGGATCAGAAATGGCCAAGCCAGGATCCCCGGTGGAATGCTCAAACAGAGGAGGGTAGAAGAAGTATGATTGACATGAGAAATATAGTAATTCAAGGCATCAGGGAGGCGGTACCCAGGGGACAGAACCTAAGCAAGGTATTCTGTGAATGCCAAGGGAAGGAGGAAACCCCTACTGAATGGTTAGAGAGATTGAGAAAAAGCCTGCAAGTGTATTCCGGAACTGATCCCGATTCTCCCGTGGGAGAGGTGTTATTAAAAATACAATTTGTGGCAAAGTCATAGGAAGACATACGGAGAAAATTGGAAAAAATTGAAAATTGGCAGAAAAAGGGGCTACAGGAACTACTAAGGGAAGCTCAAAAGGTATATATGAGGAGGGATGAGGAAAAACAGAAAATACAGGCAAAGGTATTAGTGGCAGCTGTAAGGGAAGCCCAGAAGCAAGAACATCCCCAAGACTCGGGGAGAACACTCAAAAGGGCCCCTCCGAAAAAGCCAGTTTTTCCCCAGAAAAGGACCCATGGTAATCAGAACGAGGGACCCGAATGCTTCTATTGTAAGAAGAAAGGCCACTTAAAACGGGACTGCAAGAAAAGAATAAGGGATGAGAAAATATTCCAGGAAGATTAGGGATGTCAAGGGCTTTTTATTTTGAGGTCCATAACATCTAAAGAGCCCGTGGTAAAACTTAAAATAGGACCCGAGGGAAAGGAGATGGAGTTCCTAGTGGATTCCGGGGCCGAGAAAAGTACATTTAAACAATTGCCCCCGGGGTGTCAAATCAGCAGGGATTCTATGATGGTTATAGGAGCAAAGGGGGAACCCTTTATGGTTCCCGTAGTAAAAAATGTAGAAATAGAATCCGAGAATAAAATCTGTTTAGGGGACATGCTATTAGTTGAGGAAGCAGATTATAATTTATTGGGCCGGGATCTAATAGTTGCATTAGGCATTAGCTTAATAGTCAGGGATTCAAAATTAATGGTCAGCTTATATAAGTTGACCGCAGAAGATGAGAAAAAAATAAATCAAGAGGTATGGCATACGGGAAGGGAAGCGGGGAAATTGGACATGGAACCAATTTCAATTGAAATTGAGAAACCTGAGGACCCCATAAGGGTAAAACAATACCCTATTTCCCTGGAAGGGAGGCGGGGACTAAAACCTATAATAGATGATCTAATAAAAAAGGGAATTTTGGAACCATGTATGTCTAGGCATAACACTCCTATTTTAGCAATCAGAAAAACGGATGGGAGTTATCGTTTAGTGCAAGACCTAAGAGCAGTGAATGAGAGAACTAAGACCCGGTTCCCTGTAGTGGCCAACCCATACACCCTCTTGAACCGGGTCTCCCCAGGGGATGTATGGTATAGCGTAATAGATCTAAAAGATGCCTTCTAGACATGCCCATTAGCAGAAGGGAGTCGAGACTACTTTGCTTTTCAATGGGAGGACCCAGACACTAATAGAAAACAACAGCTAAGATGGGCTTCTCTTCCCCAAGGATTCATAGATTCTCCTAATTTGTTTGGGCAAGCCTTAGAACAACTATTGAGTAAGTTTTCCCCTGGGGAAGGAACAAAAATCCTGCAATATGTAGACGATCTGTTGATTGCTGGACCAAAAGAGAAAGAGGTCAGATATTGCACTATATCATTATTAAACTTTTTAGGAGAAAAGGGACTCACGGTCTCCAAGTCAAAATTCCAATTCACAGAGCCCGAGGTAAAGTACTTAGGACATTAGATTACAAAGGGAAAAAAGAAATTAGACCCCGAGAGGGTAGCTGGCATAATAGAGCTGCCTCCCCCGAGGAACAAAAGACAAGTGAGACAGCTATTGGGGCTCCTGGGGTACTGCCGGCAATGGATAGAAGGATACAGTGAAAAGGTAAAGTTTTTATATGAAAAGCTAACCACAGAAAAAGTAAAGTGGACTGAGCATGATGAGAGGGAGTTGAAGCAGCTAAAGGAAGCCCTAATAGCAGCCCCTGTCCTGAGCCTCCCCGATGTAAACAAACAGTTCCAGTTATTCATTGATGTTAGCAACCACACAGCCCATGGAGTCCTAACACAAGATTGGGCAGGGGATAAAAAACCTATGGGTTATATCTCGAAATTGCTAGATCCAGTAAGTAGGGGATGGCCCACATGCTTACAGGCAATTGTGGCTGTAGCCCTACTGGTAGAAGAAGCTAAAAAGATTACCTTTGGGGCCCGTTTAATAGTCTATACCCCCCATAATGTAAGGACTATCTTGCAGCAAAAAGCAGATAAGTGGCTTACAGATGCAAGACTTCTAAAATACGAGGCCATACTTATACACACACCTGAATTGGAGTTGAAAACAACAAAAGCTAAAAATCCAGCTGAATTCCTTTTTGGGGAAGCATCAGAAGGGCCAATACATAATTGCTCTGACTTAACAGAACTCCAAACAAAGATCAGGGCAGATCTAGAAGATGAGGAACTGGAGGAGGGGGAGAAATGGTTTGTGGATGGATCCACCTGAGTGGTGGAAGGGAAAAGAAAATCAGGTTATGCCATCATAGATGAGAAAACAGGGGAGGTAATCGAATCAGGCCCTCTAAGTGCATCCTGGTCAGCCCAAGCATGTGAACTATATGCTGTCCTACAAGCTCTGAAAGGACTAAAGGGAAAGATTAGGACCATTTACACAGATTCAAAATATGCTTTTAGAGTAGTACACACCTTTAGAAAAATTTGGGAAGAAAAGGGATTAATAAACACTCGAAGAAAAAATCTAGTGCATGAGAATTTAATACGACAAATCCTAGAAGCTATAAGGGAACCAAAGGCTATTGCTGTAGTATATGTAAAAGGGCATCAAGTGGGAATACAGTTCAGAACTAGGGGAAACAACTTAGCAGATCAGGAAGCAAGAAGGGCTGCACTTCTTACCCTAAATGGCCCGGAAGACCCCAGAAGTGAGCCCCAAGAGTTTCCCCCTTGCCCCACTGAAAAGGAGATGGAGGAATTCAGGAAAATAGGGGGAACACTAGACGATGGGAAGTGGAAACTACCTGATAGGTGGGAACTAATACCCAAGGCCTATGCCAGGAAAATACTGAGAAGGTTGCACCTACAGACCCACTGGGGAACTCAGGCCCTAGCTGAGCAATTTCTGAAATTCTTCGGATGCAAAGGTATCTACGAATTAGCAAAACAAGAAGTCCAGGAATGTATTATATGCCAAAAGATAAATAAATCTAGAAGCAGGCAAGCCTCACCGGGAGGACGTCCTTTAGCCTACCGCCCTTTTGGGAGAATTCAGGTGGACTTCACTGAGTTACCTAAAGTGAGGAGGCATAGGTATCTGTTAGTATTAGTGGATCAATTAACCCACTGGGTAGAAGCATTCCCCAGTCCCCGGGCAACTGCCCAAGTAGTAGCAAAAAAATTATTAGAGAAAATAGTGCCTAGATATGGAATTCCAGACTCCATAGATTTGGACCAGGGGACACACTTCACTTCCAAAATCATAAAGCACTTAGCGGATGCCCTAAGAATTCAATGGGAGTACCATACACCATGGCACCCCCAAAGCTCAGGACAGGTGGAATGGATGAACCAAACATTGAAAGCACAAATATTGAAACTTATGCTGGAAACCAGGATGTCATGGGTGAAATGCCTCCCCTTAGCCCTTCTGAACATCAGGACCCAACCACACTCAGGATCTGGGCTATCCCCTTTTGAGATGCTATATGGAATGCCATATGAACACAGAATGCCAGTGGGACATCCTCGAATTGAGGATTGCCAAATGCAGTCTTGTTTCAATTAATAAAAATTTACAGAAGCTCCGAAAACGTGGTCTGGTGTCACAGAGCACTCCCCTGGGATTTGCAATCCACAAGATCCAACCAGGTGATAAGGTGTTAGTCAAGACGTAGAAAGAAGCACCGTTGACTCCTCATTGGGAAGAACCCTTCCTCGTCCTCCTGACCACTGACACCGCAGTAAGAACCACAGAAAAAAGTTGGACACATTCTTCTCGAGTAAAAAGAATCGAGCCAAGAGACAACCCTCCACAGTGGAAAGTCACCTCTGCACCAGGGGATTTGAAGCTGAGAATTCATCGACAGACCCGATAACCAGCAACTACTCGATAAGTTGTATCCAAGCAGGGTGTCCCTGCTATCCTTTTGCTCATTTTAAGTGTGTTCATTGTAAACAAATTTGGGTAGCTCATTGTTACAGGGGAACCAAACCTTAGAGCCTGTGTGGGAATTGTAAAGAGGAAGAAAGGGAGCTCACAGACCGCTTTCTATATGTTGCCACTGAAGCAAGTATATTAGAATTAGACTCCCCGGAGTGGTTCCATTTATTCATAAATGGGTTAAGAAGTAATCTAAATAAAAGGGCTAAACCCCTAGTAATTGAGTGTAGAAGGACAGTAAAGGTACCTTGCATAGCGGACCAAATAAAATTGGCCAGGTGGGGACAGTACAAAAGGCGATATGCTCAAAGGACTAACCATGGAGACCCTGAAGAATATCCTTGCTGCCAAGAAGATGGTTTACCTCGCCGCCGGTGGCAACCCGGTGGGCAGAGGTGAAGGCAGAGGGATACACCTATGGGCAATCCTGGTGATCCTGAGTCTAGCCATGTACCCCACGAATGGCCTCCCCAACCCTGAGGGGCAAATGGGGCAGGAAAAAGAATGCCTAAAGGAGAATCAGCGAGAGCCCACCAGGAGCCAAAAAGGAATTTTCAAGGCACATTTTGACTGTCCAAAGATCCAAAAAAGGGGAATTTGTTCTCACAACGAAAGTTGGTTTAAAATATGTGAATTAAAGGAAAATACGATATACCACAACCCAGTGGCAATGTCTAGGAAGAGGAGAGAGCTAGATAGTATACCTGTAATTCCTATATGTGAACAATGTAACAAAACTGTGTGGGTTGGGGGTAAGAAAGAGTCCACTTTTGTAGCCTATTTGCGGGTAAACAAGCTGTGCTACGAGCAGAATAATTTAGGAATGTGCACCCTGAACGGAAAAACTTATTGGGTGGGGCAAAATACAAAACTCCAGACAGCTGCTTTAAAAGCGGGCCCATCATTCTCGATATGTTAAGTGAAAATGATGAAAGAGTCTGTCTGAAGTTAGAGAGAACCTTCTGTTTCTCTCACAATGAGGAGGGGATGGACCCAGAAAGCAAGCTACAGAGAGTTGCTCAAGAATTAAAAAGGCAGGAGCTAGAAGCTAAAAGGAAAAAGATGGAGCAGGAAAAGATGAAGTCGCTTAGTGAACAGTACGAACAATTAGAGAAACAATCTAGTGATTGGAGCCTGCCAGCCTCTAGCAAAAACCTTTTTGTAGACCTAGTGCAAGAAATTGCCACTGAATTGGGGCTGTCGAATTGCTGGATTTGTGGGGGATTAAAATCAGCTGAGAAATAGCCCTAGAAGGGAGAGAGCCTAGCACCAGAACAACTTTTGAGATGAGATAACCAAATAATAAAAACAATGTCACGACCAGAGGGGTGGACCTTAGATAAACAAATAATAAGAACCACCTGCATTAGCAGAGAAGGAAATACATACACTGAGATAGTGGGATATACCCCTTGTTTATCCACTTTAGCTGTTAACTCAAATAATAGAACAAAGATCTGGCAACCAGAGCCACCAGCTGGATTCTGGAGCAGAGGAAAAGAGGAAGGATGTAAATAGGTAAGCGAGATTGAACTGTGTTAAAATAGCTTGACAGGGGCAAACCCCTACCAGTCGCTAGCTAATTTAAAGAGATTCTGAGAATGGCCAGAAAGCATAGAAAATAAGTAGAAAGCCCCAAATGGACGATACTGGGTCTGTGGGAAAAAAGCCTATAGTGAGCTACCTCACAAATGGAAAGGATCCTGTACTCTAGGAATGATCAGACCTTCATTCTTCACACTACCCCAGTCAGATAATAACTTGTTAGGAGCTCCATTATATGAAACCCTTAGCAGAAAAAGAAGGGAAGCAAAAAGGGAACTCCCGAATGCCGGGGAAAATCAGAAATGGGGTAGTGAAGAATGGCCCGCAGAACGAATAATAGAATACTATGGTCCCGCAACATGGGCTCAGGATGGGAGTTGGGGTTACAGAACTCCAGTCTATTTACTTAACAGATTAATCAGACTGCAGGCCGTAGTAGAAATTGTCTCAAATCACACCTCAGATACTTTAGAGCTGCTGGCACAGCAGCACTCGCAGATGAGGGCTTTTGTGTACCAGAATAGGATCACTCTGGACTACCTGTTAGCAGAAGAAGGAGGTGTGTGTGGAAAATTCAATGAATCTGAGTGTTGCATTGAGATAAACGACTACGGGGAGACTATTAAGAGACTAGCAGCTGAAATAAAGAAGGTAGCTCATGTACCTGTCCAAAAATAGAACTCAATCCTCCAGGCCTCCTGGTGGGATCAATTGTTTGGGACAGGAGCCTAGTGGAAGAAAGTGGGGTTTTTCATCTTGTGTTCAGTGGCTGGGGTTATCTTCTTACCATGTCTAATTCCTTGCTTAATCAGACTAATTCACACAGTAGTTCAAGGGATGCAAATAGCATCATTGCCAACAGATCCTAAATTGGCATCAGGGGGTCTTAGCAGAAATAATACAATACCAAAAATCATAAAATTAAATGAGAAAAAGAGCAGAGCAGCGGAAGTGCTAGCAAAGTGTGAAGCTCAAATACAAGGAGGAAGAAAAGAAAGAACATATTAGGGTGAGCCCGCAGAATAGAGACTATTAAAAATAATAAAAACACTTTTTTTGGGGATAGTTAGTTAAGAAGCTTTTTTATCAGAATGAGAAAAAAGGCAATAACCAGAACACAAATTAAATAAAGTATATAGAAGGGGAGGGATTGTGATATATGCCCTAAAGTTAATTCGTGTTAAGCAATAGAATATGTAATTCGTTCGCAGCAGAATGTAATAATGTATCATATAGCATTAATCTACTTTAAATTAGGTTTAAAAGCAATAAACTAAAAAGTGCATACAGAGTTAACTGAGACGAAAGCTGCACGGTAGAGCACGGGGAATCTCTGCCAGGAATCATTGCAAAGACAGCATAAAAGAACAGAAAAGGGAGATATGGGCCCTGACAATCTCCTGATTGTATCAGATCACTATCTTATCTGTTCCAGCCCGATGTTACCATTTCCAAAACTTCTCCAGATGCAGCAATCAAGACATTGTTTGGCTATTCAACGGACCCCGGACACGGACATGAATATCTAATGAAGCTACCGTGAAGCACGAGTCTCACGGTCTCAGTCAGCCCTCAGCGAAAAACTGGATAAAAATCCGCAGTATGGA
This sequence comes from Hirundo rustica, assembly GCF_015227805.2. Lineage (NCBI taxonomy): Eukaryota > Metazoa > Chordata > Aves > Passeriformes > Hirundinidae > Hirundo > Hirundo rustica. Next base: position 7,015,782 of record NC_053487.1, on the reverse strand, counting down.
GACCCAGTTTATGAACTGAGAGGGTAACAGGCTAGCAGAGTCAGTTACCGTGTTCACCCAGTGCCGAAATCCCGGGATTCGACGCTGTCCCTTTTAATTGTAGCTACTGGAGACTGTGTTTGAGTCTCAAAATAAAATTCTAAATTTTAATTCACTGAATTTGGCTTATTGTGTTTATTACACCTCCTTCCTCATGTTCCTACTCAAAGGCAAAATACTGTTTACTATCTTCTGCAATCAGACACCCCCAGAAAGCATCCTTTAAGTCCAGTACTGAATAATGCTGGTGTGAAGAAGGGATCTGATTCAGGATTGTATAGGGATCCGGAACTGTGGGATGCCTTGCTTTAAAAATTTTATTTATTATTCTTAAATCCTGCACCATTCTGTAGGTTCCATCTGGTTTCTTAACTGGCAGGATAGGGGTGTTATACATGGCTCCAAAAGACCTGCTTTTAGCAGGGACTCAATGACAGGCTGTAACCCCTTCTTTCCCTCCCTTGCAAGAGGGTATTGCTTTTTTAGACACCACTTGTCCTGGTTGTTTCAAAGTAATTTGGAGAGGCTCTATGTCTAGTTTTCCGTATTTTCCTGGGGCTGCCCACATTTCCAGATTTATTTCAGCATAAGCCTTCTCAGACATTTTACACAAAGATATCACAGTGTTGGACTCTCTGTCATTTTTTACAATACTAATTTGCATTTCCACTTTAGCCATCAAATCCCTTCTCAGTAAATTACAATCACACTTAGGAATGAACAGGAATTCATGTATTTCAAACCTGTCCCCCATATCTATTAATAGCGGTTGAATAAAATACACTCGCTCATCCTTTCCACTCACTCCTTGAATGACTAATGATCTTTTTGATAATTCCCCCCCCCCCAGGTATAAAATTTAAAGTGGATCGAGAGGCCCCTGTATCTACCAGAAAACACACCTCCTCTCAATCTGGACCCACCTTAAAAGTTATCAAGGGCTCCTGAGTTGTGGGTCCTTGATATAATGGGAGCCCCTGACACCCCTAACACTCCATTTCCATTATCCTCTGGACTTCCTCCTCCTGAGGGTCCAGTTGTTTCTGCAGACACTCCCTTTTCCAATGCCCTTCTGCTGCCCGGCAGATAGCACACTGGTTCCTTCCCAACCTCTGTTTGGGTCGGCTCCCCCCTGCCGAGGAGGGAATGCCTCTGCCACTTCCCTGTGGCTGACCCTGTCTCCTCTGTCCCGGGGGACCCCTTGGACCTTGTGGTTTATTCTTCCGTGGCTGCAAAAACTCTGCCATCATCTTTGCCTTAGCCTTGACTTTTTCCTCATCCCTCCTTACATATATCTGCTGTGTTTTTCTAACTAGTTCCTCTAGAGGCTTGTTCTGCCACTCTTCATCTTTCTGTACCCCTTTCCGTATGTCAGGCCAGGCCTTTGTAACAAATCGTACCTTCAACAGTGTGTCAAAGGCTGGTCCCTCTGGATCCATCCTCCCATGTTTCCACAAGGCCTCTCTAATCCTCTCTAACCAATGAGAGGGGCTTTCATGTTTCTCCTGTTCTAAGGACATAGCCTTAGCTATGTTGTTAGTTCTGGGAACTGCTGATTTAATTGCCCTAATCAAATAAGTACAGAAATCGTGGAGGCGAGCCAAACTGGTCTCCTCATTTGGGTTCCACTGGGGGTCCACCTGGGGGATGGCATCATCCACTGTAGGTACATTAGGTCCAGCCCCCCCCTGCTGCTTGTGGATGTTCATCCTCCCACAGCTGCAAAATCATTTGTTTCTCTGATGACCCAAATAAAATCCCCAGGAGAAAACCCCAATCCTTCCATGTATAATCCGCATTTCCCAAATATTCTTCTATCTTTTCCCCCACCCCTATGGGATCATCCAAATATGGGGGTAATTCTTTTTTCAACCTCCTTATATCCTGGGTAGTAAGTGGTACAATTACAAACCCAAACCCTCCCCCCTGACCCCCCAAAGGAACTTGGTGGAGTGGCATCTGGCGTACCCCTGTCTCTTGGGTCTGGGGGGCTTCTGGTGTGCTCAATTGATTTCCTCTTCTAGTTCTACGTGGTGGTATGATAGGCTGCTCCCTTCCCCCTACACCATTATTATTCTCAGGTGGGGCTGTAGGAACAACATTCCCCTGATCCCTTTGCTCTGGGAGTTGAGGATACAGGGGACCTGCAGCTGGTCCTGGTTCAGCTGGCAACACTGGAGGACAAGACAGGGGAAGGTGCTGAAGAACATCCCAATTCTCACCAGTTCCCCCTTCCTCCCTTTTTTCCTCTTCTCCCTTTTTCTTTAACACGTAGATTTCTTTTGTTGCTTGTCTAAACCATATCAATCTACATTCCCTTTCAATCCATCCTTTCCAATTCTCCTCTAAATACTTCAACAAAATTCTACACAAACGAATCCTATCTGTTCCATAAGGTGGCCACATAAGCCCCTTTGGAAACTTATACTCCGGCTACACAAAATAACAATATTTTACCATCATCTCCATAGTTACCTCTGGGTGAATGCATAGTCTGTCCCAAGACCTCAGCATTGTCCCCAAGGGACTCTCCAGGGGTATTATGGGATCGTCATCCCTTTTGCTGGGGCCCCTTCCCAGCTTTACCCTTGCAACCCTCCATGGGTGCTGTGTTTCACCTGTGCTACACTCCATGGGTGCCCTCTCAGGTTTACCTGTGCTGCCCTCCATGGGTGCCCTCCCAGGTTTGCTCCCCGAAGATCCCATTTTACTCACCGGTGAGATTTTCAGTGGTCCTTCCCTGCGGACTCTTCACGGACCCCCCTGGTCCGCCACTCGTCTGTTTCCTGGACAGTCTCGGGAACCCAATCGATCGCCCGGTGCCGGCCGCCACCAAGGGGAGCTGATCACCGAAACTGGGTGAGGCGCACCTTCAGCTCCACTCGCTGCCCGCCGCCCCGGAGGGTGGAAATATCCCAGACAAGAGCCCCCAGATTGTTAGGAAAATTAATCCACGAACACCAGAGGTTTATGTCCAAAAAGGAGACAGAGGAGTCCTTTTTCTTTATTCGAATAAAGGGAGAGGCCATGGGGCATTTCCCCTGGGGTCTCTCAGTTTTTTGGAGGATGCAGCCTCCTTTTTATCCTAATTTCCCGGCCGCATTTCCCTCTCTCTTTCCCCATTGGCTGAGGTACTTGAGAGGTACAGACTTCCTGAAATGCCTAAGATTCCCCTTTTAATGTATAACCCCCCTAATTTTTAATTTTTATGGGATTTATAAGTTTTCCCCATTGTTGCTTTCATCTTTCAATATTCAATTTCATTTACAAACAAACCTACAGTTTGTTTGTAAAGGCAAGTATCTTCTTTTCCATTCATCAATCAGTAGAATCCTTCCCATTGTTTCTCTTATCTCTCAGTGCTAGTTTTATCTACTAGCAGACTCAGGGCTTGTTTGTAAAGACAAATCTTGTCATTCCTCTCAAAACAAAGCCCCTCGAGGTTCCTGGTTGTGTTTATTATTAATGCTGTAGTTGTTGTTGTTTGTTTGCCTTGTTATACTTACTAGTAACAGACTGTTATTCCTTTCCCCATAGCTCTGACTGAAAAGCCTCTTTAATCTTCTAAATTATAATAACTTGGAGGGAAGGGATTGGAATTCCCCATTCCTAGAGAGGCCCCACCCCTCCCTAGCAGATACCTGTCTTTCAAACCAAGACACTACCACTCCTATACATCATCTAAATGGGGAAGAAAAAGAAACAAATGCCAGATACAAAACCTCAGAAAAATGTTCCACACCTAAGTTAGATTTATTCACAACAGCAGTCATGATTGTGAATAAAATCCAACATATAAATTTGACAATTCACCGATTTGTTCTTTTCTGACATCCACTGGAACACAGAATTGATTAAGAGCCAATCATAATAGAACACAATAATATTATTAATAATCAATTTCTCCCCTGCAATATTCTCCCTTTCATATGAAGAAGAAAAAAATATAAATATCTAACACTCTAGGAATAGAAACAATTAGTAAGCTGCTTCATTGATTTTAGGCTGAGGACAAATGTGAGTTATCTGCTCATCCACAGACAGGGAAGACACAGGCTTCTGGCAAGCCAAGTCTTCCACAAGCAGGACACATGTACAGTGTTTGTAATTCATGCCAAGGACATCACATCCACTGCAAACCAGCAGCCTGCTGACTGACATGAGCACCCAACGTGTCTGCAGCCGAAATGCTTCTGTATTGTAGTAAATGTCATACAAATCACTAGAAAAGTGAATTCCTCCTCAAGGAACTATTCTCGAAGTTTTCTAGAAGTAATGACATTGCTGGAAGTTCCTATGAGGAACAGAATGGGTTACACACAACAAAAAGTCTGGGTGATATCCCACCTGTTTCCTGGTGTCCATCAGCAGATTCCTGCTTCTCAGTTCATCGGTAACTTGCCCATGAGATCAACTGGCAAAAACTGGGATCTGGAGTCTGAGAGCGACACTGGAGAGTCTGTGCTGGTGCCAACTTCAGCTGGGGAGTCACAGGAGGAGTCTGCACTGCTCCTGTTGTCATCCAGGGCGTGTGAGGATAGACTGAAAACACAGCAACACCAGGGCATGAGAAACGAGGTACTGGCTCAGCTAAGTGCCCAAAACCAGCCCAAATCATCACAAAGCCATTCTAAACACACAGGTGCATCTCTGAAGGAGCAGCAAGCCCTGTGATCTGAAATACACCTGCAGCTACACACAGTCACTTCCAGACTCACACAGGACACTCTGCCCATTTCCTCTTTTGTTCACCCAAAAATGGGGCACAGATCAGAAGTTCCAGACTGAACAATCCATTGCCAGCTTTACTCCATCCTCAAAGCCCTGGGCCAGCACAACAACCGGAGGCCTTTTTGCCAACAGAGCCACTGATAAATTGTCCATCCTCCATTGTACTACATATTTCACGACACAAATTCATAACTACAGCTGATCTATCATCAGTGATAGCAGCAAAGTGATTTTTTTTAAATTACCATCTCCTACACCAAGAAGCAGCAATTGAACCCACACTGCTATCCCCACTGTAAACGGGGTGTGCAAAAAAGATATGATTTTAAAATACCTTTAAAACATCTATTTTGCTATTACCACTCAAAGCTTCTGCATGACTTGTACATCAACTGAGAGGCAAAAAGTCAGAAATACTGTGAACAACCCTTGACAGTTGTGTGGTCACACCCTATGTATGATTAACCTTTTGACTGAAACACTAGATCAAAATCCCTTGCTATTACCAATCACTACAATTTTTAACAAAGTACTTTTTATCTCCTCCCAGCTCCTCTGACCCTCCAGGGAGGGTCAGACATCCTCATGTTCCTCTGTGGCTAAGAACAAGGGAAAAGAAGAAAAACCCAATTAGCCCAAAAACCATCAGCATTCACATTTGACTGCAATTTGAATCAGACTCCAAAAGCTATGATCCATGAGGTGTCTTTTCATACATATGCTCAACACCCCATGTTATCAGTCAGGCCTAAAAACTGCAGAATTGTAGGGAACATTGCTGACTGTTTACTTTGATAATTTCAGTGCTGTAACATTATGAGATATCTCTATTAAAAAAAGACAAAAAACAAGCAAAAAAACCTTCAAGCATTATCACTGCTAGAAAAAAAAATATTTTAATGTTTCTGCTGAAAGGGACAATAAACAGCACAGCATTTACCATGCCCCAAGGTCCGCCTGATGTGCAGCCTCAGGGGTTAGCATGTTGGTGGATCCTTGGAATAATCTTTTTGGGTGATCTTCCATCTCTGTCACACCTTTGGGAAGACATACCGAGTGATAAAAATTATGACTCATTTAAACGAAAATCTACTTTCAGTGTACTTCTACAGAGCAAACAGAAGAGAGGTTCCAACTTCCAGTATTTCATATGTAGAATATAGAATTTAGATGCTGAAATTTTAAAGACTGTCTATTTCCTGGAACCATTTTGTCCAAGCTTCAGTACAGTTTAATGAATAATTAACTAAGGCTTAAATATCAGATATTTATTCTTCAGTAGTGAAGAATAATCCTTTTGTTTCAGTTTATCCAGCTATCAGTTCACTGACCAGCTCCACCAGAGCAGAGAAGCTGAAAATAAGAAAAAGGAACAAGCTCCAGGATTATCACAAAACTTTTCTATCAACTTTGATTTCCAAACATTCTAGGAGAGGAGAGGATAGATATATGCTTAAATAGGCTTTGACAGAACTCAGATGAAAGTGTTTTAAAAGTTGTCTCAGAGCCAGAGGTGTTCTGTAACAAAGGTGAAGCTTGAAGATATAAAAATAGGTGCAATAAAATTTCCAGAAGTTAAACTTGAAGGAAAATGCAGAAAGACAGAGAAACATTTCCTAATAAAGCTGTAAGGTGCCTACCAGGCCTGTGCATCAGCTTTGGGTTTTGAAGAGTTATTTGAAATGTTCAGTACCTGTGTGCTTCAGTTAACCAGGACTTTCAAAGTTTTCTGTTTAAGTTAAATATACCAATAGTTGTATTTATTGTTTTGTGAAGCAGGTTACATCAGATTTTTTATCACATCTATATGACCACAGCAATGGGGAGGAATTAGAACAAAATAATTATTAGCTTTATGGAATAGTAAAATCTAATTTAATTATTTGTCTGTGTCACTGAGACACACAAAGCAGCTACACGCAGACAAGCGGTTTTGCAGAGCAGAGGTTTCTCCGTCTAGCCCAAAAGCTGAAATCTAGGCGGAGAGAGAGCCTCCTTGTTTTATTTTTTACTTTTTATACATTTATGGGTCTAGCAGAAGATTGGCTTTTAGAGTTTTCACCTCTCAAGCCAACTGGCCAAACTAGCCGTCAGTTACAATTGTTTTCAGGTTAGAAATATGCAAACAAAGGACAGAGAATGAAAAACAAAGGATTTGTTTATATTACATCTGTGGGAAAAGGTAGAAAACTGCTCTTAATATTGTACAATAACTAAAAAGATCTGACTCTATTTAAGAAAATCAAAAGGCTATAAAAACTCAGAAAAACCAGGGTAACATGTCTGTTTCATTATGTGTAATATGTTCTATTTCTAGTATCAGACAACTGGACAGAATTATGAAGAAAGCTATATGAATTATTATATAACTAACAATTTGGCCCATTGTATTTGCCAAACCCAAATACTGTACCTTTTCTTTTGACTGATCCAAGAACACTTGGTCGAATGCAGTCAATTGGGCTCTGGCTTCTCCTGCTAAAAGAAGACAAATGCTGCACTGAGATCACCATTAAAAGAGAAAGGTTGAAAAAAGAATCAAAAGATATTCAGAAAACAAACTACTGGGTGGAAGCCACTAAGAAAATAGGCATTAAAACAGCTTATCCAAAACAAGTCCTTTTTTTTTTTTTCCCTGAAGATAGGCCAGGAAGCACAGAACTGAGCAGGAAATGTTTAATTACATTATTTCACAACTGGGGCAGTCTAAAAGCTCTCATCTAGGCACTGACTACATCTCAGTTGATAGGCTGAACTGTGAGGGCCTAGTAAAAATTAATTGTATGCCCACATCCCTCAAAGTAGTAACAAACCCTAAATCTGTTTGTTTTCTTTCCCTCAGAACTCAATTAATAAAGATGTGAATGAGACCAATATAGAGACTACACTGGGAAGACTGAGACATAAACTTTAGAGAATTAAGGATTTTTAGAGGGGTTAAGATTTTAGTTAGAGATAAGCTTTGCTGAAATTAACTAAAGTAGATAGGTAGGCTTTGCTGAAATTAAAAGTTAGTAATTAACTAAGAGAAATTGGGTTTGGGATCACTCTTCCATATTAGAATAACTGATTACTTGTCAACTTTGTTTGGTTAGCTGTGTTTATAATGAAGAATATAGAAACTGATGAATAGCTTTTAGGAACATAAGCCAATTGTAGGCCTCCTCTGCTCAGAAACCCATTGAATGGTCATGAAGACATGAAATAGGAGTCCTATCAAGGGTTCATTTATCACATTTGCATTGAAAAGGTAGAAAGGTCAGATTGAGGAAGACTTCTTTACTTCCTCATTTTGGGGATCCCTCCCCATGAAAAGGACCACCAACCAATTTCAAAGAACAAACTATGCATGCTTAATAGCTTTTTAGCTAATTACTATACAGAGCGGGGAATGGGATGTACCAGAGTTATGAATATGCATTTGTGTTTTGGATATTCAATACTTTTGTAAATAAAAGGACTCTGTAATCACCTGTAAATTGCGGTGTGAATTTGGGAGCTGTCCCGCACACTGTCCAGCGCCATAATAATCATACACTTTCTAACTTTAAACTGTTAGAGAGTTTTTGTCCATCACAGTTGGGTATCGATACCAGATCAATACCCATATTTTCTTTAATAAGTCATTTTGGCGAGCCAGGCAGGAGACTGCTCTCTCTGGCTGTGGGGCCAGCGGGGTCCAGGACCCCTCTGGGCGCCCACCCAGAATTTTCTGGGAAGAGGGCTCCTGCGGTCCCACTGACTACCCGGGGAAAGACCAAAACCTGCTGGAACTACGGACAAAAGGTATGTTTATACTTGAAAATAGGTACTGTTATATGTGTATATGATAATTCGTGCAAATAAAATTGTCATATATATTTTTATGTACTGTTAAAATATATTCTTATAAGCTTTAAAACTCACAAGCCAGAGACTGCAACATAATGTCAAAACCACCTGGACAAAGGAGGGAGGACTTCATTTACAATAAAATAAGTGTGGCCAGCTCGGAGATGAATCGTCCCATCAAGGTGATCCGAGGAACGCCTGGGAGATGAATATGTGATAAATATCCAGAGATTGAGTTAACCAGGGCCATCAGAGAGATACATCTCAATGCCAGATTCTGGGAACACGATCACAGGTGTTCATCACTTTCCGGACATGTTTTGTTCAACTTGCCACAGAGAAAGAACTCCTCATGAATATGTGTAGTCCAAAACAGAAGAAAAGGGACTCAGCCTCGGGCAAAAAAAAAACGTATAAAAAATCGCTCAGACAGGACAGTCGGGGTGGAGCACAGGGGACCCTCTGCTGCAGCGGTCAAACCTGTGTCTCACCCAGCGCCGACACTCGGGCTCGGCACTGACCTTTTTTTCTTTTCTGATAGTGGTCTTTTTTTGTTGTTCCTCTCTAAAATTCTATTTGGACCTTTTTTAATAAATTTCCCTCAATTAATAAATTGGAGCATTTTTTTCATTTATAACAATCTTGGTGGCCCGTACAGGGATCCGATTTAGGGGAGTCAGGGGGACCCTTTTTTGTCTGGGCGGCGCCCCGCTGATTTCGGCGGTTGGACAGGATTGGGGAGTCCTGTAGAACCAATCGGATCCTGGACCCAGAACCAAAACCAGTATCAAAAAAGGGGATAAAATGGGCCCAGAGCTCTCAGGAACTCGGAGCAGAATCTCCAAGGCCACGTTTTTTTTTTTTGTCACTCATAAAAGCTACGTGCACGAAGAATCCACGTGGGAAAAAGGACCGTAAGCATCGCGTGGTTGAGTGAGGGGTGATCGAGCGTGTGTGTGAGACGTGACATTGTCATGAGGCGAGAGCGGACCCCAAAAGCCGCAGTCCCACTATCCCGCGAGGGACGTGGTCGGTTATGGGGGAAGCGAGAGGAATCGGGAAAACTCATTTCACGTGTAAAGCCTGCAACTCGGGGAGTTCAGGGGGTCAGTCACGGGTGGATTGAGGAGGGAAGGTACATTCTTAGGTGTTTTAAGAACTGGTAAACCTCTTCGGTCCAGGACTTTGGAAGTCCAGGAAAAGAAAAAAGGTAAGAGAGCTCACCACCAGTCGTAGGTCCACAGAGCGGTTCACTGTGTGACTGATAGGCTGGTAATATTCAATCGGGATTGACTAAAACCACGGTTTTCAGACCGGGACTGATGTAAGGACTTCGTTCAAGGAATTAAGGTAAGCAAGCTTGTTTAACTATGGGGCAGAAAAAGAGTAAAATTCAGGGAAAATCTCAGGGAAAACCTGGTAAAGGGCAGCGGGACTGCTTACCAGAAATCCCAAGGGGGAGCCCGTTGGGGTGGATGCCGGAGCACTGGGGAGACTGCCCCGAGAGACGGAGGAAATCCAAGAAGAAGATGATTCATTACTGTGTAGAGGTATGGGGGAACAGGGAAATTGGAAAATATCAGTTTTGGCCCACATTTGGCACATTTGATACAAGAATGTGTCAGGCATTATATGATAGTGTATTTAAGGGGGGGAGGAGTTGGACTGTGCCAAGTTGTGGGGGTGTGCTGGTGCCCGGCTGTTCCCGGTCCAAACTCAGGACTGTGGAGTGGACCGGGGTGAGACCTGGGAGCCCTTGGGCAGCCTTCCACCCCCATGCCTGGACCGGGTCCGGGCCCCGGTGCCCACACCGGCGGGTCGCCCGCCTCGGCCCGCACGAGCACCCACGCCGTTGCACGGTGTGTGGCCCTCGGCTCCGGCAGTGCCGGACCCGCTGGGTCCTTTCTGGCCCCTGCCTGTGCCACGGCAGGCGGGTGGTCCTGGGCACACACTCCCACCGGAGGGGCTGCCTCTCCTCTGGCCAGCGGGATGCGGTGCGGGGCGCAGAGGGAGAGCCGTGGCGGCGGTGAAGGGGGGGGGATGGACCCAGTCTCTGCCCCCTAGGGGAGGTACTGGCCGCTCCCGGAGTCATCGGCTATGTGGGTGTGCCGATCAATACGGGGGACATGGGGGCCTTCAGGGGGGAAATAGGGAGGTTGGTGGATGACCCCCTGGGGTGGCGGAGAGGCTGGATGAGTTTTTGGGGAACAGTATCTATTCATATGATGATATATGTGCCATTCTAAGGTCATTGTTCAATGCCGAGGAACGGGACATGATAAGGCAAGCGGCAATAAAGGATTGGGAACATAGGAATCCCCAAGGGGGTAGCGAGGCTGAGGGGTGGCCAGAACAAAGGCCATCATGGAATGCCCAGGCGGAGGAGGATCGGCGCAAAATGATCAGACTGAGGAACATGGTAATACAGGGAATTCAGGGGGCGGTACCAAAGGGGCAGAACATCAACAAAGCATTGGGGGAATGCCAGGAGAGGGATGAAACACCCACCGAATGGCTGGAGCGGTTAAGAAAAAGTCTCCAGATGTATTCGCGCACCGACCCTAATTCTCCTGTTGGGGGGGGAATTTTGCTGAAAACATAATTTGTTGCTAAATCGTGGGAGAACATATGGAAAAAGCTAGAAAAATAGAGAATTGGCAGGAGAAAAGTCTCCAAGAATTGCTAAGGGAGGCACAGAAAGTTTATATGAGAAGAGATGAAGAAAAGCAAAAAGCACAAGCCAGGGTGTTAGTGGTGGCGGTGCAGCAAGCGCAGAAACAGGAGCGGCTGCAAAATCCTGTAAGGCCAGCACAAACCCAACGACCCCAGGGAAAACCTAACCCCCCCAAAGGAAGGGAACAAACAAACAGGTAAGTGGCCCTGAGTGCTTTTACTGTAAACAAAAAGGGCACTTCAAAAGGGAGTGCAAGAAAAGAATAAAGGATGTACGGGCAGGTACAATAGCACTATTAAACTTTCTAGGGGAAAAAGGGTCGAAGGTCTCAAAATCCAAATTGCAGTTCACAGAGCCTGAGGTTAAGTACCTAGGACATTGGTTAACAAAGAGTAAAAAGAAGTTCGATCCGGACAGGATAACAGGCATCATCACCTTGCCTCCTCCCCGGACAAAAAGGGAGGTCAGGCAGCTGCTGGGGCTTCTAGGATACTGCCGGCAATGGATCGAGGGATACAGCAAGAAGGTAAGGTTTCTTTATGAAAAGCTTACCACAGATAGGCTCAAATGGACAAAGCAGGATAAGGTAAGTTTTAAGGAAATAAAAGACACTCTTGTGGCTGCCCCGGTGTTAAGCTTCCCTGATGTAAGGAAACCTTTTCAACTGTTTGTGGATGTCAGCAATCACACTGCCCATGGGGTTCTAACCCAGGACTGGGCAGGGGCCAGGAAGCCAGTAGGGTATGTATCAAAGCTCCGAGATCCTGTAAGCAGGGGGTGGCCTACCTGCTTACAAGCAATTGTAGCAGTAGCAATATTAGAAGAAGAATTAGAAGAAGGTGAGAAATGGTTTGTGGATGGGTCTGCAAGGGTCATAGATGGGAAAAGGAAGTCGGGTTATGCGGTGGTGGATGGAAGGACCGGGGAGGTAGTGGAATCTGGGCCTCTGAACGCCAGGTGGTCAGCACAGGCTTGTGAGTTATACGTGGTATTGAGGGCCTTGTGGAAATTAGAAGGGAAAAAAGGAACAATTTTTACAGATTCAAAATATGCATTTGGGGTGGTACACACATTTGGAAAAATTTGGGAAGAAAGGGGGTTGCTCAATACCCGGGGAAAAGGGCTGGTGCATGAGGAACTAATCAGACAGATCTTAAAAGCTATAAGGGGGCCAGAGGCAATTGCTGTAGTCCACGTAAAGGGGCACCAAACAGGAATGCAGTTCCGCACCAGAGGGAACAATTTAGCAGACAAAGAGGCCAAAAGCGCAGCTTTGATGAAGGTAAGTACCCCGAGGATCGAGGAAGGGGAGGTTCAGGAGTATCCTCCTCACCCCTCCCCGAAGGAAATCGAAGGGTACAGAGAAGATAGGAGGCCGGCTAGAAGGAGGTAAGTGGAAATTACCAGACGGAAGGGAGCTATTGTCTAAGGACTACACTAGAAAGATCCTGAGGAGATTACATCAACAAACACACTGGGGTGCCCAGGCTCTGGCAGAGCAATTCCTGAAATTCTTTGGGTGTAAAGGGATTTATGAATTAACCAAACAAGAAGTACAGGGATGTATGGTTTGTCAAAGGATTAATCGGGCACCGTCCCGACAGGTGGCACTAGGAAGTCGCCCAGTGGCATACAGACCTTTCGAGAGAATTCAGGTAGATTTTACTGATCTGCCTAAGGCGGGGAGATACAAATTCTTATTAGTAATAGTAGACAAACTAACTCACTGGGTAGAAGCTCTCTCGAGCTCTCGGGCAACAGCTCGAACAGTATCAAAATTTCTACTCGAAGAGATCATTCCCCAATATGGGTTGATAAAATGCATAGACTAGGATCAAGGCACACACTTCACTTCAAAAATTATTAAGCAACTGGCTGATTCTCTAGGGATCTGATGGGAGTACCACACTCCATAGCATCCCCAGAGCTCTGGACAAGTTGAGAGGATGAACCAAACATTAAAGGCTCAATTGGCAAAATTAATTTTAGAAACAAAGGTGTCCTGGCTAAGGTGTCTCCCTTTAGCCTTATTAAATATTCGGACCATGCCTCACTCTGAGACTGGGCTGTCACCTTTCAAAATGCTGTATGGGATGCCATATGAACATGGTATGCCAATAGGACATCCAAGGATAGAAGATGGGCAAATACAACCATACCTCATATCCATAAGTAAAAATTTACAGGAATTGCGGAAACAGGGAATCCTGACACAAAATACCCCTTTAGGCTTTCCCATACACAGAATACAACCTGGAGACAAGGTGCTCATAAAAACATGGAAAGAAGTCCCATTAACACCTCACTGGGAAGGCCCTTTTCTTGTCCTCTTAACCACAGATACAGCAATACGAACAGCAGAAAAGGGGTGGACCCACACATCCTGAGTAAAGAAGGTCGAGCCCCGGGAAGAGACAGCAGAGTGGAAAGTCACCTCTCCACCTGGGGACCTGAAACTAACTTTGCGTCGACCAAGTAAATGACTGAAGGGGATCCGATAAGGTGCACTAAGCCCGATTGTGAATGTTACCCATTTGTACACTTCAAATGTGAGTATTGTAATGAGGTTTGGGTTACACACTGTATAAGGGGATATTGGCCAAGGGGTTTCTGTGATAAGTGCCTAGAAGAAGAAAGGTGCCTGACTAGCTGTATCTTAGAGCTTGCCACAAGATTGGGGATAATCAAAGTAGATTCTGAAATTTGGTTTCGTGTGTTCCAAACTGGGATAAGGGGAAAATTGAGATCAAAAGCTAACATTCTTGCTATTGAATGCCGAAAGTTAAATAAAGTACTCTGCAGTGCGGACACAGTTAAGCTATCAAGGTGGGGCATCTTTAAACGGAGGTACACATCTCGGTCCAGGTATGACACCACAGAAGACTATTCTTGCTGCCAAGAAGATGGTTTACCCAGCCACTGGTGGCACCCCAGTGGGTGTAGGTGGAGGCAGAGGAATAATAATAATCGTGGGGATCCTGATCTACCTGAATCTAGTAATGTGCTTCAAGACCGGTATACATTTGAATAACTCGCCCAGCACAGAGGTGCAAGGCCCTGGCAATGGGTGCGGGCACTGCGTACAGACTGCCCAGAAAGAACATGGGGAATCAGAGGTTCCAATATCCTCAGTCCCAAAGAACTGCAGCAAGGGTAAGATAAAGGGGCACTGCCCCAGAGACAGCACTCAGAAGGGAAATTACAGGCTAAAAGAAAAAATAAGGTGGTATACACAAAGGGCAACCTCTAAGGACGGGCAGTCAAAGCACGAGATGCATAAAAGAAATGTTGAGCAAGTATCTATCCCAATCTGTGATAAATGTAACTGAACTGTATGGACTGGGGGAAAAATGGAATCTGTGTTTGTAGCATACTTTCAGACCAACCCATTATGCTATGACAACAGCCAGCTGGGAATGTGTATTATGGGTGGTAAAACATACTGGGTAGGGAAGAACCTGAAATATGAAACTGAAACCTCCCTCAAAGGTGAACTGGTTATCTTGGACCTTTTAGAGGGTCAGGATGACCGAGTTTGCTTGCAATATGACTGAATATTCTGCTTTTCAAGGGACAAAGAGGGAGTGGATCCGGAGAGCAAAATGAAACAAGTATCACAGGAGCTGAGAAAACAGGAAGCGGAAATGAGAAAAAGAAGGATAGAGCAGGAAAGGCTGAGAACCCTCAGCGAGCAATATGATCAGCTTGAAAGACAATATACCAGTTGGGGTTTACCTGCCTCAGATCAAAACCTATTTGTGGATCTGATGCAGGAGATCGCAACAGAGTTGGGCTTATCTAATTGCTGGATCTGCGGGGGACTCAAATCAGCGGAAAAATGGCCTTGGAAAGGTGAGAGTTTAGCCCCAGAGCAACTCCTAAAATGGGATAGTTCCAAAACTTCAAAGGCAATTCAGAGACCTGAGGGTTGGGTCTTGGACAAGAGAGTAATTGGGACGTTCTGCATTGGCAGGGAGGGAAAGGAGTACACCGAAGTAGTGGGATACACTCCGTGTGTGTTCACTCTTACAATAAATTCCTTTAACGAAAGCAGAATGTGGCAGCCAGAAAGCCCTACAGGGCACTGGAGCCGAGGAAAAAGTGACAAGTGTGAATGGAGTGAAAAAATTGGACTTTGCTGGAACAAAGGCTCTGGAGCTAATCCTTACCAATCTGTGGAGGAATTGAGGGGGTTCTGGAATGAACCCGAAAGTACAAAAATCACGTGGAAAGCCCCAGATGGTTTGTATTGGATCTGTGGGAAGAAAGCATATAGCGAGTTGCCTCAGCAATGGAAAGGATCATGCACAATAGGATTAATCAGACCTGTTTTCTTTACCCTACCTTGGTCAGAGCGCAGCTCACTTGGAGCCTCCTTATATGAAACACTGAGCAGGAGGAGAAGGGAGGTAAAAAAGAAGTTCCCTATTTTTGGTGGGGGTCAGACTTGGGGGGAGGAGGAGTGGCCTGCGGAAAGAATAATAGAATATTATGGTCCTGCAACATGGGCCCAGGATGGAAGCTGGGGGTATAGGACCCCGATTTATCTGTTAAACTGATTGATAAGACTGCAGGCAGTGGTGGAGATTGTTTCTAACCACACCTCTGATGCCCTCGAGCTGCTATCTAAACAACACTCCCAGATGAGGGCCTTTGTATATCAGAACAGAATAGCCCTCGACTATTTATTAGCAGAAGAGGGAGGGGTCTGTGGGAAATTTAATGAATCAGAGTGTTGTATAGAGACTGACGACTATGGGGAAACCATCAGAAGCCTAGCAACAGAAATTAAAAGGGTAGCACGTGCTCCGGTACAAAAATGGAACTCCATACTCCAAGCTTCCTGGTGGGATCAGCTGTTCGATGGAGCATGGTGGAAGAAGGTAATATTTTTTATATTGTGTTCACTAGCCGGGATCATATTTCTACCCTGCCTGATACCTTGTTTTATTAGGCTGATACATTCTGTAGTGCAAGGCATGCAAATAGCAGCCATGCCCACAGACCCAGAATGTGCTAGGGGAAAAACTAACCAAGTATCAAAAATAATGAAACTGGGAGAGGAAAACGTACACCATAGAGCAGCAGATGCCTTAGCCAGATTCGAGGAACAGATAAAAGGGGAAGGAGAGGCCTACAGATTGTATCGGGGAATTCCAGAGAAAGATTGGGATAATGAGCCTTAAAGTAACTAAAGGTTGAGAAATGAGATAATTAGTATCAAGCACCAGTAAAAACTAATTGTAGAAGGTACAGAAAGCACAAATTAATATGTTTTTGTAGAAGGGGAGGGATTGTTATATGTGTATATGATAATTCGTGCAAATAAAATTGTCATATATATTTTTATGTACTGTTAAAATATATTCTTATAAGCTTTAAAACTCACAAGCCAGAGACTGCAACATAATGTCAAAACCACCTGGACAAAGGAGGGAGGACTTCATTTACAATAAAATAAGTGTGGCCAGCTCGGAGATGGATCGTCCATCAAGATGATCCAAGGAACGCCCAGGCAATGAATATGTGATAAATATCCAGAGACTGAGTTAACCAGGGCCATCAGAGAGATACATCTCAATGCCAGATTCTGGGAACACGATCACAGGTGTTCATCACTTTCCGGACATGTTTTGTTCAACTTGCCACAGAGAAAGAACTCCTCATGAATATGTGTAGTCCAAAACAGAAGAAAAGGGACTCAGCCTCGGGCAAAAAAAAACGTATAAAAAATCGCTCAGACAGGACAGTCGGTGTGGAGCACAGGGGACCCTCTGCTCCATCGGGCAAGCCTGTGTCTCACCCAGTGCTGACACCTGGGCTCGGCACTGACCTTTTTTTCTTTTTAATAGTGGTTTTTTGTCGTTGCTCTCTAAAATTCTATTTGGACCTTTTTTTAATAAATTTCCTTCAATTAATAAATTGGAGCATTTTTCGTTTATAACAGTGGGGAGCGGCAACCGGTTTTTACTGTGCCTTGATAATCTGTGTCCTGTGGTGGGGGCAACAGTGGCAGTAGGATAACCGGTTTTGTTGTCAGTTTGTGGTTTAAAGGTACCTTGACCATCCATAATTTGAGTGGCTAGCCTGAGTTTTAAAACGCAAAGGGTCCCGTCGTGGGTTGCAGAAAATCCTGATTGCGGCTCCACACGCGCCAGGTGTGTGTGTAGTGTGCACAGATTTGTGTTTTGTGGGTTTGTGGGTCTAGGCTGTGGAAGAATTATTGGTGCACCGTGTGTGTTGTGTTTTGTAAGAGTTTGTGTTGTGATTTGATTTGTGTGATTTGGAGTGTGTTATTAGCCTGTGTGAGTTAAAGGGAGTGAGTGGCATAATCATTAGGGGTGATTTGTTTCTCTGGTAACCGGAGGGGAATCCAGGCTTTGTAGCCTCGGGCCATGCCTTTTACCTCCCTGTAAGACCCCGGAAAGCTTTTGGCGAGTGCATGTTGAAGTTAAGAAAAGACATTTTTGTTTGTTTGTGAGGTTTGCAGGTGTTAGAGTGCGTGGTAATATTTTAAAGTTTTGGTTCTGTAATCCCTAACCACAGAGGAGTAGAGAGAGTGTGGGATCAGGGTTACGCCCCCCCCCTCTTCTTTTTTTTCATAGAGAGATATTTGTGTGGTGGTCCAGCTGAAATCCCTAAGATTTTGGTGAGACCTTGTTAAAACCTTTGGTTGAGTGTGCTCGGGGTCGCTAGGGACCCCTAGATTTTGTGAATTTAAAACTGTTGGTGTTTGGAGTTGGGTTTTCGTGAGGAAAAAAAAAAACCAACAAAAAAACCCCAACCTGTTTTGGTGGCTTTGATTGTGCGCAGAAAGCGGAGAGTCCAGAGCTTGTGTTCAGCTTGGCTGAAGTAGCTGAGAGATTTTTAGTGCTAAGATATGTTTGGCTCTCAGCTACACACTTGCTACGGTGTATGGAAGTTTGATTGCAATTTCTAAAGGTATTCTAATAATAATATATCTAGAGCAAGGCATAACAGAGGACCTGGTCTGATAAGTGATTAATAACCAGCAATTTGAGTGGACTGCCTACTTCGTCTGCCAGGGCACCCCCCTGCCTGCCAAGGACAATCCACCACTTCCAGCCATCAGCGCCAGAGTTTCCACTGTTTGCCCCGGGGTTCTTGGTTCTGTTTTATTATTATTATAATTGCTGTTGTTGTTTGTCTGTCCTGTTATAGTTACTAGTAAAGGACTGTTATTCCTTTCCCCATAGCTCTGACTGAAAAGTGTTTTTTTAATCTTCCAAATTATAATAACATGGAAGGAAGGATTTGAATTCCCCATTCCTAGAGAGGCCTGCCTCTCCCTAGCAGACATCTGTCTTTTCAAACTGGGACAGCAGTTTCCTCTGGATAGTTACACAGGTCAAATTTCAATTCATCAGCCTGCTCACAAATTATTTAGAGAACAAATTCAGTTCAAATTATCATTAAAAAGTGTTCAGAGCAGGAGGCCTTTAAAGGCTTTAACTGTTTTTACAGATGCATCTGGAACATCTCATAAATCAGTAATAACATGGAAAAATCCTCAAACGCAGCAGTGGGAAAAAGATATTGTCGAGGTGGAAGGATCACCTCAAGTAGCTGAGTTGGCTGCAGTTGTCAGAGCTTTTGAAAAGGTTCCTGAACCATTCAATTTGGTCACAGATTCAGCCTATGTAGCAGGTGTAGCATCCAGAGCTGAGCAGGCTGTACTGAGTGAGGTCTCCAATTCTGCACTTTTCAACTTGCTCTCAAAACTAGTAAATCTGGTCTCCCACCAAGAGCAACAATTTTATGTGATGCACATCAGATCACACACCGATTTACCAGGATTCATAGCCAAGGGCAACAGAAGGGCCGATGCTATTGTTGCGCGTGCGGAGATGGCCCCACTCCCAGATATCTTTGGACAAGCCAAAATCAGCCATCAGCTTTTTCACCAGAATGCACCAGGCCTAGTCCGCCAGTTCCACCTAACTCAGGAACAGGCTCGGGCAATTGTGGCAATGTGTCCCTCGTGCCAGCAACACGCACTCCCAGTCCTAAGTGCAGGAACAAACCCCAGGGGATTGAACAGCTGTGAGGTATGGCAGATGGACATGACACACATCATGTCCTTTGGTAGGCAAAAGTATGTCCATGTATCTGTAGACACCTTTTCTGGAGCTGTCTATGCCTCTGCCCACACAGGGGAGAAGTCTAGTGATGCCATGAAACACCTAATACAGGCTTTCTCCTTCCTGGGCATCCCCAAATCAATAAAAAACGGATAACGGACCCACGTACACATCCAAGGAGTTCAGAAGCTTCCTGCAGCAATGGGGAGTAGAGCACAAAACAGGCATCCCCTACTCCCCAACAGGTCAGGCCATCATGGAAAGGAACGACCAAAATCTCAAAAGGGTCCTCAACCAACAACATCAGTCTCTAAAAATAGAAACACCCCAAATCCAGTTGTCCAAAGCCTTGTTCACTCTGAACTTTTTAAATTGCATGTTTGAAAATCTTAACCCACCAATTGTGCACCATTTCAGAGAGAACTGCCAACTGCAGCTGAAGCAAAGCCACCGGTAATGGTAAAGGATCCAGCAACCAGGGAAACAGAGGGTCCTCATGATCTGATCACTTGGGGTCATGGGTATGCCTACGTGTCCACTCCCTCAGGTCCCAAGTGGGTGCCAGCCAAGTGGGTGAAACCTTTCATCCCTAAAAGTGCAAAGCCACCTGCAGAAGCTCCACAAGTGGCCAGTGCTGCCTGGAGGAGGAGAAAGCGCCGCACCTTCTCCTTCTAATTATCATTATTCCTTAACATGTTTTTCTAGACAGTTTTGTTTGCACTAAAGGTCATTTTTCTTCTGCAACTTTAAAGGTACTCAAGGTCCGGACTCTGAGCATCTCCCAGGAACCAAGCCTTCCTCCTTCTTAATTTAATAAGAAAAGGGGAAATGTTGTAATGCATTAATTGGGTTTATATTTCATTGTATTTGTAATGTTTTTTCTATGTATCATGTGATCTGTCCTTGCCCAGCAGTGCCCATCCCCCACACTGAGGTGTAACCTAACCCTGTTCCCCTCCCACATATCCCTGATTGGGTGGTGCCTATGGACCCTGCCTATGGGCCCTGCCCCCTGGGGGAAAAAGCCATGGTGGGGGAGGGGCCGGGACACTCGGGCACCGGCGAGCGATCGGGATAGTCCAGCTAATCAGAGCAGGACTTGAGAATAAAAGCTGTAAAATCCCATCAGAAGCCCAGCGCAGACTCTCTTCTTTGCCATCGGCAGCTGTCTGATCTCGTGGGGGAAACTACAGGTACATATGTGAGGGGACACTAGAAAATTATAAAGATACATGTTTGGACACAGACCAAAGCATTTGCCACTTTGAAACACATTCAGACAATCAAACAACTCTGCTTGTATATATAGGACAAGGTTGTGTCTGTCTCAGGACAGCATGTCCCACCATAATGATAGACAATCTAGTCATGAATGAGACTCAATTTAATTTATGTGTTTGTAACTTTGTTAAAATTGAAGGATGTGATTTTTCTTATTGGGCACCTGTAATATCACATCAGTATATAAAAGCCAACTTAGTTACTGTACAAGAGATAGTGCCTGTGCCCATAGGGATGAATTTGACTTTAGTTGCTCAGTTATTAGAGCATCAAGAATTGAAAGAAATTTTGAGAGAAATTAAAAATGTGGGGAAAAAGACTCTGATCACTATACACCATGACACAGAAACCATCAAAGGGGTTTTAAAACGATTTGAAGAACACTTGTCTTATCATTGGTGGGATGTGCTTTTTGGATGGTCACCCACAGCAACCGGTATACTTAATGCTTTAATTCATCCCATCATTGTGTTGCTCATTTTAGTTAGTATAAGCTTAATTTTGTCCATTGTGATGCTTGTTTGGAATTGGAGGATGCTGCGATGGATGACAGCTTTAACCTTGCTGTCAAAGGCATATGGTTTAGTTCTGAGAGACACTAGGCATGTGTCTTGGGCAGATGAAGAAAAATCCCCATACTGAGTAAAAGAATTTACTCATCCTAAAGAAGAAGTGGGGAATGAGACATAAACTTTAGAGAATTAAGGATTTTTAGAGGGGTTAAGATTTTAGTTAGAGAGAAGCTTTGCTGAAATTAACTAAAGTAGATAGGTAGGCTTTGCTGAAATTAAAAGTTAGTAATTAACTAAGAGAAATTGGGTTTGGGATCACTCTTCCATATTAGAATAACTGATTACTTGTCAACTTTGTTTGGTTAGCTGTGTTTATAATGAAGAATATAGAAACTGATGAATAGCTTTTAGGAACATAAGCCAATTGTAGGCCTCCTCTGCCCAGAAACCCATTGAATGGTCATGAAGACATGAAATAGGAGTCCTACCAAGGGTTCATTTATCACATTTGCATTGAAAAGGTAGAAAGGTCAGAATGAGGAAGACTTCTTTACTTCCTCATTTTGGGGATCCCTCCCCATGAAAAGGACCACCAACCAATTTCAAGGAACAAACTACGCATGCTTAATAGCTTTTTAGCTAATTACCATACGAAGCGGGGAATGGGATGTACCAGGGTTATGAATATGCATTTGTGTTTTGGGTATTCAATACTTTTGTAAATAAAAGGACTCTGTAATCACCTGTAAATTGCGGTGTGAATTTGGGAGCTATCCTGCACACTGTCCGGCGCCGTAATAAACATACACTTTCTAACTTTAAACTGTTAGAGAGTTTTTGTCTGTCTCAGTTGGGTATCGATACTAGATCAGTACCCATATTTTCTTTAATAATTCAGACAGATGCCACAATGCAGCCCATTTCCCAATGTTGTGACATGATAATTTTGACAAATGTTTTACAACTCTGTAAAATCTAAAATCTACATGAGTATATGAAGTTGTGTTTGTGCTCAGAAATCAATTATGGATACAACAATTTCTGGTATTTCAAATGCCTACTATGAACAAGCTACGTCAATTTTCTATCATTGATATGATCTGGTGACTTACCTTGAAAATCTCCTTGTTGGACTTGGGCTGGGACTTGGAGGCAACCCACTGCTGCTCACCAGACTTTGCAAAGATGGTGAGAAACATTGCTAAGAGGAAAAGAGTTAGTGTTATTATAAATACTGTATCACTCCTGTGTGGTAACAATTGATGCTTAACTGCAGAGAAATAAACAACTCAGTATCAAATTCAGCAATCAGTCGCTGGGTATACTGAAACATCACTTTTTGCTACTGAGAAAAAAAAATTAAAATTGGACAGATTCCATTTTCATGCAGATGTATTTCACTGTACTCTGGTTAAACAGACTTGTTTTTTATTAACCACAGCTGAACACACCACAGAAATTCACATCCACAGGAGGAGCAGCTGGTATTTTCTCGTTTGGGGTTTTAGAGGGTTTTATTTACTCTCTAGTTTCTTGTTTGCAGCTGAGGTAGAAAGGAGCAGGTGGCTTAATCTTTTGCTACTAATTTGGTTGAATTTATTTAGCTCTACTTAAGATAAAACCATTATTACCACATTTTGCTCACCTTCCCTATTCCTCGTGTAGGTGAAGGAGCTGGAGAAACTGGAACAAAGTCTACTTGCTTTGGTGATAGTGATTTTTCAAAATCACTGTCATTCTGTAAACAGTACACATAATTAATCTTATGAGCAGGTACCTTAACAAGAAAAGGACTGATTGGTGTGAAATCCCAAAGTTATCCTCCATCATATCAACAATTTTTAGGCAGCCTTTTATGACTTTATGCTTAACAACAGCAACAAAAAAGCCTTAAACATTACATGGAGAGTATCAGAACATGTGAGAAAATTTGAACAGGCAAACATCCATGCAATTTCCTTTTGACACAGCAGCCCAAGGAACCCACATGTACCTTGAACAATTGATAATTCTATGCCTTGTCAGTGTGAAAAATTGCTGATCAAAAGCAGTGCTATACTAACAACTTAACTGTAGCCCAAACTATCAAAGGAAATGTTGACATGAGAGAGTTGCTAGTGTCCTGATACTGATGATAGAAACGCAAATTAAAGCATGAATGCATTACCAGGCTCAAGCTCTCCTCCCATGAGTGGCTCATCTGCATTGCTACTTGCACTTCTCTAAAAGCAGAAAAGAAATTTATTGTCCCGGGCCCACAGATGGCTGCAGAGATTGTTCTGCTTTGCCTTAATGCTCACCTTTCATGAACCGTTTCCCTGTTCAGCAAATTCATTCCTTCTTCCTAAAAGATTAGCACATGAAGTAGTAAGTTAAAAAAACCCCACTTTGTTCCAGCAAATCAGAAAAGCTGTGGTTTCACTTCACTTTGGTATGTGGGAAATTTAATTCAACTCGGTTAAGCAACAATAACTTCAAGTTCTCATCCATGGAAAGGAGTGAGGAGGAGAGGATGAGAAAGAGATGTAGCAGGAGAGACCATCATGTAAGAGGTGCTTATGTGAGCTGGTTGTTTCCCAAGCAGCTTTATTTTCATTACTAACCAAAAGGTAGCTACAAAACGGAATAATGATAGTATGAACCAGAAATTCTGCATATGCCAGAGTGTCTTTATGCAGTCTTGAGTAATATCATTTTACGAGGGGACACTAGTACAGATAAACCTCAAAAACATATCTGGATTCTTACCTTACTCTATGGATTAGTGACTAACTAGACACTTGTCAGCATCTCATTTGCAATACACTGCATTGCACACAATGAATTCAGGAGTCAATGAGGTTTTTTCCTAAAAAAACCCTCCATAAAATATTATTTAAATTGATCAAATATATAAAATTTAACAAAACATTAACACTGAGTACAAATATGACTCAATCTCCTCTTAGGCAGGCACCATTCCTTAAAATTAACTGAATGCTACCCAGTTTGTTCAGTGAATAAGTAGGTTCCCTAATTCAAGAGTAAAAGTTCAACTAAACATCTTCACGATCCTCATCATAAGTAGGAAGTCTAACTTCTTCACCTGTGTGATAATTTGCTCAGATTTGAAAGAGATCAGAAGTGAATCACACAGGTTCTCAGTGAGTATACAGGACGTGGAATTAATTCCAACTAGTGAATCTAATGCTCAAACACAAATTAGGAAATTACACTGTTTGCTTTAATAAATGGATGACACAAACATGACTGCAGAAGCATTTTCCAGAAGATTGAATTATCAAATTTTACTTCAGGTTATAGAGCAGAGCCACAACAGTCCATTCCTTTGCTCTCAGCATATTTCTCATATCTCCCTGCTCACTGCAGGGGGGTTTGACCAGATGGCCTTTAAAAGTGCCTTTCAAACCAAACTAATTTATGATTCTATGATATTTACATATTAATCCTAAGTTTTTTTTATATTGATAAAAAGAGCTGTACAGCTGACCTGAGTGCTTCAGAGTCTATTTAAGCCAGTAAATTATTTACATAATGAAAGCAAGCTGTTATTTTCTTCAGGATTACTGTGCAACTACCTTAAATAACCAAGGTAGGAAGCAGAAGTGCCTTCCACCACTCAGGCACCATACCCTAAAAATGCTGTTTGAAGCATTAAATTGTTTTCTTAACTTTTGACCCTGTAAAAATCAAGCCTATCCATTGAAAACTAGCCAGCTAAAAAAAACAAATTAAAAAAAATTAAGCATCTTCAAGCCAATTTTATAATCATTCTACTCTCAAAAGGTGGAGATACAAAATGAAGGACACACGAGTTTGAGCTTGTTGATTTTAAAGCTGGAGTCAGTCTGCGGTGCTGGCTGGGAGCAGAGCTATTTGAGCCTGCTCAGGTATTCCCCACACTATCCCCCTTCCTGAGTGTTTGCTCTGCTGCCCTTCCCCCTCCATTCATGCTGTGACAGCACAAGTACAGGGATCTGGATAAGAAAATTATACAGATGAAAAATAGCCCAGCCAGAAGAGTACAGACTGTTTTTCAGCCAGAGTGCTTCCTTATCCTCCTCATTTTCTGGCTGCACAAAAGTCTTGTGCCAACACAAGTTAAGGAACGCTTTGTTATTGGCCCCGAATATTTATGCTGGCACTGCCGCCAAAAACTTGGTGAAACTCTACCCTAAGGGTTTACATTAATGGTTTCATTTCTAAAATGTCAATTTTAAGAATCCTCTTTCTGCTCAAATCTTCTCCTTGCTGTAAGATGCATTTTGCTTCATGAAACATGGAACTGGGTCAGGCAGTTTGAAACATCAACTGCAAAAAAACCCAGCCACCTATAAAAAACTCATTTAGAAGAATCTGTGCTTACTTGTTTGATTTGATGAAGACGACTGCTAGGAATACGGACAGGAGATGATGGCACAAACTGCAAAACAAAGTCATACAATTGAAAGTACAGCGGAAGGGAGGGAAAGGTGCCACAGAAATGTTAGTAGTGTTGCCCCAAACTAAAAATAACCTAATTTTAAAAAAACCCATGTCACTTATAACATTCTCAGTATATATATAACCTACATTACTTACTTGCAAGAACATGTTAATATGTATTTCCACATTATACTGCTTTGTAAGCTCACAGATGCTAATTGGTATCAGCCTGGCTTCCATTTCCAGGCAACTAGAACTGATAGCTTTCCCCACAGAATGGAGCTGTTTTTCACTAGCACACTGTCACCCCTAGTATATATGTTGGCATAAATATTTTCCTTTATGTGATTCAGAATATTTATTTTCATTTAAGGGATCCAGAAAGTTCCCCAATAGATCCTTTAAAAATACAAAGCCAAAACAATGCATTGTACAAAAAGGTTCCTGGATTGTTGTCCGCCTATAAATGAGTACTCTGACAGGTGAAAAAAAATGAGCTATTAGAAGGCTAACAAAGAGTTAAACACTTTCTTTATGGTTTCTCAAGAGCTTCACCAATTTGGGTGAAATCAGAGAAGACATGACTAAAAATGGTCTTCTGTTAATGCTGGCAGTTTTGCATCAAGATCTCACTGGAATGCTATGATCTAAAACCGCACACCCAAAACTGAGTAATTTAAAGTGATTATTTTCTCAAAATATAATTTTCTTTCATATATTTCCCATTCCTCACATTGTCAACCCTCAGTTGATTTATGTCACAGCCATTCAGGGATCAAAAATTCTAAACCAAAGCCTTGAATAAAGGTTTAACTTCTCTGTAAGATGACAATCCTTCCAAAAAACAAGGTGTCTTTTTGAAATGGATGTGTTCAGCAAGTAAGGCTTGCATTATTATAAGTGTTTTTATAGTTAATTCATTATAAGGATTCATCTGCTTCACAAAACATTACTAGAGCTCTTCATCATGCCAAAGCTGTAGAACTAACATTGTTAACTGTTACTGCACCATCTTCTAATCAGTCCCACAGAGAATACAAGGACTTTGCTGCCTGACAGGGTAAGTTAACGCAGACTATTAATGCTTCATACATCCAGAACCCTCCACCTAAAAGAACAAACATGAAAACATCACACCCTGCTTTTTGCAAAAGAATTCAAACTATCAGGCTCACACAGAGGATGACTAACATTTGTGCCAGAATTTAGTCATCGTAATATATAATACTAAAGTCTAACAGCTATATCTTGATTTGCTACTTTTAAAGTCCAATTTAGGTCAGCTTTACTATTATACTGGGTTCCCAAAAATCCTGTGCACCTAATAAAAATCCCTCCAAGCTGCACCAGCCAATGCAGACCTTGAGCTGACATTGATTCTCACACAGAGAAAAAGATTTGGACAATAGTGCATTCCTGCCTATTCAGTCTGTCATTACACAGTAGAAATGCATTTGTTCCACTCTATATTCTAATTTTATGACTGTGATCCGCATACTTTAAGGTTTAACATTAATAGAATATGTACAAAAACAGTGGTTTGCAGTATAAAAGAAAAAATATAAAAAGACAATTAAGTGTTCCTCTGCAGGGTCTGATGCACTAATACAGCTCTGAGGATCCTACAACGTTTCCAAGAAATTATCCTTGTTTTGTCAGTGTGTAAAACTCACTTTTGCTGTTTGCATCCTTTAATTCTTGTGAAATGAAACATGCCACTTTCAAAGGATACTTGCTAAACTGAACCCATTTATTAAAATTATGCTACTCAAATCCCCAATGTTTTAAGAGAGCAAAAAGCTTAATAAAAACATTATGAACTATTAGACTATGACAGGGAAGAGAAACACCTTCCCCCTGTGAAAAGTGCATATTATATGGCTCTACGAAAGATATTTACGATATGTATTATGTTGTATTGATTAGTAATGTTGTATTAATATTTTGATAGTATGGTAAATGTTGTCTTGCAGTTAAAATGTAGATTTTATATACCAGCCACAGGAAAACTTAAATCTTTCAGAGAAAAAGAATTTATTACTTCCTTATCAGAAGAGACCAACTTCTCCTGCCTTGCTCAGCCCTGAAGATGCCATAGAGATTAAAGGAAAAAAGTGACACTGACCAGAGAGAATTCTTTTTTTGAATGGAATTTATGCATCATGTATGAAATGTATGAATATTCAACAGGCTATTGCTTTTAAGAGATAATCCTTTGTTAACAGGGGTCCTTCTTTGGAGCTTTTTGCTTGAGAAGGCACCCAGACGTCCGTTACTTTGTTTTTATTGTCTCGTATTGTCCTAACCCTAATTGTTCAATTTTTTTACTCTAATTCTATTTTTATAACCATTTTGTTTACTATTAAACTTTCAAAATTTTAAAACAAGTGATTGGCGTTTTTCACATCCTTGGAGGGAGGTGTATTGTATTGAAGTTTTTTTCTGAAAAAGGGGATTTTTTTTGTGTGTGTGTGTGCATATGTCCTAGGATAACTTTATGATGCTTGTATCCCCAATCGTCTGTTCTGTTTGTGCTGTATATTGAGTTCTGTGCCTTTAAGACTGGTTCTAAGAGCAAGGAGAAGCGCGGAGTTTGTTTTGAGAAAACTGCCTGACTCCTCCACATTCTTCTGCGGACGGGATGTTCAGCGGAGGCTTGGAGAGACAGCAGGACAGAGATTTTTTTTGCTTTTAGTTAGTTTCAGCTAGCTAGGGCAGAGAAGTTCCCTGGACTGTTTTTTTCCCTTTTTCTTGGAACTGTTTAAACCTGCTCTGGACTGAAAACCCAGGGGAGCACTGGGGGCTGCACCTGCGGCCCATCGGGGCCTGGACCTCGGCATTTTCCAGCAGCGCCGGAGAGACTGGGACTGAGGAGAAGCACTGAGAGAGAGCTGAGCTACACCCACGGCAAGAACTTTCTCTATTTGCCATCTCACTTCAGAAGGAGAGGTTTTATTGTTTCATATTATTCATTCTTTATACTTGTATGCACTTCATTTGTTTAGTAAAATAGTTTTTTCCACTTTTCTCCAAGGAGTTTTTTTTTTTTTTTTACTGGACTGGTTGGAGGGAGGGGCCACTGGGGTTTGCTTCCCAGAGGGATCCTATACAGGGGTTTTCTCCCAAATTTGTCCCCAAACCAGGACAGCATAGATAGAAGTAAGTGGTATTTAGGTTGTAAGAGAAAGCGAAAAACAGAGGTGGGGGACGAATAGATAAGATCTTGGAAAATGGGACAGAAAAACAGTAAGTTGAATACAGGGAAGAAAAGAGTGAAAAAAATCACCAATGGAAATACCTCAAGATAGCCCTCTCAGCGTTATGTTAGCTAACTAGGATAAAAACCCTTGTACAAGAAGAAAGGAAAAGATAAAGATGATACAATTTTTCATGATAGAATGGGCAGAGAAGGAAATAAGATCTGACCACGTTTATTGGCCCAGATACGGCTCTTTTGAGAATTAGATTTGTCAGGCTCTAAATGCATTTGTAAATTCAAAAGAACCGTTTAATCCCGAAGAAAGAGAATATGCCACATGTTGGACAGGAGAATTTAGGAGAATAAAAATCTTTAACGTATCAGAAATCCCCGAGATGAAACAAGAAAAGAAAAAGGGGAAAGAAAAGGGAGGGGAACAAGAAGAAAAGAAGGAAAGAGTGGGATCCTTTCAAGGTCTGGCCCCCACCGTTCCCGCTCGTGCTCCCGCCGTTCGCGGCCGAGCCCCCTGTCCCGGGTCCCGCCTCAGCCCCGCTTGCCCCAGTTCCCGTCCCGAGTGCCGCATCGCAGCCCGTAGCAGCTGTGCCGGTCCCCGCATACACCCCAACCCCGGCCCCGCCGGTGAATTTGTCTGCCCCGGCCGCCTCGTGCATGGCCGCCCTAAGGGCTGTGCCGGGGGTCCCTCCTGATGCGTGGTCTAAGACCACCGCCCTGACCGTGCCGGGGGTCCCGTCGGTCCCAGCCGTCCTATCTCCAATCGCTTCCCCCACTGCCCGATCCCCGGCTGCCCTGCCCGTGCCGGCTGCACTGGGCGCCGCCACGGCTGCTTTGTCTCTGCCGGAAGCCGCTGACTCAGCCGCCATTAGCCCTATGCAGGCTGTCCGCGCCCCCGTCTGATATCCCCCAGAACTGCCCCCTCCTCCGGTCCCGGCAGCAAACCCCGCCTACGCTCCGCCCTTGGAGGACCAAGCCTCGGCGCTATGCCCTCCCCTCACCCCCCTTCCTGCCCTGAGCTCTGTTCCCTCGGTAACCACAGCTACTGCTCAGAGAAATGACTTCCCCCTAGAAATGCCTTATCGAATCACTAGAAGTTCACTTAAAAGACAGCCCTCTCTGGATTCTTCCTCAAAAAACGGGAAAAAGACTATAGAGGATAAAAACCAAAAATGGGATAAAGAAATTAGTCTATTTCCACTGAGAGAAGTCCCAATGGGAGGGGGTGGAACAGGGTTTGTAAATGCCCCTTTGACTTCTTCTGAGGTCAGAAATTTTAAAAAAGAAATCAAAGGAATTTTGGAGGATCCCATAGGTACAGCTGAACAATTAGACCAATTTTTAGGTCCGAATATTTATACTTGGGAAGAGATACAGTCTATAATGAAAATAATATTTTCTCAGGAAGAAAGGCAATTAATCAGAGCAGCTGGAATAAAAGTTTGGGGAAAAGAGAACCCACAGGGGCCCCCTGGAAAAAACAAAATGCCAACTGCACCTCCTGAGTGGGGTCAAAATAATGAGGAGGGGAGGAAACACATGAATGAATATCATAATTTAATAATCAAAGGAATAAAAGAGGCAGCACCCCGAGGGCAAAACGCTAAAAAGCTTTTGAGGCACAGCAAGAAAAAGAAGCATCTCCAACTGAATGGTTAGACAGACTTAGGAGAAATATGAAACAATATTCTGGAATAGACCCTGAAACTGATGTGGGAAAAGCTTTGTTAGGGATTAACTTTGTTACTAATGCCTGGCCAGATATTAGAAAAAAAATAGAAAAAATTGAGGATTGGCATAATAAATCATTAGATGACTTATTAAAGGAGGCTCAGAAAGTTTATGTCCGAAGAGATGAAGAGAAAGCTAAACTGAAAGCAAAACTTATGGCAGTCACCATGCGAGAAAACAATTTCCAGAAAAATCAAAACCACACAGGCACTACTTTTAGAGATAAAATTAGTAGAGACAGGGGAAAGGAAAAGAATAGAATCCCAATACAAACCAAGTCTCAGCAGCATTCCAGGAATGTCTGCTTTTACTGTGGGGATGAGGGACATTATAGGAGAAATTGTCCTAAGCAGGTAATAGATCTGAAAATCTTCAAAGAGATGAGCACAGAGAAGGTATAGGGAGGTCAAAGGCTCTATTTTTTAGGGGACAAATACCATCTAGAGCCTGTGATAACTCTAAAAGTGGGTCCCCAAGGAGAAGAATTAGAATTTGTGGTAGATACAGGGGCAGAAAGAACCTGCCTGCTAAATGTACCAAAAGGTTATAATGTGAGTAAAGATACTGCAAAAGTAACAGGGGCAAAAGGAGAAACTTTTACAGTTCCAGTCATTAAAGATGTAGTAATTGAAGGGGAAACTAAAATTTGGGTGGGAGATGTCTTATTGGTCCCAAAGGCAGGTAGCAACTAACTGGGGAGAGACTTACAAGTGAAATTAGGAATAGGGGTTATACCAGAAGATGGGAAAATGACAGCTAAAGTTTTAAAATTAGGCCAAGAGGATGAAGAAAAACTTAACAAGGAAGTTTGGGCTGGGGAAGGAAATAGGGGAGGATTAAATATTGACCCTATAAGTGTTACAATAGAGAGAGAAGATTGTCCCATACGTGTACGTCAATACCCCATATCTTTAGAAGGACGGGAAGGTTTGAAGCCAGTAATAGAAGGACTAATAAAGGACGGGACATTAGAACCTTCCATGTCTCCCCATAATACCCCTATTCTCCCAGTAAAGAAGCCTGATGGGAGTTATAGACTAGTACAAGATTTAAGGGAGGTTAACAAAAGAACTCGATCTCATTACCCAGTGGTACCCAATCCCTGTACACTTCTAAGTAAAGTTCCACCCCAGCATCAGTGGTTTAGTGTAGTGGATCTTAAAGATGCTTTTTGGGCCTATCCACTAGCCAAGGAGAGCCGAAATATCTTTGCCTTTGAATGGGAGGATCCAAAAACTGGAAGAACGCAGCAATTAAGATGGACAAAATTACCGCAGGGGTTCACAGAGTCTCCAAACTTATTTGGGCAAGCTTTAGAAAAAATACTATAAGCTTTCTCCACTCCTCCTAGAATACAAATTATCCAATATGTAGATGACCTTTTACTATCTGGGGAAGATGAAGTTGAAGTTAGAGAAACTACAATAAAACTTTTGAATTTTCTTGGGGAAAAAGGATTAAGGGTATCAAAAGGGAAGCTGCAATTTGTAGAACCAAAGGCAAAATATCTTGGACACTTGATAAGTAAGGGTAGTCAAAGGCTCAATCCAGGGAGAATTGCAGGAATTTTATCCCTTCCACCTCCCTCTTTAAAGAGGGAAATCAGAAAACTACTTGGATTATTGGTATATTGTAGATTATGGATTGAGGGGTACACACAAGCAGTAAAATTTTTGTATGAGAAATTGACAGAGGGAGATAATATAAAATGGACCAAGGAAGATGATGATAAATTAGAAAAATTAAAGTCAAAACTGGCCTCAATACCAGCTTTAAGCTTACCTTCACTAGAAAAACCCTTTCATCTGTATGTGAATGTAGAAAAGGGGGTAGCTCATGGAGTTCTGGTCCAGGAGTGGGGAGGAGTAAAGAGACCAGTAGCTTATTTATCAAAGATGTTGGACCCAGTGAGCCACAGCTGGCCAGTATGTATTCAAGCTATAGCAGCTACTGCAATCCTGGTAGAAGAAAGTTGTAAGCTTGCTTTTGGAGGTAAACTAATTGTGTGCACACCTCATGCGGTTCGAAATGTGTTAAATCAGAAAGCTGAAAAATGGTTGACAGACTCTAGAATGTTAAAATATGAAGCAATCTTGATAGACAGTGATGATCTGACATTAGAAGTAAACAGAAGTTTAAATCCAGCTCAATTCTTATATGGAGAACCAGCAGATAAGCTAATACATAATTGTTTAGAAATTATCCAATACCAAACAAAAGTTTGAGGGGATCTTGAAAAACAAGCCCTTTCAGAAGGGGAAATAATCTATGTAGATGGTTCCTCCAGATGTCTACAAGGAAAAAGAATATCAGGGTATGCAGTAGTTGATGGAAAAAACCATGCAAACTA